>NC_134398.1:3081415-3409983 GCF_050003625.1 Haematobia irritans
GATTATGATCTCATAATCGAAGTTCTTTATTATAAATACAAGTTAGGTACAGCTTTGTGATAACCGTATTTCAGAATCAAAATATTAAGTTTGATTACATTTTATACCATTACCAATCGCCGACTCATGAAGGCACTAATTATCATAGGATCATCATTAAAATCTGATAAATCGTCGGTTGCCGCAGTTGGTAGAATTCTACTAAGAATGGTAGATTTGTAGAATCCTTGATATTTTTGTATTTCTCTTCACAAATTTTCTATAGAAATAAAATTTTGACAAAATTTTCTACAGGAATAATTACATATAATAACAATTACTAATATATAATATTAACGTATTGACCTTGTAGGCTTGAATGAATACAATTTTGACAAACTTTTATATAGAAATAAAATTTTGACAAAATTTTCTATATATAGAAAATTTTGTCAAAATTTTCTATAGAAATAAAATGTTGGCAAAAGTTTCTATTGATATAAAATTTTGAAAAAAAAAAAATTATAGAAATAAAATTTTGACAAACTTTTCTAAAGAAATGCATTTTTGACAAACTTTTCTGTAGGAATAAAATATTCACAAAATTTTCTATAGAAATTAAATTTTAACAAAATTTTCTATAGAAATAAAATCTTCATAAAATTTTTGATAGACATAAAATTTTGACTAAATTTTCTATACAAATAAAATTTTGACAAAATTTTCTGTAGAAATGAAATTTTGACAAAATTTTTTATAGAAATGAAATTTTCACAAAATTTTCTATAGAAATTAAATTTTCACAAATTTTTCTATAGAAATAAAATCTTCATAAAATTTTCTATAGAAATAAAATTTTGACAAAATTTTCCATACAAATAAAATTTTGACAAAATTTTCCATACAAATAAAATGTTGACAAAATTTTCTGTAGAAATGAAATTTTGACAAAATTTTTTATAGAAATGAAATATTCACAAAATTTTCTATAGGAATAAAATTTTCACAACATTTTCTATAGGAATAAAATTTTCACAAAATTTTCTATAGAAATAAAATTTTGACAAAATTTGTAAACAAATAAAATTTTCACAATTTTTTTAAAATATGAGTTTTTGTTTGGCAGTTTTTTGGTAAATTGTTTTCCAAATTTTTGGTATATTATTTTTGGCTTGAGTGGCAACCGTGCTGCAATACAACAAAGCTGCTATATGTAGATATGGTTCGATTTCCACAAATATGACTATATTATTCTCATTTACTAAGTGATTTTTAATAAATTAAGGAAAAGCTATGCTCTTGGAATGACCCTAACCTCCATTTTTATGAAGCTCGATTAGTGCCACATATACCCCAAACACATTTTGCTTCAAGCATATATATTTTTAGGATTGGTCCAACCAAAATATCTTTTTGTATTGTTCAAACATATTATGTTTCACCTTAGGGCATGCAATGGTAGAAAAAAAAAATTAATGAAATTTTCTTTGTGTGCATATATTTTTATGGCACCAATTGGTTACTTCCATTATTTTACTTGCAGCACACTCTCTAGGTCTCTCTTTCTAAACACATATATGTTTATAGACTATTTTTAAATTAATATATGTTTGCACCTAAGCATATTATATTTACAAACATTTTATGCCTCAAACATAATATGTTCAAACATATTAACATATAACATATGTCCCATGTTATGCTAATTTATGAACATTATATGCTTGCACTTAAAAATATTGTGTTAAAAAATTTGAGTTCCAAAAATATAATTTTTACATCCAAACATATGAAAAACATTCTTTTTCGTCCGTGCGGAGAGAAAATATTTGCAAGTTACTTTAGGTTTACTGGCAGATAAATCCTTACCAAGCTACATAAAAATGGCCATAAATATCAAAAATATCGGCATTTCAGTTTAGCTTTGGATATAAATGGTGTATTTGAAAAGAAAAAAATCTTTTTTACATTATTTATTTATTTTTTGTTTATAGGGGGCTAATCACGGCATTTGATAACGAGATGCTGATGATGCTAATTTGTAGTAAATTTACATATAATTAACATCCCATCAAAAAATTTGGAAGTACTTCTAAAGGCACAACTTTAATCGCACTTTCAAGAAAGTCCTCCCAAAGATGTTCTTTATTTTAACTACTCAGGAAGTTCTTTTAATTATTTTTTTTAACTCCCTTTATTCATATTTTTAAAGGGAAATTTTAACTTTTTTTGTTTGAAAAAGTTTAAAAACAGAGTTAGAATTAATAAAATGGTGCAAATTATTTTGTCCAAAAAAATGCTAAATCTATTCTAGAAAACTTGCGAATTTTTGAAAATATTTGAGGTCAAGCGTTTCAAACAAGCGTCGGAATGCATTAAAATTCATAATAAATTTTAAAAATTATTTATTTATCAAAATATCACAAAATTTTTTAATTCACATCCAAAACATTTGAATTCGTATCACAGCTTAAGAAGTGATACAAATTCAGTGCAACGGCTGTTGTCCAGCCTATGACAAGCCCATGTTAAATTCATCGCTTCTGCGCCATTTTTGTACCACTTCTGGATCCAAAAAGATCATTTTCAGTACCTTTTTGGCGACTCTTTTTTTTTTTTTTTTTTTTTTTTTTGCTGGGATATAATATATTCCATAGTTCATAATATTTAGGACTAATGCAACTCCCATAAAAGTCAAACAAAAAGTTTTAACACAACAGACAATTGTAATATCGATAGAATTAACGTTGACATGCCACCAAAAATTATATTCCATTTGAACGTCTCCTTCTTCAGCCGAAATCGTCCGTTGAGCCTGCAAAAAGATGATTTTCTAACAGTGCACACCATTTCAAACCCCTGTACCTACACCAATAACAATGTGCACTCGTATTACTTATTTGTCACCGAATTATTTTATACACACAAACAATTTTTTTCTGATTCAATCACGAAATATATTGATCCAATTAATTTTTTAATTGAAATGTCTTCAATCACGAAAATGATAGTATCAATCACAGTTTTAATTGTGAATACAAAAAATTCTTGATTAAAAAATTAATTGATTTTATTAGCAAATTTCAATTAATTTTTTAATTGATTCAATTAAACATTTAATTAATGTTGATTGCAAAACTCAATTAATCTTTTTATTAAAAAAGGTAACTATTTTCAATTACTTTCTGAATTGGCTTAGAGTGTTTATTTCGATTAACGATTGATTGTTTGAAATACATTTTTAATTAAAAATTGAAAAAGTGTTCATTTCTTTTAATGACTTAGTCTTCCGAATGTGATTAAAAAGTTAATTTTATTAATTAATTTTTTAATAAAAAATTTAAAAATTTTCAATCATTGACCTAATTAACTTAATGTTTCTATATTGATTAAAAAGTTAATTGTATTAATTATTTTATTAATTGGAAAAATTCTCAACCTCAATTAACTTTTTAATTGGAAATATTTTGGTGATGTTTTTTTTTCTGTGTATTCATCTCATCAAATTTCGATCGAATGCCGTGATCCAAACTTTTAATCGTATCGACAATTTTTTCGGTACGATTATGAATTCGATATCGAATATCGTGATTAGCCACCAAGTTGGGGTTTTAGAAGTTCGTTCTCACTAATTGAAGATTGAATTATAATAATTTGAATTAGTAGTTCGATTAATCTCTAGCGGCATAAAGATAATTTACATGAACACCAACCATCGAAACTTTAGCCAGATCGGACTCTTAGCTTAGTTTTTACTTCGTGTGAAAGATGTGAGAGAGAGAGAGGTCTCTGTGACTTGGTTTTGGAAGATAATCATGTTTAATCGTGATAGCGCTGTGTGACTTCTTTGTATTTCGAAACTGCAATAAGTATCTCTCAAATCGAATGAAAAAACATCATGTATCTCCCCTCTTTTTGGGAGATAAAAAGTGTGAATATCGCTGTAAGTGTATTAACTACAAAGAGGACTTTGCGGAAAAATATATTGCCACATTTTCAAACTTTTGCTCATGGTTCCTAGGATAAGTACTTAACCGTCCACTCTCGTTTTTTTTTTTTTTTGAAATGAACAAGATCAAAATAATCCATTTTTTTTAAATAAACTTCAATAAACCTTGTTTATTTCAAGTACTTTTCAGCTTTTATAAAGCTAATTAATTAGTGTCTTAATAGAAAACTGATTAAAAAGCAATCGTAGAATTTAATATTCTTCATTATGCTTTTTTTTTGCTTGATAATTAAAATGGACTGCCTTTCGCATGAAAACTTAAAGAGAAAAGATTTAAGACTTTGAAAAGGTTATACTTGAGTATCGTTTTGTTTTTTTATGCCATATATTAATTTTATGTTTACTAAGTAAATTATATTCCTGGAAAATGCTTTAGTGGAGTCTTCCAGTTTTTGCTACCAATGTGGTTTTTCTAATGCCAGCTTAGGGGTTTGCACAATTTCAACTAAACTAAATAGGAGGAGGGCAGAGTGAAGAATCTTAATAAACCATCAAGGAGAGAACGAAGAAAAAAATTCAAAAGACTTAGTGAACTGAACTGCTTGAATGAATGAAAGCCAGCTGCTGCTAAAAAGGCTCAATGGCAGTTGTCTATCGAATTCGTTACGTTGTCACAGACACCTTCTTCTTCTCACTGGAATTTACTTCAATTACATGTAATTTATTCATTACATTCAAGTGTAAAAGATATTCATAGAAGTCAAAGTAAGGCAAACGACATGTGTATGAGGGTGAGCCTTTTTGTTGCGCTCTACCATAGGTAACAATAGCAAAAAATGTTCTTTCCATATTCCCTTGTCCCATTCCACTTTTTTTCCTTGCCACATAATATTCTTATGAAAGGAGACCTACGTATGAGTCAAAGAATGCAAGACAAAGTAATTTTTCTTGTTCGTCATGTTGAGATCTATGTCTCTGGCATTTAAGAAAGGTCACAGAGCTAATGGAAAACGTTTCCACCATTGAATGGTGAGTAGGTATATGCTTATGAGCGTTTTCAGTGGTGATGGTTATATCTTCATACATATGCAAATTTTATGTTGATAACATTTCATTCTTTTGGGCTTTCTGTTATATTCTTCTCCATTCTGTCACTAAGCTTCCGGAATTATTTTTATATTTTCTCATTTTTTCATTTCCTTCCACAGTTTAAAGTATGTGCTAAAATTGCAGCTTATTTTCAAGAGAGAGATGCTTATTTCTAAAGGCAGTCTTAATTGTTCTCGGGGAATTTGTCCATGATTGGGGATTATACTTTGAATAGATGACATGCAGGTGATGTATAAGAGTAATATTGAAGAAATTATTAATGTTGAAATTTCAACACTCTTTTCGTTTTGATTGTATTTTTTCATCTTGTTACGCAGTGTTGAATGTTACAAATATGTTTAGAAAGTGATTTAAAAATTGTAAACTTTAATGAATTTCAAATTCATATAGGTTCATAGGTGGTTTCATAATATAGTGAATTGGAAAGAAAATGAAAATAATACAGCTACTGCGGCACTCAACTCCATCATTTAACTTTGGCAAAGAAAAACTGATATGTTTGTGCAAATTTATCAAGGCAAAGTCGACTATGAAACCCCTTTTTTCGGAAAGTACACATTGGGCTTAGTGATTTATCCGAATTTATTCTGATAATTGGCTGATAGTTTCGCTGCAAGTATACGAACGAAAAAAACTGTTTTTCATATGTTTGGGTGTAAAAATTATATGTTTGGAACTCTAATTTTTTAACACAATATTTTTAAGTGCAAGCATATAAAGTTCATAAACTAGCATAACATGTTTGGGACATATATGTTAATATGTTTGGGACTGTTTGTAAATATTATATGCTTAGATGCAAACATATATTAATTTAGAAATACCCTATAAACATATATGTGTTTAGAAAGAGAGGCCTAGAGAGTAAGTAGCAAGTAAAATAATGGAAGTAACCAATTGGCGCCTTAAAAATATATCACACAAAGAAAATTTCATTAAAATTTTTTTCTACCAGTGTATGCCCTAAGGTGAACCATAATATGTTTGAACAATACAAACATATGTACCAATCCTAAAAATATATATGTTATATGCTTGAAGCATAATGTGTTTTTGGGTATATGTTACAGAAGCGATTTCTTTGAGGGTGTAGAGGATGCTGAAGAGGAATATAGGAGGTCCAAAACGATTGTCCATCCAACCATCTTGCAGTCTAAAGGGCTTTGCCCAAATAAATTTGACAAACATACTTTTCCTGCTCTTGTAGTTTCGTCAACGTATGTTTTTCAGCTGAAATCAAAACAATAATAATTCCAAAATATCTATAAAAAATCAGATTTTTTATGAAGTCCCTTGAATTAAAAAAATAGCATCCATGTCGCATAGTATGTTAAAGTTCAAGTATAGCCCGAATTTGCATATTATGGCCATATTTGTCCCAATCAGACTAGACATACATATGAAAAGTACTTTTTTTTAATTTGATTCAATATTATCCAAATTCAGATATAACATTATTCAGATAACAAATTCTGATAACATTATTAATTAATTAGATGCATAAGAACATGGTCATGTATTTAATAGGCACGCTGTTAAAACCAACAAAATTCAAATCAAGTCATCCAGGATCCACCGTGGTGCAAAGGTTAGTATGCCCGCCTAAGTGAGCCTGAAAAATCGGACTGCCACTATACCTAACCTAAGTCATCCAGGATCTACAGAGATCCAATCCAAAAAATAAAACGACCACAGATCCTATAAGACTTATAATTGTACTAAAATAAATAGATAGAGAATAAAAAGGCATACTAACATATACTAGACTCTAATGTCTTAACGATAGACCCTAATACGCATCATAAAACACATTAGCTGCACTCAAAAAAAACTTTACTTGGATCCAAAGATTTTGACCTTCATTTAAGGATTTTGGTATTGATTCCGAGCAAAGATGCGGCTTCTTTAAAATAAAGACATTTTTTAGGGACCTCCCTGGCTTTAATTCTAGGACCGATAAAATTAAAATTAGATACAGATCTCATTCATCGAATTTTTATTCTCTGTTTGCGATATATTAATAAAGGTATTAATGTACAAACAAATTCCAGTTTCAAAATCCAAATTATGCCAAGTACTTCAAAATAAAAACTGTTTTCTTAACGCTAAAAAAACTTTAAACCAAAGATGCAAATCCTTAAAATAAGTCTTATGGCGATTTCGATTGGGAAAAAAGGTGCAACATTCTCGAAATTGATTGCAACATATCAAGGACTGTCATAGATTTTGGATCCTTTATACCTCACAATATTATAAATTAACAATAACTTTGGAATTACACTATCATTTGGGTGAAATGTCAATTAGGGAAAAAGTAGTGTAACACCAAGGCAACATATTATTTGCGAATCGAAAACGCCCCTAGCCTATATTTGAAGCATTTTTATCTTAAGTTTAAAAATTCAATATGTCAGTTGAGTTAAAGACGATTTCTTTAAATTAAAAATGTTTTTCTTTATTTTAAGGAACATTTGCCCTACTTCAAAGATCTACAACTTCAACAGACGGACGCAAAATTTCAAGATTTGTGTCCTAAATTTAATGAAAAAAATTTTGAAGCAAGGATTATAAACTTTCTTTTAATTAAAATGTCATTATTTTAAAGAATGTTGTCCTTAGCATTGCGTAAATTTCGAGTCCTAAAATTTAAGTTGCATAATCTTCCATATTAGGTCAACATTTTTTCAGTGTGCGAAGCGTTAATGTTGGATCGACTTATTAGAATCAATGATTTCGTTACACATGATATGTTTATGGCCTACAAACAGAGAAGCATCTTGGAAAATTACAATTTTTACTTTGTCTCTTTTTACACTTGTCTCAGTGACTATTTCGAACTATTTGAACACGTCTGAAAAGTACGTTTAATCGAGGCATCCGTAGACGTTGACTTCCTCATTGGAATAGAATTTGTGATCAGGCAGATTAGCAAAACACCATGGTTTAGGGCTGGTTAGTACCGATTTCTCAGATTTCTCTTAAACGTCGACTTATCCGTAGTTTAGGTTATATATAGTTGATGCCTTTAGGCTATTCAGTCCATTGTGATGTAGAGCCCAATTTCATGTTTAGACCAATGCTAAGGCACCCTATTTTCTGTAGTAGAATCCGAACGCAGTTTTCAAATCACGGTAACTTCGATTGACTGTCATCGCGCTTGGTATTCAAAATTTCACATGTGAGTTGCTGTCTCATCCATATTAATTTCAACACTTACCCCCATTTTCATGAAGCTCCGTTAGTGCTACGTTAGCCAACGAACTTTTAAACCGTGATATCTACACATCTGTCATCTTGCGTATGTATTCCATATGCCAGTTGGAAACTTAACTGCTGAAAATGTTTCAGTTAATGTTAGGTTAGGTTAGGTTAGGTTATGTGGCAGCCCGATGCATCAGGCTCACTTAGACTATTCATTCCATTGTGATACCACAGTGGTGAACTTCTCTCTTATCACTGAGTGCTGTCCGATTCCATGTTAAGCTCAATGACAAGGGACCTCCTTTTTATAGCCGAGTCCGAACGGCGTTCCACATTCCAGTGAAACCACTTAGAGAAGCTTTGAAACCCTCAGAAATGTCACCTGCATTACTGAGGTGGGATAATCCACCGCTGAAAAACTTTTTGGTGTTCGGTCGTAGCAGGAATCGAACCCACGACCTTGTGTATGCAAGGCGGGCATGCTAACCATTGCACCACGGTGGCTCAGTTAATGTTAACCGGAGAAAAAATATTTCCATTTTTCTTTCTGTTAACTGCCAGTTAAAGCCTAACGGAGCTACATGAAAATGGCCGTTAATGTAATTAATTTCAAGTTTATTCCTAATCATTGCTGTTGTTTTTATTTCAGCTTAAAACCATGCATTGACTAAACAACTACAAGTGTAGCTTAACCAACAGAGGAAAAGAATGTTTGTCAAATTTATAGACTGCAAGATGGTTGGATAGACACACAGGTTTCGAAATTACCACATTCATATCATATCAACCAATTATCAGAATAAATTCAGGCAGTCCACTAAACCCAAAAGTGAACCACACTTGAACCTTTCGAAAAAAGGGGTACGGCTTATGCCGAAATAAATTCGTACAAACATATCTCTTTTCCTTTGCCACCGTCAAATAATCGATTTGAGTGCAGTTGGATGGGTTTATTTTGAGCGTGCTTCTCTTTTTTTCATTCGTGTTGTGTTGTTATTGTTGGTTTTTTTCTCTAATCATTGTTGTTGTTTTTGATTTCAGCTTAAAACCATGCATTGACTAAACTACAAGTGTAGCTTAACCAACAGAGGAAAAGAATGTTTGTCGAATTTTTTTGGGGCAAAGCCCTATTCCTAATTTAATATTTTTCTCTATACTTTTTGGTACTAAAAGGTACCAATTTCAGAAATAAACAAATTTGAATATCTTGCCAAATTTTACACAGTTAATTAAGATTATTTTATATTATATATATTATTTTAATATATTTTTGTACTTTATTAATACATAAATATACGTATTTCGAAAATTTCCAAAACAAAGGCAAAAAGCTTTAGATTTTTTCTCTTTTTCGAAAAATGTATTAAAATATTAAAAAATGAGGAACTTTTCTTACTAAACCACCAACTTCATTAAATCATGAATCACAAAGAAACAGCATATGTAAATACCACCAAGCCCAATCAATTGGGATATGTATTCCCCCCATTAGAAAACCAAGCCCTTTTAACCCTAATATAGCAAAAGTCATGGTACATTTAAAATGTTCGAAAAACCCAAAAGTCTTTTCTTTAAAGTAAGGGAAAAATAGGATATTTATACCCATGTCAAAATGGTTATGCTAGACATGGTCGTTGTTCTTTGAAGTTTTATGTGGGGAAAACATGAAAATGCTGCTTGATTGCTGATGATGTTCTGGCCAGCCATTCAATCGACAAGAAACCTAAACAATGCAGATGACACGATTTATTTTCACTACTTTTCCCTCATACTTAATTCACACACACACATATGGACCATCAAAAAGATGGCTCTCATAGGTGAGTCTTTTTCCAGTACAAAGCAAAAAAATATGCACATCATCCCTAAAGGCTAGGCAAAAAAGCAATAAAGCTTCTCTAGAGAATAAGATGGAAAGAAAATCATCATCAACAATACTGCCTTTTGAAGATAGTCTGACACATGCTGCGGTTAAGAATGAACACAAAATTCACTTCAAAGCAATTATCCTAAAGCGTTAAGGTCGATTGGAATATAGTGTCGAATGAAATATTTTAAAATATCTTGGGGCTTACATTTAAGTGTTGGCTAAGAAGTACGCTAAGAGCATCACTTGTTAAATTCATATTTAACGAGAAAAGCTTCATATACCTAAAAATAATAAAAAGAAAATATCACAAAATGAAAATGTTTTACAGCAAAAGGTTATACCCTGCGCCACACTGTGGAAAAGGTATTATAAGTTAGTGCATATGTTTGCAACACCCAGAAGGAGACGAGATAGACACATGGTGTCTTTGGCAACAAGTAAGGAAAGTTTAAAGTCGGGCGGGGCCGACTATATTATATCCTGCACCACTTTGTAGATCTAAATTTTCGATACCATATCACATCCGTCAAATGTGTTGGGGGCTATATACAAAGGTTTGTCCCAAATACATACAGTTAAATATCACTCGATCTGGACAGAATTTGATAGACTTCTACACAATCTATAGACTCAAAATTTAAGTCGGCTAATGCACTAGGGTGGAACACAATGTTAGTAAAAAAATATGGGAAACATTTAAATCTGAAGCAATTTTAAGGAAACTTCGCAAAAGTTTATTTATGATTTATCGCTTGATATATATGTATTAGAAGTTTAGGAAAATTAGAGTCATTTTTACAACTTTTCGACTAAGCAGTGGCGATTTTACAAGGAAAATGTTAGTATTTTGACCATTTTTGTCGAAATGAGAAAAACATATATATGGGAGCTATATCTAAATCTGAACCGATTTCAATCAAATTTGGCACGCATAGCTACAATGCTAATTCTACTCCCTGTGCAAAATGTCAACTAAATCGGAGCAAAAAATTGGCCTCTGTGGCCATATGAGTGTAAATCGGGCGAAAGCTATATATGGGAGCTATATCCAAATCTGAACCGATTTCAACCAAATTTGACACGCATAGCTGCAATGCTAATTCTACTCCCTGTGCAAAATTTCAACCAAATTGGGGTAAAACTCTGGCTTCTGGGGCCATATTAGTCCATATCGGGCGAAAGATATATATGTGAGCTATATCTAAATCTGAACCGATTTCTTCCAAAATCAATAGGGATCTATTCAAATTTGAAGTCGATTGGACTAAAACTGCGACCTAGACTTTGATTACAAAAATGTGTTCACAGACAGACGGACATCGCTATATCGACTCAAGAGCCACCTGGATATGACCTGATAGATGGACGAGTTGTTAAATCACTTCCAAAGAAAGGAGTGGTGCTACTCACAGTAATATTTAACTCAATTGTAAGATTAAGTTATTTCCCTGATAAGTGGAAATGTGCCAAGATTATTATGGTACCAAAACCTGGTAAACCCGAAAACATAATAACTTCGTATAGACCTATTAGCCTGCTGCCCATACTTTCGAAATTGTTTGAAAAACTCTTCCGTAAGCGATTATCTCCAGTTCTTGAATCATTCAATATATTGCCTGATCATCAATTTGGATTTCGACAGGGACATGGAACTCCCGAGCAGTGCCATAGAGTGGTTAATGTAATTAGAAATGCCCTAGAGAAAAAACTATACTGTTCATCAGTCTTCTTAGATGTTCAGCAAGCGTTTGATCGAGTGTGGCATCAAGGATTGCTGTACAAACTTAAGCATTTGTTACCCTCACCATTTTATCTGCTTTTAAAGTCATATTTACATGAGAGAACATTCTTTGTTAGCATCAATGATATTGATTCAGAAATTGGAAAAATTAAAGCTGGAGTTCCTCAAGGCAGTGTGCTTGGGCCTGTGCTTTATACAATTTTCACAGCTGACATGCCTGTAATGGATGAGGTAACATTAGCAACGTACGCAGATGACACAGCAATATTGGCGACTAATAAATGTCACAAAAAGGCTACTAAAAAAATCCAAAACCAATTAAATACAATGCAAGAATGGTACAAAAAGTGGAATATTAAGGTTAATGCCGAAAAATCTGGCCATGTTTCATTTAGTCTTCGAAGAAAGGAATGTCCTCCACCTGTATTCAATGGAACAGTAATAGAGTCAGCATACTCTGTAAAATATCTTGGACTTCACTTGGATAAAAGACTAACTTGGAATGAGCGCATTCGAATGAAAAGGCAGCATCTAAACATTAAAACAAAAAGAATGCATTGGTTGTTAGGTCAGAGATCTACACTAGTTTAAATAACAAAGTTCTGCTCTATAAAACAATTTTAAAACCAATATGGACCTACGGAATTCAATTATGGGGTACTGCCAGCAATTCCAACATAGAAATTCTTCAAAGATACCAATCAAAAACTTTGAGGCTTATTACTGGCTCTCCCTGGTTTGTCAACAACAACAACATTCACAAAGATCTCAACATTCCTCTTGTTAAAGACGAAATT
Organism: Haematobia irritans; assembly: GCF_050003625.1. Lineage (NCBI taxonomy): Eukaryota > Metazoa > Arthropoda > Insecta > Diptera > Muscidae > Haematobia > Haematobia irritans. Next base: position 3,094,063 of record NC_134398.1, read on the forward strand.
AAAAAGTTTAGTAGTAATTATCTGAATAGATTAAGTTATCACTCTAATGTATTAGCAATTAATTTGTTAGATGATACCGATGAAGTAAGAAGACTGAAAAGGCGACATGTTCTTGATCTCCCTTTTATTTAAGTAAAGCTTAACTATCAATGTCATGTAAATATTAGATATTTTAAAGAATATATTGTTAGGTTCAATGGAGCCTAAACAATTCAGTTTAAGATATGTAACAAAAAATTTGCTTAATGTTTTGTAGAAAAATAGATTGCAAATAAACAGAATTATTAAAAAAAAAAAGATTTATATATAGCTCCCATAAATATATTTCGTCCGATATGGACTTATATGGCCCCAGAAGACAGAGTTTTACCCTAATTTGCTTAAAATTTTGCACAAGTAGAACAATTAGTAATATAGTCAAGCGTGCCAAATTTTATTGAAATCGGTTTAGATTTAGATATAGCTCCCACATATATCTTTCGCCCGATATGGACTAATACGGTCCCAGAAGTCACAGTTTTACCCCAATTTGGTAGAAATTTTGCACTAGGAGTACAATTAGTAGTGTAGTTAATTGTACCAAATTTTATTGAAATCGGTTCAGATTTAGATATAGCTCCCATATATATCGTTCGCCCGATTTGCACTCATATGAACACAGTGGCCAATCTTTTACTCCGATTTAATTGAAATTTTGCACAGGGAGTAGAATTAGCATTGTAGCTATGCGTGCCAAATTTGGTTGAAATCGGTTCAGATTTAGAGGCCAATTTTTAACTCCGATTTAGTTGAAATTTTGCACAGGGAGTGGGATTAGCATTGTAGCTATGCGTGCCAAATTTGGTTGTAAAATCGCCACTGCTTAGTCGAAAAGTTGTAAAAATGACTCTAATTTTCCTAAACTTCTAATACATATATATCGAGCGATAAATCATAAATAAACTTTTGCGAAGTTTCCTTAAAATTGCTTCAGATTTAAATGTTTCCCATATTTTTTACTAACATTGTGTTCCACCCTAGTACATTAGCCGACTTAAATTTTGAGTCTAAAGATTTTGTAGAAGTCTATCAAATTCTGTCCAGATCGAGTGATATTTAAATGTATGTATTTGGGACAAACCTTTACATATTGCTCCCAACACATTTGACGGATGTGATATGGTATCGAAAATTTAAATCTATAAATTGGTGCAAGGTATAATATAGTCGGCCCGCCCGACTTTAGACTTTCCTTACTTGTTTAATATGAATAAGAGACGAAAAGATTCAAGAAGGCTCTAAAAGCTATACACACCCTACATTACCCCACTGGATTGGTGGCACTATGAATGAGCATATCGTTCAATTCAACGTTAAATTGTCACAATAATTCGGAATAGCATACCTCTGGTGGTCGAGGTAAATCATATCTTGTGAATCGCAGAAAACGGTGGCCAAACCATTTCCGGACGATTATAGCAGTCTTCACCTCCTTCCCAGTATATTCGTCAGGTGTAGTCTCAATATTTCTTGGTGTCCGACGTATACGAGTAGATCTACGTCGACTGTGAGCAACAAAAGCAGTCCGATCCAATCTATTGAAATGTCTACTCTATCCGCTTTCTTGTGATTTGATAACGTGAATTTTATTTTTCTTTTGGAGGTGATTTGATGTACTAATAAGGTGCATTTTTTCGCTTAGGATTGTCGTAGTGGGTTCACTTTACTATGTTGCCTTTGGAGCAGTTGTTCCCAAGCTTCCCTCCCACATATGCTGGTTTGTGGGTACAAAACATGAACATATGGAGAGCCACTTAGAATGAAAGTATCAGTATTGCCTGATGCGTATATCACGAAGTACGCCATCTGTTGTCAATCCCGGTTTTGTAATTTGCGCACCAAGACTTAATCTTCATTTAATAAAACTTGTCATTTATTTATTTGTTTCATCATTTACTTAATTTGTATGAATTGAGTTCAATTCAGTTGAATTTATGGTCCTGATACTGTAACAGTCTATCAAGTGCACTTTTGGTTTCGCCGATTTCGTTTCGCTAATTTCGATGTCAAAAATTGGGGATTTATTTTTACTACACCAATGAGCGAAGAAAAGCTTTCAATAAATTAAAATGAATTATTTTAATTTTTGTTTTATTGCTAGCTATCTGAAAAGCCTCCATCAATTTTTAAAAACAAATTCGAAAAAAATCCAATGGCATATTCGTCAAATGTGTAAATTATTTAAAATCCATCAATTTCCATTTAGGATTTGGAAATAATTTCCACACACACATAGGCTAAGGTCTATGTATGTTTCACAAGGCATTAGACTTAAGCTTAAGGATATTGATATATGACGGTACTGCGGTTATTTCTTACATTTTGCATCAAACCATTGTATTATATATTCCCACTTGGATGAGATGTAAAATCCTTAGAATTCAATTTCAAAGACCATTTGAAACACTAATGATGTTCGTTTGCCTACACTCATACTCACTAGAGCTTTTGAAAAATCCATACCGCAAAAATACAACCAAAAATGCGTATCATTCTCCATTCCGGGAGAATGGAAAGGTGTTTTTCTTTTGTTTGCTTATTAAAACCATTCTTCAGGCCAAAGTACACTCGGGAATCAGCAAAAGAAGTTTCAGAAATTTTCCTTTGGTGAAAATACCTTCTTTAGAAATGGTATTAACTCAATTCTTTGGCTACCATTGGTTAGCCAAAAAAACAAAAGAAAGAAAATCAAATCCCATCCATGAGGGTTAGGCCTACTTTGTATAACCCATTTAGGTAGTAACGGTTCCTCATTTATTTGAGCATTGATGATGATTATGGCAAATTACTCTTGGCTTGGCCAGTATTATTTTGTCCCCGGCCCCATCGAAAGTCGAAAAGTGTTTGCAGACTAAGTTTACACATTACGCTGAACTCACCAAGTGGGTGAACAAGTAAAACAACAGCACTTGAGAATAAAAATGAAACAGCACTCCATTTTCAGTGAGTAAACACGAACTTTAAGACGAACAATGAAAACGATGGCAAAGTAGAAATAAATCCTTGGTTAAATATGGCAAATTCTTGTTTTTTTTTTTGTTTTGAAGGCAAAGAATAATGCAAAGGCCAGCAAGAAATATTTGCAGTGCAATACTTTTGTGTATAAGTGTAGCCGTTGCTATTCCATCAACCACTTGAAGCCAAAGACAGAAATTGGGCAAAGTTGGGATCGTTAATACCACACAGTCCGTAATTCAACCATCCAGGTGTTGGATGTCTGGCTTTTTGGGAGAAGTTTTTATTTCACTTGAGCGTGGGTTGCGTTACAATTGAAAATTAAATTTTCCCGGAAACACTATAAAGCTTATTAGGACAGGACATTAGGTTAACTGGTGTGATGGTGGGGCAAAGGGGGTTTCGGCATCTCCATTTTTGACGACATGCAAACGTGTAGAACTTCATGAAATGAATCAATACGAAATGAAGACCAAAAAGGACCGGAAATAAACAGCAAAGTTTGTTTGCTTACTTAAATTATACACAACATTTCCCAAGTGGTTGAGCTGCACAGGGGGAAAGGTAAAATAAAATAAATTATTAACATTAATATTTTACAATAAGAAACTTCTAATAGAATTTTACGAAATCTTTTTTTTTTGTCTTTTTACGGGAAAACGATGCGTATAATGAAATTCATTTTAGCAGATTGGGGATGCGACAAGAAAAGTTGTATTTGTGGCATTTATTTACGGAAATTCCATTTGAGATCATAACTAAGAAAATCGACTGCTTCTGGGGATTTCATTCCAGACATTATAAATATTTAAAGATAAAGTTCAAATAATTATTTATTCATTTTTTTAAGATATCCTTTTAACATATTAATATCCGCCTATCATATTTAAAGCCTATTTTCTCATCACATTGTAAATCCTATTCGCTCATACCATTTTGTCGTTTTTCCCCCAAGAAGAAAGTTTAGTTGTTCATTTTCAAATTGGGTACATGTTGTCTGTCGCTAAAACTGGCTGATTGATTCAATTGGAAGGGGTGAATCGATTAACTTCAATTTGGCTAAAGTTGAAATTTTAGTCTACACGGAAGAAATATTTTTCAATCATGAAATTAGTTAATCCAACTAATTAATTATATGAAATTTGTTCAATGTCAGCATTAATAATATCCAATTCAAAAATAATATCCAATTCAATTAATTTTTTGTTATTGAAATTTGTTTTGATTAAAAAATTCATTGCACCAATTAATTTTTTTTAAATCTCTTTCAAATTCAATTAAAATAATAATTGAAAATATATTGTTGATATGTTTTCTGTGTACCACTGAAAGCAGGGAATATCTTGATACGTACAAAAATTGTAACATTTATAGGGTGGTCCTGGATTTTTTCGGCATTTTTTTTTAACTACCTGATTTGAATGTGGCTTGAGGCAGAAGGATATAGTTTAAGCCTAATAAATCAGATATTTACGTGTCTTGTTTTACAAGACTGGCCGTTTGGTTCAATTCGAGGGGATGAAATGATCCATTACAAATTTGTTGTAAGGTATTTTGGTGGTCATGTTACGTTTTCGTTCGCATTCATTTTCGCTGATTTTCAGCTGTTTTTCGTTTTATATGCGAACGAAGACTAGAATTCGGATATCAGAAACAGAGAATGAAGCCGCCGAGTCGCGCCGCCGATTTTAGCCGTCGCCGACCCGTTTTTAGCAGTAGACGCCGCCGCCGAATATGTCGACTCATCTCGACTCAAATTTAGCCGCCAATTAATCTAAAATATTTATTTATATCAGAAAAATTTAATAATATTTGTTATAGTTTTTGCCAAAATTTTGAACTTTCCACCTTCAATGAATTATTATCAAGTTGCTATAATAGTTTTACAAAAATTTAGCTCAAAAAATTTGAATGAAATGTAAATTTGAATGCAGGATTGGTTGTACAACTAATCACATTACAATTCGGAAAACTTCAAATTGATTTTATAATAGATAATTTTGCGCCGCCGAATAGATAATTTTTTATCGGCTTAGCCGTCAAGCCGCCGCCGCCGGAGGCAAATATTTAGTGTCAGCCGCCGCCGACAAAAATGGGTCGGCTTCATTCTCTGATCAGAAATATGTAGGCTGTAAGATATTATCGAGTATGGCGTATACGTAACGTTTTTTCCCTAACCATAAATATTGGCATTACTCATTCGATATGCAGTCCCATTTTGGACGTTTTTTACTGTCATACACAATTTTCAATTCAGTAAGAGTAGTAATCTATAAAGAAATATATAAATGAACATACCATACATATTAAACTGGTTGATATGTCGATATCTAATTAACGGCACATAGAGCTTTTTAATTAGATTTAAATGACACAGCATGCACAGTAGATCGATTCATAATAACTTTATAAAATATCAATTAGCTTTTTTAATTGATTTAAAAAATTGAAGCATTTGCCTTCAAATAGATTAATTCAAACAAAATGAACCTTAATTTTGAAGTCTAAATTCCCTTCCGTTACTAGTTGGAAAGCAATGTCATTAAAAAATAAGTAAGGAAAGTCTAAAGTCGGGCGGGGTATAGGAAAATTTGATTTTGATTAAAAAAATACTAATATTGGAGCTATATCTAAATCTTAACCGATTTAAATCAAATTTAGCACTCTTGATGATACTATGAATTGTATTCCATGTGCAAAATTTCAAGATAAAACTCGGGCTTCTGGGGCCATATAAGCCCATATAGGACGGAAAATATATATGGGGACTATATCTAAATCTGAATCGATTTAAATAAAATTTAGCACACTGGACGATACTACTAATTGTAAAATTTTAAGCAATTCAAAGTAAAACTCTGGCTTCTGGGGTCATATAAGCGCATATCGGGCAAAATATATATATATATATATATATATATGGGAGCTATATCTAAATCTGAACCGATTTCTTCCAAAGTCAATAGGGTTCTATTCTGACCCAAAACAGAAACCAAATTTGAAGTCGATTAGAGTAAAACTGCGAACTAGACTTTGATTACCGATCCTGAGCACTATTGCCAAAGACACCATGTGTCTATCTCGTCTTCTTCTGGATGTTGCAAACATATGCTTTAACTTATAATATCCTGTTCCACAGTGTGGCGCAGTGTATAAAAACATAACTAAATGCAAAGTGTGCGCCCTAAGTGTTGCCAAGATTTTGATTTTATTGTCGTTGGGCAATATTTGAGAAGTGTACAAAAAATTTGTCAGCTTTAGTTTGCATTCAACTCAGCTGTACTGTCACCAGGGTTGGCCTGTCGCAAACTGTGACTTTTGCGACATACGTTTACGACGGTATAATACGTATGTCGCAAAAGTCGTAAACCTAGTGTTTCTACACTACACCTAATTTGGAATTAAAGAAATTGGGAATATTTTTTAATTTAATTTAGTTAGGCTCCCCGATAAAAGGTATGCAAATAATATTTATTCAAAGCTCTACTAGATTTACATCTCTTATTCACAACTTCAAAGTATTCTTGGTTTTGTGGTCCATAATGTCCATCCAAGCTTTAGTTGCATCAACGAATGACTAGCTACAATTTTGAAAATTTGTAATTTGTATGGAAGTTGGCTATAATAAGCCAAAAAGTGATTTTTATAAAATTCTCTCTAAACAGCAATTCACTTATGCAAGACTTAAGTAGTTGTCCTTCCTTCCAGTTTCTGCAGTAATTTGTGAAAGGTTAACTATGAACGAGTACCGACCGTCGAGTAGTTTATAGTAATTTTGGCTTCGAGTTTCCAATTGAAATAACTATATTCTCAAGTTTTTCAAACTCGTTAATAATTTTATGAACATTCCTGAGAAATGAAACTTCTTCGCATATATCATCATCTTGGATATCATTCGCTGCCTATCTGAAGGGTCCGAAGTATTTGGAGTTTGCGACATTTGCTACTTTTTCTACATTTACGACATGTATGTGACGTTTACAACTTTGCGACAGTCGCAAACCTTAAAAAGTTTGATACAGACCATCTCTGACTGTCACTGAAATCTATACCCACGTTTAGTTGATAAAATTGTTTAGACATTATTGAAACAAAGAACATCTCCTTGGGCTAGGGAACATTTCGCAAAGAAAAAATGCTTTGCTTTAAACATAAGTTAATTTATATTTATCACACACTTACCCCAATTTTCATGAAGCTCCGTTAGTGCTACGTTAGCTAACGAACTTTTAAACCGTGATATCTACATATCTGTCATCTTGCGTATATACTCCATATGCCAGTTAAAACTTAACTGCTGAAAATTTTTCAGATAAAGTTAACCGGAGAAAAGATATTTTCATTATTCTTTCTGTTAACTGGCAGTTAAATCCAAACGGAGCTACATGAAAATGGCCGTTAATCAATTTAATAAACTTTACATTAAAAAACAGGAAGACAAATTTTTACCAAGTTTAGGAAATTTTGATTATTTTTCGAAAATTTTATGTACATAGTATTACACACGCTGACATCACCCCGATATCACAAAAATAAGTTCATACTTTTCAACAAATTCAAGAAACTTTATTAGACATAATTATTTTTTTCATTTGTTAAAGAAAATTTTGTAGTTTGAAGAATTAAATTGGAATTCAAAATTACTAGAATATCTTTAGTGTCACACGAAGTTCAAGATGGACGCATTTATAGTAAAATTTACAAATTTAAAGAAGAAATGAAGTATTTTGTGAGAGGTACGAATTTAGTAAATCTTTATGCTTCATTTGTGTATAATTTTGTCCCCCGTTTTTAGTTCATTTAACTAACGTACGCAAAAAAAAAATATTAGAGCAAAGGAAACTTTCTCCAAACATAATAATTCCATGAACTAAAATAAAGTTAAATTGGCTTTAGTGAAAAAGAGGGTTAACTTTTTGTTTTTGAGTGTATATATATCCAAACGTTATCTAATACCGAACACTATGCCAACTCTATTACAATTTGTTAAAATACCACTAATACAATTTTCCACAATTATAAATCACGTGATTTTAATTGATTTATATAACAGCATTATTATTCACCCAACCACCATTATATATGCAATGTAGTATGTCGTGTAGCATTCATATTGCAGCTTATAAACAAGGACATGGAAATGTAAACATTATTTAAATGAAATGGCTTAATTGAATTTATCCATATTTAAATTACATTTTGTGAAAATATCTGGAAAATTGTTAACTGCAAAACGATAGGGAAAGTATACAATTATTTTCTCACTCCTATGGGCTTTATAACACTATCAGAATCACATGTGTTAGTCCGTCGTAAAAGTCCTTGTTTTCTGGTTTCGTCTCAAGTTCATTAGCACGGTCAAGTGGTATTAATTGCGATATCCATAGCACATGGAGATAGAAAGAGAGAGAGAGTATGGAAATGATTGTGCGTATATTTCACCTGGTCATGGGCAATATTCATGAAATGTATAACAAACATGTAGCCATATAAACCACTATAATGAATGAATGAATTAAACGCACCAGAATTGTTATTGTTGCTATAAAAACAAAACAAAAATACACTCATGCATACCAATACTTGTAATAAGTTTATTTATAAATAATTATATTATATTGATATTAATGGCTTTGCTTAAAAGGCAACCATCTATTATGAAAGAGGAAACTCACAACTATATGTTGTTGATATTAGTTTTATTTGAATTCCCAGCCATATTAATTCAATGCCCGTAGTATACTGTAAAGGAAAAATTGCATTTGTGGGGAATTCATTGGAATTTATTCTATTCCAATTATTCCCTTTTCACTGCAAAATAGCTATACTGAAAATAATTAATATAGGCCTATTTGTGTTATAGCTCCCATACACACAATTTTTTTCTGATTCAATAACGAAATTAATTGATCCAATTAATTTTTAAATTGAAATTAAACTCAATTAATACTTTAATTGGAAAAAATTTCGTGAAAATTTTTTTCTATGTATATAATGATATCGCGATTTTATTTATTTTTTATACAATTTGCATTTTTCCCAGCCATTTTAATTCAATATTTTCTCCTGCAGAGAAAAGAATATTTTTTGCCTTCAATCACGAAATTAATTTACCAATTAATTTTTAATTGAAATGTCTTCAATCACAGAAATTATAGTATCATCACCAAAAGTCAATTAAAAATTTAATTGAAACAATTAATTTTCAGATTGATTTTTCAATTTTCAATTAAACAAATTTTTTGAATCAATTAAATTGTAAATTTATTATTTTTTAAAATTCAGTAAAATTTTTAATTGAAAAAATTTTGATATTATTTGTTTCTGTGTAATATACTTTAGGCAAATTAATAGCCTTTGTGGGAAATTCCAAATAAGTACCTTTTCACTACAAATTAGCTAAAGTGAAGAAGGTTGGTATAGGTCAGTTTTTGATATAGCTCCCATATAGACTTATAACGATAGAATATTTCATGTAGCTCACGGTCTGCTCATTTTATTTCTTTTCGAATTCTTAATTGTATTCACATCTGCCATTAATTTAGACCTTTAGACCTCATGAATGACAAGCTGATTGAAATTGGATCGTATTGTAGAATATCTCCTATTACATATAGACTAATCTCTCTTAAATATGTAGAAAATTCAAATGTATGAGATTTGAAATACTGATGTTTTTTAATCAAAAATAAAGTGTACGGTTATTCTGATATAATCTCCAAATTGAGCAACTTCTTAACATATAGAAACCTCAATTTAATGTCATTTTTTATTATTTAGTCATATTATTCCAGTGTTCAAATAGCCTTAACATAGAATGATCTCTCAGACAAATTCATATTTTAACAAGTAAGGCGGGGCTGACTATATTATACCCTGCACCACTTTATAGATCTAAATTTTCGATACCATATCACATCCGTCAAATGTGTTGGGGGCTATATATAAAGGTTTGTCCCAAATACATACATTTAAATATCACTCGATCTGGACAGAATTTGATAGACTTCTACAAAATCTATAGACTCAAAATTTAAGTCGGCTAATGCACTAGGGTGGAACACAATGTTAGTAAAAAATATGGGAGACAGTGGCAGTGGCGATTTTACAACGCATTGGCACGCATAGCTACAATGCTAATTCCACTCCCTGTGCAAAATTTCAACTAAATCGGAGTTAAAAATTGGCCTCTGTGGTCATATGAGTGTAAATCGGGCGAAAGTTATATATGGGAGCTATATCTAAATCTGAACCGATTTCAACCAAATTTGGCACGCATAGCTACAATGCTAATTCTACTCCCTGTACAAAATTTCAATTAAATCGGAGTAAAAGATTGGCCACTGTGGTCATATGTCAATAAAATTTGGCACACTTGACTATACTACTAATTGTACTCGTAGTGCAAAATTTCAACCAAATTGGGGTAAAACTCTGGCTTCTGGGACCGTATTAGTCCATATTGGGCGAAAGATATATATGGGAGCTATATCTAAATCTGAAGCGATTTCAATAAAATTTGGCACACTTGACTATATTACTAATTGTTCTTCTTATGCAAAATTTTAAGCAAATTAGGGTAAAACTCTGGCTTCTGGGGCCATATAAGTCCATATCGGGCGAAATATATATATATATGGGAGCTATATCTAAATCTGAACCGATTTCTTCCAAAATCAATAGGGTTCTATTCTGAGCCAAAACACATACCTGTGCCAAATTTGAAGTCGATTGGACTAAAACTGTGACCTAGACTTTGATTACAAAAATGTGTTCACGGACAGACGGACATGGCTATATCGACTCAGGAGCCCACACTGAGCATTTTTGCCAAAGACACCATGTGTCTATCTCGTCACCTTCTGGGTGTTGCAAACATATGCACTAACTTATAATACCCTGTTCCACAGTGTGGTGCAGGGTTTAAAGATGGTTTATATCGAATAATATTTGGTAGCGATATCTCTTAAATTCAACGAGACTTAGGAGACGAATTTTGAATTGAAACGAGAAAAACAAATATATGGCCGCTATATCCAAATCTGAACCGATTTCAACCAAATTCGGCATGTACAGCTAAAATATTAATTCTATTCCCTGTGCAAAATTTAAAGCAAATTAGGGCTTCTGGGGCCGTAAAAGTGCATATCGGTAGCTATATCTAAATCTGAACCGATTTCTGCCAAATCCAGCACACTTTACGACACTATCAATTGCACTTCTTGTGCAAAATTTAAAGTAAATCAGGTTCTATTCTGACCCAAAATAAATAATTGTGCCAAATTTGAAGTCGATTGGACTTAAATTGCGACCTACACTTTGATTACAAAAATGTGTTTACAGACAGACGGACGGACGGACAGACGGACATGGCTAGATCGACTCAGGGGCCCACCCTGAACAATATTGCCAAAGACACCATATGTCTATATCGTCTCCTTCTGGGTGTTGTATAAAGACCGTACGGATTAAATATGTAAAATGATATATTTTAAAATTTATTATTTTAATATAGTAACCGCGAAAATTTCTATGTGAAAACCGAACATAGTACCGGCCTAAAGCAACATTCTGCAACATTCTCTAAATTGATTGCAAAATATAAAGGACACTGTCATAGATTTTAGAACCCGTATCCCTCACAATAATATGTATTACAATAACTTTGGAATGACACTATCGAAAATACAATGAGAAAAAAATTATTGTAACACCAAAGCAACATATCTTCTTGCGAAACGAAAACGCCTTTAGTTTATTCCCATAAAATTTTCACTAAAAAATTGTTTATCAATAATTTCAATTCCGCAGAGGAAGAGCTAATCAATTTTAAAATATCATCTATTAAATTAGTTTGTGAACTCTTCATACTCTAATGTACAATGTTTGAGGGAGGTAAATTTAAACAAATATTTGCTGAATATATAAAAACGAAAAACTACGTAAACTTACGCAAATTTTATTTGCATAAAAATCGACAGTGATGAGAAAGTCTAAATATAAATATGTATATTTGTATATGTTCGATGTAAACATACAATTCGAACGAATAAATGTTGGTAACCCAAAGCAAATATTTGGCAAACTTTTCAAAGAAAAACGCAAAACAATGGCTATTGAAATGGAAGGAAATATATATCTCTCTCATATATATGAACATGACAATTTTTGAGTCCGATAGTCTCTAATTGCTACGCTGAGAAAACAGTGAACCCATCAGAAAGAAAAATGTTGGTTAAGACAAGAATGGCTTTAGCGCCATACGAAGTTCATTATTGGTAAAATTTTAATAATTCTGACTTACATGAATTTTTTATGCTTAGTTTGTGTATAATTTTTCCCCTTATTTACTTCATTTAACTAACGTATGCAAAAAAAAATTTTAAAGGCAAGGAAACTATCTCAAAACATAATAATTCAAAAAATAACTGGTTTCACCAATCTTATGCAAATTTAATATACAATGTCAGATGAGTGTTTTAAAAATGATAGCAACCTGAATTTCGTTGCAAAACATATCAACCACCCTCACATTTTCAGATATATGAGCATAGATAGCACAGAAACCGTTCAACCGTTGCAATTTTAGAATTCTTCCCACAAGTACAAAGCAACACTCATTAGTAGTAGTAGTAGTAGTTTGTAAGAGTTATTTTTATGCGAAACTGACGAAAACGAAAAACAACATTTTGACTCTTCGTTTTTTGGTTTTTGTAAAAAGTCGATTGTTCGAAAAGTCGATATTTAAATTGGAATTGTGAAGAAAATTTTATTTTTATTATAAAGAAGTTAATACTTTAAATATGTATTGTGTTTCATTAAATACGTTAAAATAATCAAGCCTGACGACATTTATTTATTTTATTTTTATTTACTTTTTTACAATCGAAAATTAAATGATTCAATAAAACAAAATCATAATTTATTAAATTTTATTTTTGCTAATATAATTAAAAAAAAAATTGTCACGATTTTTTTTTATGTCCAAGGAAAAAATTTAATAAATTCTACTATATATATTGTATTCCTAAATGTTATTATATTATATATTATATTACTAAATTTACAACTTCTAATTTGTATTATCTAAATTTATGCTTTGTACAAACATATATGGACAAATTTATATACAAATGTAGCGTATTAATATTTGGTTTATACAAATACATGAATTTACTCATATACATATACATGGGTATTTATATAGTAGGATCAATTTGTTATTTTTATATATATACAGTTAGTTATGCGAGCCTCTAGGCTTCGGAAATCCTAGTTATGTTTGTTATTGTAATTAACTGTGATACGAAATGGCAGTGTTTTGTTAGCAATTTTGTATTTGTTTTAGTTTACACCAGAAACTGTGGGTTTTGTTTTTTGGATGTGTGTTATTGGTGTGGTTCTTTGTGGTTAAATATTTGTGACACTGGTTTTAGCTGGCAACAGGGGGGGGGAGTAATATCTTTAAGTCATATCATAAACTTACCACAATACGCCTTACGCGTGTCATTCTCTAGTGATTGCTACTGGATCCAATCTTAGTGCCCCAAAGGCAATGGTAACACACAATGTCAGCGCTAACCGGAAACGGATGTTGTTTTTTTCTTTTTTTTTTTTTTTTGTATAACGGTTGCTTTGATCAAAGGTGGTTTTTTGATGTTCTTGCAGTAATTGGCTTTATTTCAGCCCCACAACAATATTTTAATATACTTTTAGTTTCATGGAAATCACAGTATTTAATTGTATACTTATACAAATATGTTTGTGTAAAGTTATGTATTAGTGAATATAAAGGATAACAAAATCAGATGAGTTGCCCAAGTTGTATATATTTTTGCCTTTGATTTACATCTGGAAAAAAAAACCCCATGGAGAAAGAAAATTCCCAAAGTATTTCGGGTTAGATTTTGTCTCTTTTTAGTTTTCAGATTGTTGTCATTAACAATGGCATAATGTTCTCTCACATAGGGTTTAACCATAAATCCACATAAATACGCGTGTTATGGTGTATATCCCTAAAGTATGCCTTCAACCAACAATGCGGGTCTTTTTAATGAAATCATTCACCAACACACATACACTCGTTCTATGTTAACGCTAAAATTATTTTTTTTACGGTCCAATATTTTCCTTATATACTCTAGGGAAAGGATTCTCGAAATTATAAAACTCTATTCAATACAATTTTATACGATTTCACTTTAAAACACAATTAAATGGCATTCTATATCTCTAATTGCCTTATGGAATATATTTTCTCTTTTGCCAAAATTAAATTTTCTTGCTTTATAGCAAAGCGTTTTGTTTGTGTTTTTTCTTTTATTATTTCTCCAGTTTTTAGTATTTATCGACTGTTTAACCGCACGTCTCAGATGAAACTGAAAATTTTGCGAGATTTGTTGAAGATAAAATACCCCCTGGAAAAATTGTTTCTACACATTACGTATCTCTACTATGTTCTCTCATTAATCAACAATGTGAATGAGCGTAACTATTCTAGGGAAAGAGAGAGAGAGAGAAAGAGTATAAGCATCTTCCACATTTTGTGTTTATGTTATTGTGGAAAATTACGAAGAAAAAACTCCAAAGTTCATGGTAGCTATCAGCATGTGGTTTTTCTTTGCTTACGTATGGTAGCTAGAGAATAAAAGAGAATATTGCAAATGTTTATTGTTTACAATAGAGAGAATATTATTTGACAGTGTTGCCAAGTTGTGAGTAGGAACTATTTGTTATGTGACCAATTTTTATCTATAAAAGAATGTGTGAATATATTGTAATATGTATATTATATAAATTAAAAAAATGAAATAAAATTAAATAAGATAGATTAATAAATGAATAAATATGACCCTATTTGTAAAAATTGAAGGATACATATATGAATAGTTCCCATATTCCTATACACCAAACAAAAACGAACCCAACACAAGAAAAAGTAGGTTTATTTTAGAAAATTTAAAAAAAAATTTACTAACTACAACATGATACAAATTAGATAATATTTTTTCGAATTAAAGAAAATTTGCTAAAATAGTGACATTTAAAAACCTTACATATTTAAAATTGGTAAAATATCCTTGGAGTTATACGTAGCTCTAGACAAGCACAATTTATGAAAAATGTACTTATATTAAATTTATACAATATGAAATATTTTCAGATGTATCGAAGTTGTATACTTTATTTATTTTTATCCATTAAAGTAAGCAAAAAATAATTAAAATATTTAAATTAAATTAAAATGAGGAAATATTAAGCAAAATTTAACCAAAATCAACTAATTTTCATGAACTAAAATAAGGTTAAATCGGTTACCGAAAATTTCTCTGACTTTTTACTAAGGGTATTTCAGGCAAAATCTAATGGTATATTAATCTTACGCATTACAACAGCTTGACTACATTTGTTTTATTGTCTCTGAAGGCAAGTAAAACATAACTAAGTACTTTCTTAGTTGAATAGAACAAGAAATTCTTTGCGTCAATGTCATATGATAAAAAATTCCAAAAATCCAAATGGTTACAAAACACTGTGGCTTCGTCGCTCTCGTAGAAGGCGAGAGAAAATTTTATCCAAATCTCTCTTTTCAAAATTCTCTTCTCCTGTTTTCTGGGATAATCTCTAGATGTACGGATAAACAGTATCCTTACCATCACCTAAGGCAAGTTGACCCAATACACAAACACAAGGATTAACAAGCAAGCACAAAAATACTTGAACACGCTCTCCGGGATGTATGAAATTCCAACACATACACACACGCACACATGTTTACCTAGTTTAGGTTGTAAGTACAACATCATTCCTTTCCGGGGATAAAGAAAAATCAAATGCAAAGAAAAAAGTGGTAGAACAAACTTTCTAGCACGCACGATTATTGTTGTTGCTGTTGAACTTGTTGAAGCACGGAAAGAACAACATGCTATAAATGAAACAAACAAACAAAATCCCTTCTAGCATTGTATGGCTCATTGAGGAGAAGTCGAATTGCAAACAACATTGCGACTGTTCTACAAACCCTAAACGCATCACACTAAACCCATATCATGAGAAATACAAATGTTAGACACAGCAGTAGTACCAGAAGTTCTTATGTAAACTTTGTAAGTTTGCTTGTGAGTTTATCCATGTGTTTGTTCCTATCCTTTGTCTAAACATTCAAAAGTAATATGGCGGCATTTCATTGCACGTGGATATTGTGTTTGGTCGAAGGTGAATGTCAGTTTGTGTGTGTGTGAATGCTCTTTGTTAACAGTTTAGTGCGTTATTGTGTCTCGCCTGTGACATAAACACGGAACAACGCATAATAGGATATCAAGTCAAAGGTAATATACGTGTCATATGCTTCAATGTTGGAGCTTGTGCGAGAGCATGATGCTTCTAAAAATCTCTCATCGCTTCGTAACACCATAACTTCCAATATATAAACCCAATTCGCAGAGTATTCTTATTTGAGTGCGAATTCTTTTTACTCTCTCCCATTCGATACGGCAGCAAAAAAGCAACGTGTTGATTTTTTTAAATGTCCTCTCTACCTCTCTCTTGGTGCGACAATATAAAGAAATGAAATGAACTTAATTTCACTTTGAATAGATGACATTTGTGTTGGTTTGGCTCTTTCTGTAAATAATAACAGAATAATTTATCATAAATGTATGTGTAAGTGGATCTTTTCCAAGAGATTGGAATTCTATTTTTAGACATTAGCATTTGTGACATCTAACTCTGAGTATTTAATCCTTTTTGGAATAAATTTGAGGGTTTTTTTATTCCTTTCCCAATTTTTGTTTGAAAACTTTAATGTCAAGCAAACAGAGGGTATGAATTGTATATAAATATATCTACACACATTAGGATGCGATGGGGGGCTTAGGTAGAGGACGATTAATTTGACATTTACAGTGAACGTAAAAAAAGATTATGTGGCAAAAAGGGCTACGTAATTTATTATGCAATGAGCCTAGGGAAATTTAAAAAAAAAACTTACTTTTTTGAAATCTTTGTAGAAATAAACAGAAGACCTGCTATGAAAACATACTATCCTTTGCATGATATATGATACCATTTACCATAGTTTTTGAAAAATCAATTAAAAATCTACGATGCATTTAAATTCGAATGATAAATGGAATATGGTCCTTTCATGTGATCACGATACCCCGTTTTATGATAGTTCAATAGCGAGAGAGACCACTTGTTCCGTTTCTCACAAATTAATGAAATGATAAAACCACTATATCCCTTCAAAATCACGCATTTAAAAAAGCTTACACAATTCCTCTACTTCAATTATTTTGGTAATGATTCCAAGCTACATGTTACACTAAGGACACATTTAAGAAGCATTCCAGAAAATGTCCACATCCAAAGTCAGGTTTTGCATACTTGATACTAAGGCAGAAATCTTAATTTATTCGTTTTTCTGTCTGTTTTCGTAATTTAATGTCAAAGTTCTTCATAAAAATGTTAACCACAAGATAAAAGCCACTGTAAAATAAAATCTTAAAAGCATAAGCGTAGGAAGGCCTCTGGGGAGGGGGCTTAGATCTCCCCAGAAAAATTTTGTTTAGTCTGATTTTCAGTCAATTTAATTAAAAAAATAGTAGTTGATATTAAAACTATCCTTTCATAAATGTATATAACAGGTTGGCTGATAAGTCCCCGGTCTAACAAAGAAAAACAAATTTTTTGTCAAAATTCGTTTTTATTATTCAACATAGTTCCCTTCAAGAGCGATACAACGATTATAACGACCTTCCAATTTTTTGATACCATTTTGGTAGTACTCCTTCGCCTCCAAATAGGCCTCAGTTTCGGGTGATCACCTCTTCATTGCAGCCAAATTTTTTTCCCTGCGAGCATCCTTTTAAGGTTTGAGAACAAGAAAAAGTCGCTGCGGGCCAGATCTGGAGAATACGGTGGGTGGGGAAGCAATTCGAAGGCCAATTCATGAATTTTTGCCATCGTTCTCAATGACTTGTGGCACGGTACGTTGTCTTGGTGGAACAACACTTTTTTTCTTTTCCATATGGGGCCGTTTTGCCGCGATTTCGACCTTCAAACGCTCCAATAACGCCATATAATAGTCACTGTTGATGGTTTTTCCCTTCTCAAGATAATCGATAAAAATTATTCCATGTGCATCCCAAAAAAACAGAGGCCATTACTTTGCCAGCGGACTTTTGAGTCTTTCCACGCTTCGGAGACGGTTCACCGGTCGCTGTCCACTCAGCCGACTGTCGATTGGACTCAGGAGTGTAGTGATGGAGCCATGTTTTATCCATTGTCACATATCGACGGAAAAACTCGGGTGTATTACGAGCTAACAGCTGCAAACACTGCTCAGAATCATCAACACGTTGTTGTTTTTGGTCAACTCTGAGCTCGCGCGGCACCCATTTTGCACAGAGCTTCCGCATATCCAAATATTGATGAATGTATTGACCAACACGTTCCTTTGATATCTTTAAGGTCTCTGCTATCTCGATCAACTTCATTTTACGGTCATTCAAAATCATTTTGTGGATTTTTTTGATGTTTTCGTCGGTAACCACCTCTTTCAGGCGTCCACTGCGTTCACCGTCCTCCGTGCTCATTTCACCACGCTTGAATTTTGCACACCAATCAATTATTGTTGATTTCCCTGGGGCAGAGTCCGGAAACTCATTATCAAGCCAAGTTTTTGCTTCCACCGTATTTCTCCCCTTCAGAAAACAGTATTTTATCAAAACACGAAATTCTTTTTTTCCATTTTTTTCACAATAACAAAAGTTGCTTCACAATAGACGCTCTATCTCACAAACTAATTGACTTACAGACGTCAAATTTTGACACGAATCATTTGAAGGTTGGTACTATATAAATATAATATGCATTTAATACTAGCGACTCCATCTAGGTGTCACACCGGGGACTTATCAGCCAACCTATTATTAATAATGCTGCAAAAAAACGTCGCCAAAAAATTAGTGAAAAAGTTCATTTAGAGTCTAGGAGTGGTGCAAAAGTGGTGGAGAAGCGATGACTGTAATAAGAACTTGTCATAGGGCAGATTGCCACAATTTCAACAGCCATTGCACTGAATTTGCATCACTTCTTAAGGTGTCATCCGAATTCAGTGTTTTGAATGTGAATTAAAATATTTTGTGATATTTGTTTGCCCTGGAATATATTAAAAAATTATGATTTTTCTAGAATGGATTTAGCATTCTAGAATGAATAATTTGTACCATTTTATTAATTCTTTTTAAACTATTTGAAACTATTTAAAACAGGGATCCGGAGCGGTCCATTTTTTTCGCTCCGCTCCGCTCCCGCTCCGGAGAAAAAAAACCGCTCCGCTCCACGCTCCGCTCCGAGAAAAAAAAAATCGCTCCGCTCCGCTCCTCTTCGAGAAAATTATAGTACAAACATTGTATTATTTGTTCAATTGAGTTTTATTTTATTTAGAAAAATCGGGCGGTACATATATGGGAGCTATAGCTAAATCTGAACCGATTTCGATGATTTTTTGCACATATAGTTAGTGCTATAGAAGATTACATTTCGCCAACTTTGAGTAAGATCGGTTGATAAATAAGGGTTTTATGACCTAATTTGGCAAAATCGGGCGATACTTATATATGGGACCTATATCTAAATCTGAACCGATTTCGATGAAATTTTCAGACTTAAAGGGTGATGCAGAAGATTATTTTGTGCTAAATTTGACGACGATCGGTTAGTAAAAAAGTGCAACGTGACCCCATTTGTCGAAATCGGGCAATACATATATATGGGAGCTATATCTAAATTTGATCCGCTTTCTTCCAAATTCAATAACGTTCGTCCTTGTGCCCAAAAAAACTCCCTGTACCAAATTTCATCAAAATCGACCGAAATACTGTGAACAACAAATACATGGACAGACGGACGGATGGACACCAAGCGCTAGATCGTCTCAGGAGGTGATTCTGAGTCGATCGGTATATATTTTATGGGGTCTAAAATCAATATTTCTTGTAGGCACATTTTTTGGCAGATCAAACTTATTATACCCTAACCACTATGTGGTTTAGGGTATAATGACTTTAAAACAATGTGTTGAAACATTTTATTAATTTTGAAGATTTTTTCAGAAATATTAAATCCATTTTGACTTCATTAAAACGAAATTTGCATTCATGTTAGGATACACATTTTTATGTCGAATCACTTAGCTATAAGGATAAACAGACTTCATTGAAAAGTTTAGAGACTTTTAGACAAGGAAAAACTTTTTTTCAGAGAAATACGTCTTCTATTCTAAGCAAAATTCGTATTTTAAGCAGGTGAAATATTTGGCCTCCCGACAATATTCTGTGCGGTGCACCATCTACTATTTAATATGTGATAGAAACCAAATTTATGAAAATGGACCAAAATGGACCAAATTCTGTTTGGTCTGACCATCGGACCATATTTAAAAATTAGAAATCTTTTGGACCAATTTTGGTTCTATCGGACCAAAACGGCAACGCTGATTGGAATTGAAAGTCTATACACAGAGTAGAAGTAACTACTCTCCGAAAGTTTTTTTTTTTGTTTTGCAACAGACGTAGAGAAGAGGTTTTGTTATATTTGTAATGTGTGTGTGTGTGTATGTTTATGTTTGCAACAACCTCCATCGACATCAGTCCGTGGTATACCTACGAATATTCTTACTCAGATCTAGTGGTACCTAATTTCGCTTATTTCCCTTTATTGTGTAATAAATGTATATGCGCACATTTTTCAACCAAAATTGAAACTATCCATAATTTTAATTAAATTTTCGAGAACTAATATCATAAATAAGAGAATGCTAGGATATAGTACAATAGTAAAGCAAATATGAATGTCCTTACACTGAAAAAAAGCATGCCCGGTTCCAAAGATTTTGTCGTTACTTTAACAGTTTGGGTATTCATTTCGAGCCAAAGAAGCGGAGAATACAAGTAAGGATACTTTAAAGACGTAATTCTCTTTTAAATTTGCTTGTACTTGTTTCTAGGAAGCAAATGTTAATTTTTCATTTTTTTAGATTTTTTTCGTCAGTTGTTATCAAAATCCTTTAAAAACGAGTTAACGAGTTATTTTTTTCCATATTAAGACTCGACTTCCAGTAGAAATTATGCTATATTTCAAGTAAAAAGCGTCTTTAAAATAAAGTGTTGAAAAACATGTCTTATTTTTTAACGATTTTTTGCTTTGTAGGCAAGATGCAAAAAGGAAACAAATTTAAAGACAATTTTATTAATTTTAAAGACCTTTTTGACCTTACCTCAAAAATTTTATCTTTCATGTTATGATACACATTTTTAAGTAAAATCACTTAATTATAAGGACATTACAACTTCATTCAAAAGTTTATTGCCTTTTGGACAAGAAAAAAAACTTTATTTTAGAGAAATGCGTCTTCCATGTTAAGCAAAATTTGCATTCTTATTCTAAGGACATGGAATCTTTGACTTCACGACAATATTTTTTTCAGTGTAGAAAACTAAAAAATTAAATATAAATAAGATCGTTTAATTGCATTTATTTGACGTTCATTACAAACATCTTTGTAGTAATACGGGATGAAATTGATCGAAAGTACTGTTGTTACTTTTACAACACATACTAGAGATATATTTTGACATTTGCCGTTTTTGAAAACAATTACTAAAAAAACACGTTGTGTTTTCCCCAATGTACGTACGTACAAAAATACATATCGTACATTTTAAACGTTTGCTCACACTACGCTAAGTACTAGATAAATTTGAAATTACCTACACAGTGTAATTTCAAAGTTACACATTTCATTCAAGTAATATTTTATTCGGAGCGGAGCGGTTTTTCATTTGGAAACCGCTCCGCTCCCGCTCCGGATTTTAGAAATGCCGCTCCCGCTCCGGCTAAAAAAGGGCTTGCTCCGCTCCGGATCCCTGATTTAAAATAATTAACTTCTTTGTGAGGACCTTTTTGGAAGTGCTTTTAAAGTTGTGCCTTTAGAACTACTCCCAATTTTTTTGCTGGAAAAAAGTGTGGAACTACTTTTAGTTGCTTTATTAAATATTTATTGTCTAGTTGTCTTGATGTCTGATTTTTTATTCATTTTTATAAAATAAAACATTAATTGAACCTACAATGAAAAAAAAGCATGCCCGGTTCCAAAGATTTTGTCTTTACTTTAAAAATTTTGGTATTGATTCCGAGCCAAAGAAGCGGAGAATACAAGTAAGGATACTTTTAAGACACAATTCTCTTTTAAATTTGGGTTTTGCGTATTTGCTTCTAGGAAGCAAATTTTAATTTTTCGCTTT
This sequence comes from Haematobia irritans, assembly GCF_050003625.1. Taxonomy (NCBI): domain Eukaryota; kingdom Metazoa; phylum Arthropoda; class Insecta; order Diptera; family Muscidae; genus Haematobia; species Haematobia irritans. Next base: position 3,116,367 of record NC_134398.1, read on the forward strand.
TTCAGCTTTTTTTCTTCATATGCTATCAAAGTCCTTTAAAAACGAGTTAACGACAACTTTATTTTCAAAATTAAGACTCGACTTCCAGTAGTAATTATGCTATGTTTCAAGTAAAAAGCGTCCTTAAAATAAAGTGTTGAAAAACATGTCCTATATTTGAACGATTTTTTGCTTTGTAGTCAAGATGCAAAAAGACAACAAATTTAAAGACAATTTCATTAAATTTAAAGAATTTTTCTGAATTATTAAAGTCAAGTTGACCTTAGCCCTAACATTTTTTCTTTCATGTTATGATACCCATTTTTAAGTGAAATCACTTAATTATAAGGATAATACGACTTCATTGAAAAGTTTATCGACTTTTGGTCAAGGAAAAAAACTTTATATTAGAGAAATGCGTCTTCTATGCTAAGCAAAATTTGCATTCGTATTTTAAAGACATGAAATCCTTGACCCCACGACAATATTTTTTTCAGTGTATAAGTTCAGTTTACTAAAATTTAGCTATGGGTGCTATAGCCCCCCCCCCCTAGAAAAATTGTCTAGCTACGCTAATGATTAAAAGACGTCTCATATTTTTGAAGCTTTTTAGCTTTGTGGTCAAACTACAAAAAATTATCGAATTTTATTCATTAAAATCAAGTCATCCTCAGTTCATTGGAGTTTTCCTTTATGTTTTGGATATTATTATCCATTTTAAAGACGAATTACCTAAAGCTATGGAAATTCTATAAAAAATTGATTGATTGAACTTCAAGTAATCAGAGAAATGTGTCTTCAAAGCTACATAAAAATGACAATCGTATTTTGAGGACAATGAAAAATTTGTAGTATTTGATTATAACTGGAACAGATCAAAGTCCTTCTAAGTATAACATAATGCCGCAAAAGACCGATTTGTAACGACGATTTCATTAATGTTGAATGATTGTTTCTCTTTTTTTAAGGTCAAGTTGACTTCAGTTCAACGAAATTTCTTTTATTTAAAGCCACATGGCCTACTTAAGGACACAATGCCACCAATAAAAAGATTATTATCAAATAGAAGAAATTCTTCTATGCTACGGGAAAATGGAATTCATATTTCAAGGACATGGAATATTTGTGCTCACGACCAAAGTCGTACGTGATCTATGGTAAGTCTGAGTAGAATTTTAATTTTAACTTTCGATACCTGATGATCTTTTCAAAATCAAAATAAAATTAAAATTGTAAAATGTCAAAAAAGTCAAAATGGATGGACTTTTTATGATATTTTACAATTTTCTATTAAATAAAAAAATACAAAACAGTTTGGTGTCTTCATTACACCCCATTACCCTCATATTTATACACACTCATCGCATCCATCTAACCCTTGAATTCTGATGGGACGAAAAAAAAAACATCCAATAAGTTCGTAGAGCTAAATAAATACAGAAAAACAACTCCTGTCCATATTTATTTGTTTATTTGGTTTGTGATGGTGTTTCATTGGCTCTTGCCATTAGCCAAGGATATGTTGCACAAATACAGATTTGATTTCTCCGGAAATCTTGGCATGTTATCCTTTTGTCAGGTTTTAGCATATTCTGGTATTTGGTTAAGACTCATAATGCCACATGTTGGGAAAAGGCAACATCAGCATCACCAATGACATAGCCCACCGTGGTGGATATTAGTCTTTAGTAAACCACAAAGACAAAAACGAACTGCTACTAAAACCATACAAACATTTGTTTTGGGGCTTTTTACGATTTGCAGATACGTTATGAGGGATTTACACTGAAAACAATGAGACAATACAATGACCGACTGCCCTTTAGTGTTGGAGCAAAGAACGAAGAGTAGGCATTTCTGGGAATGTTGGAAATGTACACAAGCCCATTATTACAGAAATTTAAAGCTTACCACAAATGTGTATCTGAATAAAATGAGAAATTCAATTGCCTCTCGAAATGAGTATAGAAGTCGGAAGAGAGAAAGTAAACGGTAATAGAGAGGGCCTTCAATGGTTTCATTCATTCATTTCAAAATTATATATTCCCGTTTTTTACTTTTAAATGTCAAGTGCAGTTTTTCTATACCTTTTCAGAATATGTACAGAGGATCATTGGCTCCATCCCATGATTTCTATGAGCAAAGTATTTAATGAAATTAAATTTCTGGGAATGTTGGAAATGTACACAAGCCCATTATTACAGAAATTTAAAGCTTACCACAAATGTGTATCTGAATAAAATGAGAAATTCAATTGCCTCTCGAAATGAGTATAGAAGTCGGAAGAGAGAAAGTAAACGGTAATAGAGAGGGCCTTCAATGGTTTCATTCATTCATTTCAAAATTATATATTCCCGTTTTTTACTTTTAAATGTCAAGTGCAGTTTTTCTATACCTTTTCAGAATATGTACAGAGGATCATTGGCTCCATCCCATGATTTCTATGAGCAAAGTATTTAATGAAATTAAATGGTTTCACAAAAAAAAAATAATTCAATCCATCTTTAAGGCCCAATACCTCACCCTTAGACCGAAAAGAAAACAAACTGAATCTACACTGAACAATGTTTAAGCTTTTGCGGACAATGTAATCCAACCCAGAATGGCCAAAAAATGTTGAAACTACATTTAGTTAAAATTGTGAAAATTCATCAAGTTGTGTTTTTTTTTTTTTTGGTATTCGTTTCATTTCATTTATTACACACATACTTTGTGTGTATATCGTTGGAGAGTCCTTAAAAATATGCTGTTAAATAATGACGCGATTAGTATTTCTCTAAATGAGAGTCGTCAACAAAAAAACAAAAGTAACTTGATGAATAATTCCCATCATTATTCTACAACAAAGTAAATAGAGTTGGTTTAAAAGACAACCAAAATGCATTTTACGAGGGCAGTTCGGAAACTTCTTAGCCTAGCACAGAAAGCGCGGAATAAACAGAAAAAAATTAAGTGTTTTGGAAACTTCCATGAACACATCTTAAATTTTGTTTCGATCTGACAACTCCTTCATATAAAAACAAGTGTTCAAAAAAGACGCATCCGCAATTTTTTTACAATGAAAAAATTAGAAATGGGTGCTGTCATTAAATATTTACATAAAAAAGGTTTATCGGGACTAGAAATTCATAATCATATGGTGAACGTGTTAGGTGAAAGTGCTCCTTCATATGCAACAGTAAAAAATTGGGTTGCCGAAATTAAACGTAGTCGTACAAGCATTGAAGGTGAACCACGTAGTGGACGTCCAAAAACAGCAACAACAACTGAAATTGTAGCCAAAGTGCATGATATGGTATTAAATGATCGACGAATAAAAGTGCGTAAAATTGCTAATATCATGGGTATCTCAAATGATCGAGTCCATTTAATTTTGCATGAAGAACTACAGATGAAAAAGCTTTCTGCAAGATGGGTGCCGCATTTGTTAACAGTCGATCAAAAACGCATAAGAATGAACATTTCTCAAGCTTGTTTGGTTCGTTTTAAGCGAAATAAAATGGATTTTAAGCGTCGTTTCATAACTGTTGATGAGACATGGATCCACCACTATACTCCAGAGACAAAAGAACAATCCAAACAATGGACTGAAGCTGGAGGAAGTGCCCCAAAGAAGGCAAAAACAATTCAATCGGCTGGTAAGATTATGGCAATACCTTCAAAGGTATTTGATTGATTCACTATCTGCAAAAGGGTAAAACAATAAATTCAGAGTACTATTAGAACCTTTTGGATCAATTAAATGTACAAATTGGAGAAAAACGTCCTGGCTTACAATACAAAAAAATAATTTTTCGTCAAGACAACGCACCAGCGCACAAGAGTGTTTTAACAATGGCTAAAATCGACGAATTAAAGTACGAGTTGCTTGACCACCCACCTTATTCTCCTGATTTAGCTCCCAGTGATTTTTACTTGTTCCCAAATCTGGCAAGCGTTTTACCTCAAACGAAATGACTTGAGGCCTTGAGGCAAACTATTTTAATCAAGGGATAGAATTGCTAGAAAAGCGTTGGACTAGGTTAGGTTAGGTTATGTGGCAGCCCGATGTATCAGGCTCACTTAGACTATTCAGTCCATTGTGATACCACAGTGGTGAACTTCTCTCTTATCACTGAGTGCAGCCCGATTCCATGTTAAGCGCGTTGGACTAAGTGTATTGAAGTTTCAGGAGATTATATTGAAAAATAAAAATATTTTTGAAAAACTAACTATTCTCTTTCATTGATAGGCTAAGAAGTTTCCGAACCGCCCTCGTAAGTTTAAGTACGTTAGAATAAATTCACCCAAAAACTACATAATAAATATCGCCATAAAAATCCCCAAACCGCTATTATATCTTTAGACAAATCCCCTGATTCCCAAATTAAAAAAATATCCCTACCGCGAAAAAAAGTCCCCTAATTTGACACTGGCTGGACAAATCCTTATAAGGCGTACACAAAAAAAATATCCGCAAATAAATATTAACAATTTTATTTGTGTGTCAAATCTAGGCTCACTTAGACTATTCAGTCCATTGTGATACCACTTTGGTGAACTTCTCTCTTATCACTGAATGCTGCCCGATTCCATGTTAAGCTCAATGACAAGGGACCACCTTTTTATAGCCGAGTCCGAACGGCGTTCCACATTGCTGTGAAACCACTTAGAGAAACTTTGAAACCCTCAGAAATGTCACCAGCATTACTGAGGTGGGATAATCCACCGCTGAAAAACTTTGTGGTGTTCGGTCGAAGCAGGAATCGAACCCACGACCTAGTGTATGCAAGGCGGGCACACCACTGTGGCTCCCTATCTGTGTAGGATCTCCGACACACATTTTATCTGCCCATTCAAAATTTGAAAAATGTATTTTTAACCGTTCACAATGGGGCATGTATGATCCAAAATAGCTGAACTTTATAAATTTTCTTATATTTCAGGATTAAATTGAAATTGTTCGCATCATCCTATACCATAATGCCTCCAATAAATGTTTGTATGTTTCATTATGATTTATTACACAAACAGTCATATATATTATTCTCTGAACAAAGAAATTAAAATCCTTATGTGGCCATCTCAGTAAGGCAGGAATTCAATTTTAATTAAATTTTTGTTATATATTCATTTATGTTTTATGCAATTGCTGTACTCACAAAATTACCATTGTTGTTGGCTAAAACTTTAGATTCAATTGAAAATAACAAAAACTGATTTATTACAAACAACCAAAGACATTGTTCGTATATCTCCCATTGTTTTCAATATCAATTGAATCCCGTATGAACATAAGACATACTGAAAATATTAAAAAAATATATATAATGCAATGAAAAATTCTTTAGATGAGTATTCTTTGTAGGAACATAAAAGTGTATGGTACTTCAGAGCTGTAATTGGGAACAATGTTCGATTTTGAAGGAAATTAAAAAAGGAAGTCCCTTATCATTGAGCTTAAAATCTTAGTAGCGGGCCGTACTAATTGATAGGGTAGAAGAAAATGATATAGCAATGGACTTGTAAGTCAAAAATGAGCCTCTCATAATACCTAACCTTTTCTAGAGGGATACCAGCCCATGGAAATGTGGGTACTTGATATTTTTATTGCCGAGTGAAAAACTCTTCTAAACTGTCCTATATAATTTTGCATAATGACCAAAAACAATCATTTCTCGTCCAATGGTCTTTTAAATTGACATTGTCATATCCTTAACCAGTTATTTTGATTTACATGAAAAATTTGAGATTGTTGGCATACAAAGGTGTCGAGATTATTTTACTTGATAGCGACATTTACCTGTCACTTGACATCAGCAATTTCTGTCTGCCTGTCTTCAGTTTGCCAATTCAAATCAAAGAAAATGATAAAGGACAAAAATATTCTATATCCTTGCTAGGTATGTATGTGTTTTTAGCCTCAACCCTTGTCCACTTTGCAACAGAAAAACATCAACAAGGTTTTTCTATTCTTTTTTTTTTTTGTATGCATCTTTGAACAAGGAAGATGTGTGTGTGTGTTTCGATGCTTGACAATGTTTTGTCTCATTTCATAGAGGTTTTTCTAGGATCACATAACGTTCTGATGTTGTTGCTTCATGTGGCCATTTTACAATTTCCTGTTCCATTTTTCACTTCACTAAGCTCTCTAAACACACAAGCTAGGAAAAGAAAACCGGAAACGGATACATACATCCGTGCATACATATCCATCAGTTAAGCTGACCTACATGTGTGGCCATCTTTGACAATGAGGCATGGAACATCTATACTCCTTTGGTGTATGTGTGTAGGTGTGCGTTTTTGATTTGCGACTCTAAGGATATCAGTTTGCAGTGTGATACGATGATAATGGAAAGTCCGATATTCTATTAAGAGCAACTTGTGAATTCACTCTGAATTACGCTGAAGAGAAAAGTTATACTGGAAGGCAATGCAAATGCTATAGGTCTTGATACTCTATACAAAGGAAATGCAATTTTCAAATTAAGTTCTCATTGTTATGTGCCTTAACAAGAAATGGAAAAATTACTTCCTTTTTAACTTTCTACTCCATTTCTTGGAATTTGATTAAAATTCCTTATTGACGAGATTTTTTGGTCTTGAGAAAACAAGCAAACAAGCTAAAACCTCTTCAACAGCAAAAATGTTTTATTTAATTTTCTTTCGATTAAAGAAGCACTTCCTGTTGGTGACCTCCCATCCATCCTTGCGGCATTATCAATTTCTCTTACGGCCACGAAATTTGATTTTGTCATTAAAAAGTTTATGGGTATAAAAACAACGAAAAGCAAATCCACAAGAAAGTTTATGGAGCTGGTTCGAATAATAAATCTCTCTTGCCTTAGAATGCAGTTTCGCCAGGAAAATAGCTACAGTATTTGGTAATTCATGTGAACTAGAAAATTAAATTGAAACTTTGTTTTAATAGTTGATCATATTAAATGGATAACTTTTTAAAAACATGCGACTTCTTTAAAATAATGACATTTTTTAGGGACATTTGTGCCTAAAGGCATACAGATCTCATTTATGAAATTTTCATTCTCTTTTTGCAATATATTACACTAGTTTACACTGAAAATGTACATGTGATAAGAGGTGACTTTTCTTATGTATTTTGATGTGCTGAATTCGAAAAAACAAATTAAATACCACTTAACTTATCACAAATCAAATTATAGACGATTATTCGTCATTTCAATAGCTTTTATTTAAGTATCATCAACGATATAATCGGACATTTCTAACTTGAGATATAATTTGTTTAGTGAAAAAGGAGCGAAAAACTAAAAATAACGGGATATCTCAAAAACTGTTCAATAAAAATTTTTTTTAGAAATTTTTTTCGAATTCAGCAGATCAAAATAGTCACATCTAATCAAATGTACATGAAAAAAATTATTTTGTAAACTAGTGTTATTAAAGCAATTCACATAGAAACAAATGCCTGTTTAAAAATTCAAGTTTCTTAATTCCAAACAAACATTAAACCAAAGATACAAAATCCTCAAAATAAGGCTTAGCCTATATTTAAAGCGTTTGATGAAAAGAAGATGATTCTTTCTTAGAATATTGCTCTCGATTGCAGTAATACCAGATGTAATAAATTGTGACTCCAATTGCCGAAACTATAATCGGGGATTTTTTTAGAATGGTGGAACCTTTACCGCAACACGAGATATTTCTAAATGGTTGTTGTCGCCAGTCACACTGAAAAAAAATTGTCGTGAGGTCAAAGATTTCATGTCGTTCAAATACGAATGCAAATTTTGCTTAGCATAGAAGACGCATTTCTCCAATATAAAGTTTTTTCCTTGTCCAAAATCGATAAACTTTTTAATGAAGTCGAGTCTTAACTTGGAAAATAAAGTTGTCGTTAACTCGTTTTTAATAGCATAAGAAGGAAAAAGCTGAAAAATCGAACAATTAAAATTTGCTTCCCAGAAACAAGTACACAAAACCCAAATTTAAAAGACAATTTTGTCTTAAAAGTATCCTTACTTGTATTCTCCGCTTCTTTGACTCGGAATCAATACCAAAATTTTTAAAGTAAAGACAAAATCTTTGGAATCGGGCATGCTTTTTTTTCAGTGCATGTTTGCAAATTTAAATTGATATAACAACGGTTTTCGTCGGGGTCACCAATGTAGAAATTAATGCGTCGTGATGATTAAAAATCCAAAAAGCAATAAGTTTTATTTTTGACAAATTATGAAATCAATTGTCTTGCGAAATTCGTACATAAGTCTAAGGCTACTTAGTTAATCCTAAATTTATATAAGGTACAAACATATGTCATTTGAAATGAGAAATAATCTATGACTACTAGATAATTTAAAACAAAAGTAGGATTTGAAATAGTGTCGCCACAAAGACAAAAAATTCTTTTTGTGTATAGAGACTTGTGACCATCTGCTTTTCATTCTTTATTTACAAAAATCGTAACACTGTGCACAAGCTGTCGACATTTCTTCTAAGAAATTGGCATTGGTTGAGAATAACTTCTACTAAATTGATGTAAACAGTGCATCATCAAACGTTGTTTGTTCGGTTTTATTTTGTAATCCTTTCCATTTTTTGGCTTATAGATTTTAATGGAAAAACTCATAGCAATTTCCAAACTTTTGGGCAATACAAAATATCAATGGCATTTTAATGCTTTGTCTCATACTTCACTAAATATTTAAAGTTTTGAATTCCTTAAGATAAAAATGCAAATGCTACTTGCTATTTTTTCAGCAAGAAAAAATATACCTGCAATGTAGGTCCATAGTCAATGATTTTTGTGACATTGGTTCCCAATTAAGAAACCAATTTTAAGCAGACAATGTCTGCAACGCAGTTAATGCGACTACTAACTATTCTTTATAGTAGAATTTTGTACGAAATCCATGGTAGAGGTTACATACGATTAGGGCCAGCTAAACTTGCTGCCCTACCTAATTGTTACTTATTACAAAAGTTCTCAATGTCTGGCTATAGCTTCTACAAAACCCGATGTTCTCGACATACTTATATAAAATACCTAATATAATACTTGGCCACTGTTGTTCTTTGAATATAGTGGAATATAGTATATACGTTTAAATTGAGGTTTTCCTATTTTTTATAGTTTAGATATTTAGAATTTTGCATAATTTTACGCTTTAGATAATGCAGACATTTGTTAAACCAAACAAAATTGAAATTAAATATTTAATAGATTTGTTCTTGCTTTTTGTTATACTTTCTTCTATCAAATAGGACACACAACATACAAATATTAGTATCGGCCTGTTTTTGTTTTGTATTGCAGAATCCTAGGCTGTGGTTTAAACATATATGAGAATATTTATATAGAAATAGAATATTAGGATGGATGAGGAAAAAGGAAAATATTTAAAGTATGAAGCAAATTGTAAAGAGCATAAAAATTTATTAAGCAGAGCTTAATATTTGCACAAATAGCGTAATTCATGAAAATTTCAAAAGATGGTCATACGGCATTATTAAATATATTCGTGAAGTTATACTGAGCAGAATTTACAGGATTTTATTTATATATAACCTCGGGAGTAGTTTTACATATACATAGTTTGGAAAATCTAATTGCCATTATTTTGATTTCCCATATTATTGATTTCCAGTTTACACAATCTGACGACAAGATTCCAAAAATTAGATATCGATAAATCTGGCGTTCTATTGGGATTGGTATGTGTGTATGAGACTAAAGCCTTCATATATATTTTATTCCTTAAAAAAATCTTTTTTTCCCCGATCTACTCTAATATCGATATAAGTATGCATGTATATTTTTTACCCTTACCAACCCTTTTATATTTGACTTTAAGCAATCCAACCAAATGTTTATTTATTTAAAAGCCTCTTTTTTGTGGTTACGGTCATTGGCAATTCGAGTAGAGGGCAAAAAGTTTGGGTGAACTATAATTATTTTTTCAACCACAATATATTTTATAGACACTCAATAGATTAAATTCCAAAGTGGGGAAATTTATTGTAATTGCTCTTAGAGCTACAATAATACATTCATGTTCGATAGGGAATATAAAAAAATTTAAACAAAGTTGAAAGTTGAGTTTACATACATACTCTATAGCGAAATCTTTAACGTGCTCAAAATTTCAATCCTACCAATTAAGAAATGAGAATAATAAGGACATATTTGTCGATATCCCATGATTGTTCTTAATTGAAGTTTTATGGAGATTGGGTAAAAATTATGACATCTATCTTCTAAATACCAAGATGTGTTTTTTCACCAACCACATATACTGAAAAACATAATGTCGTGAGGGCAAAGATTTCATGTCCCCAAAATACGAATGCAGATTTTGATTAGCATTGAAGACACATTTCTCTAATATAACGTTTTTTCCTTGTCCAAAAGTCGATAAACTTTTCAATGAAGTCGTATTGTCCTTATAATTAAGTGATTTGACTTAAAAATGGGTATCATAACATGGGTATCATAACATTAATAATCCAGAAAAATTCCTTAATATTAATGAAATTGTCTTTAAATTTGTTGTCTGTTTGCATCTTGACTACAAAGCAAAAAATCGTGTAAAAATAGAACATGTTTTTCAGTGCTTTATTTTAAAAACGTTTTTTACTTGAAACATAGCACAATTTCTACTGGAAGTTAGGTTAGGTTTGGTGGCAGCCCGATGTATCAGGCTCACTTAGACTATTCAGTCCATTGTGATACCACATTGGTGAACTTCTCTCTTATCACTGAGTGCTGCCCGATTCCATGTTAAGCTCAATGACAAGGGACCTCCTTTTTATAGCCGAGTCCGAACGGCGTTCCACATTGCAGTGAAACCACTTAGAGAAGCTTTGAAACCCTCAGAAATGTCACCAGCATTCCTGAGGTGGGATAATCCACCGCTGAAAAACTTTTTTGGTGTTCGGTCGATGCAGGAATCGAACCCACGACCTTGTGTATGCAAGGCGGGCATGCTAACCATTGCACCACGGTGGCTCCTGGAAGTCGAGTCTGAATTTGGAAAATAAAGTTGTCGTTAAATTGTTTTTAAAGGACTTTGATAGCATATGAAGAAAAAAAAGTTGAAAAAAAACTAACAATTAAAATTTGCTTCCTACAATCAAGAACACAAAACCCAAATTTAAAAGAGAATTGTGTTTTAAAAGTATCCTTACTTGAATTCTCCGCTCGGAATCAATACCAAAATTGTTAATGTAAAGACAAAATCTTTGGAACCGGACATGCTTTTTTTCAGTGTAGGATTATATTGACCCAAAAGTTCATTTTAAACCACTCAGTTCAAGATGTCAAAGATTTCATTACCTTAAAATACGTGTGCGAATTTTGCTTACCATAGAAGATGAATTTGTCTAGTATAAAGTTTTTTTCCTTGGTCAAATGTCGATAAACTTGTTAATGATGTCGTACTATCTTTACAATTAAGTGATTGAACTTAAAAATGGGAATCACAACATGAAAAAAAATGTTTTTTGGCCTAAGGTCAACTTGTCTTTAATAATTCAAAAAAAATTATTTAAATTATTGAAATTGTTTTTAAATTTCTTGTCTTTTTGCATCTTGATTACAAAGCAAAAAAAGTAATCAAAAGTAAGAAATGTTTTTCAACACTTTATTTTAAAGGCGTTTTTACCTGAAACATAGCATAATTTCTATTAGAAGTCGAGTTTGAATTTGGTAATTAAAGTTGTCGTTAACTTGTTTTTAAGGGACTTTGACAGCTTATGAAGAAGAAAAGCTTCCTAGAATCAAGAACACAAAACCCAGATTTAAAAGAGAATTGTGTGTTAAATGTATCCCTACTTGAATTCTCCGCTTCTTTGGTTCGGAATCAATACCAAAATCATTGGAGTAGGTTAGGTTAGGTTAGGTGGCAGCCCGATGTGTCAGGCTAACTTAGACTATTCAGTCCATTGTGATACCACATTGGTGAATTTCTCTCTTATCACTGAGTGCTGCCCGATTCCATGTTAAGCTCAATGGCAAGGGACCTCCTTTTTATAGCCGAGTCCAACTTCATTTCCTCTGTCTCTGCCTATACACAAAAAAAATCTGATTCAATCACGAAATTAATTGATCCAATTAATTTTTTTAATTAAAATGTCTTCAATCACATAAGTGATAGTATCAAAAAAATTAATTGATCCAATTAAAAAATTAATTGATAGTAGTATTTTTTTTTTCAATTAAAAAAATTGGGGAATCAATAAAAATTTTAATTGAATATTTTTTAAAGCTCAATTAAGAAAAAAAAATTTCGTGAAGTTTTTTTTCTGTGTATGTAAGTAATCTCCATTTTTTCTGCTCTAATTACTAAAAATCACTGTTGAACTCATGCCAAAAATAGTATTAAGTATGTTTTATATGAACAACATTTTTCAAATGTTATGTCTAGATTAATTCCATATAACCAAAGAGGTCATGTGTTCATCATCAAAAACTTCTAAAACCACCCCAAAAAATCTTAACCGACTATAATTCCTTCAAACCAATAAAGTATAGTTTAACACATATATACAAACATAGACACACACACCCGTAGATTTATATTCATTTTTGTAATTTATTGAATGTCCAAAAATACAATGGTCACGGACATCTGGGACGCATGGTTAATATTTGTAAAGCATCATTTTGATATTCGTCATATATCGTTCAAATCCAGGAACACATCGTAATGACATCACATTAGAAAGAAATCGTTTACAGGAGATTTGAAGGTGTTACGAGTATTGGTCTCTTCTGTATGAGGAAAAGAAATCGAGAACCAAATAGAGGAAGAGAATGTTTATACATGTGTGTGTGTGTGCTTGTGAATGTAGTTTCTTGAAAGTTTATACAGAATAATATGATATTTTATGAATGACTAAAACCTCTCGGGATTCAGGATTCACAATAAAGCCCTCCAAATGACCCGAAACGTAAGTGTGAATAATATCCAACACAATGAATTATTAATAGAAAAAGCTATAACAAAAGGTAGAAACATACTTAGAAAAATCTTTACTAATTTTTCTACACCAAACCCATTGTGATACTAAAAGTGGTGAATATCTCTTATCAATGATTGCTGCCCGGTTCTATGTTTAGCTCATGTTAAGACCGAACTAACATTTCCTTTTACGAACAACAAATAGATAGACAAACGGGCAGGTAATTCAAAATATGATTCTGAGACTATCAGGAAAGGAATTGACTCAGATCAAATCGCAATGTAGAATATACAAATTATTCTCGCTTCTTTGGATATCATATCAAAAGACCACATTTTTGCTAATTCCAAACTCCTCAGTTATTCTTTTTGGACAAAGTGTCTGAATTATATATATTTAGTAAGGGGAATGAGAGCAAGAGAGAAGGACTTTGAAGCTCTTCAAGGTTATAAAATATTGAATCTATTTTTAGTAAGAGAATAGTATATGTTTGTCGTAGTCTTACACCGAAAAAAAGTGAACTATTTTATAGGAAGAATGAACTACCACGCACGAAAATTGAACTAAATTTTACTCCACATTTTGAGATTTCCACAAAGCGTTGTTAAAACCAGGAAAATGTAATGTCCTATTGTACTCTTTAACTGCAGTTCACGAAATTACATCCTCTCATAGAAGAAAAAAAGAAGACTAAAAGTAAAGAAGAAAATAATTGGCGCCAAATCATCACCATTTTAACCATACAGTAGTTCATTCTTACTATTTTTGGGAATCGTACGAAAATCTTCGTTTGCTTTAGTTCATATTAAACTTATATGTACGGTCATTGAACTTTATACCCACGTTTAGTTCATAAAATTTATAAGACATACTTAAAAAAAGTAAGATTTCATTAAGCTGTGGAAAATTTCGATAAAAATAATAAAATTTAAATACAAGCAAATAATTTTTTTTTTTCAAATAAAAATAAGTTAAATTTAGCGTTAGTTTAACTACGGAAATTTTTTTCTGTGTAATCATAATATTTTCCTTCACCATAGAGAATATAATTTTTTGCGTGGTTTCTTTCCAAAAAGAATATTTCCCTAAAACCATTGCTAAAATGAAATCTCAGATGATAGATATATTTTAGAAATATTTTTTTTTTAGTTTCCTGCCCTTCATTTTGATGCCTGGTCGATCATTCATTATTGTGAGGATAGAAATCAAAACCACAATGAAACATTTGTTCTAGCAGGATATTTTTCTCATTCACTGCTTGCCATTCCCTCCTGAAAAGTGCTAGCCAACATCACACATTCCATCAATTTTCTCTACCACCAAAATAATCTTCGTCATCATGTCCTGTCCTGTATTCTTATAGGGTTTGTCATCATGATTGTTGGGGCAAATCTGTGCGATACATCGCCAAAGCAACACAACCTCAATAACGACTCTGTTGGATCTATCAATCACTTGGTCGTCAATAATTCTTGTATTTTTGTTGTAGTTTTTTTTTTGCCATTTCGGACGTTTCCGATTTCCGTTGATGTTGACATAAGTGTGTCCTTAAATGTAAAAGTGTAAGGTAGTTGAGAGATTTTTTTTATTAGAGTGAAACGGAGGTTATACAATAAAAAAATTGATAAAAGAATCGACTTTTGTAAGAATTGAAAATGTCAAAATATCGTGATAGCTCAAGACTGAAGATGTTTGCAACCTCCGCCATTTGTTTTATGAGATGTCAATAGACATAAACTTATAACTTAATAAATTCTGCGTATGTATAAAGTAGAGATGAGGATGCATTTTCTTCGACCTCTCGGAGAATACTTACATATACATATCTATTGAAAGTGTTGATAGTTGTATACAATCAAAATTGATATACATATTTATATTCGATTTTGAAAATAAACAAGTATATACGGCCTCAAGTTCGGCCAGGCCGAATCTTATGTACCCACCACCATGGATTGCGTAGAAACTTCTACGAAAGACTGTCATCCACAATCGAATTACTTGGGTTGTGGTATCTTAAAACTTCTTAACATCGTTTTCTAAATTGTGATTTAGTCCATACATGGTATATATTAGACAAAAAAGTTATGTATAGTTAAGTCTACAAATAATTACGAATCGATATGGACTTTTTGTACGCAGAGAGCCAGAATTGAAATATGGGGGTCGCTTATATGGGGGCTATATACAATTATGAACTTGATATGGACCAATTTTTGTGTGATTGGGGATCGATTTATCTGAGGGCCATATATAACTATAGACCGATATGGACCTAGTTAGGCATGGTTGTTAACGACCATATACTAGCACAATGTACCAAATTTCAACTCACTCGGATGAAATTTGCTCCTCCAAAAGGTTCCAAAACCAAATCTCGGGATCGGTTTATATGGGGCTATGTACGATTATGGACTGATATGGACCACTTTTGGCATGGTTGTTAAATATCATATACTACCACCACGTACCAAATTTCAAGCAGATCGCATGAATTTTGCTTCTCCAAAAGGCACCGGAGGTCAAATCTGGGGATCGGTTTATATGGAAGCTATATATAATTATGGAATGTTAGGAACCAATTCCTGCATGGTTGTTGGATACCATATACTAACATCACGTACCAAATTTCAACCGAATGGGAAGAATTTTGCTCTTCCAAGGGGCTCTGGAGGTCAAATCTGGGGATCGGTTTATATGGGGCCTATATATAATTATGGACCGATATCGACCAATATTTGCATGGGAGTTTGAGGCCATATATTAACACCACGTACCAAATTTCAACTGAATCAGATGAATTTTGGTCTTCCAAGAGGTTCCGGAGGTCAAATCTGGTGATCGGTTTATATGGGGGCTATATATAATTATGAACCGATGTGGACCAATTTTTGCATGGTTGTTAGAGACCATATACTAACATCATGTACCAAATTTCAGCCGGATCGGATGAAATTTGCTTCTCTTAGAGGCCTCGCAAGCCAAATCGGGGGATCGGTTTATATAAGGGCTATATATAATTATGGACCGATGTGGACCAATTTTTGCATGGTTATTAGAGACCATATACTAACACCATGTACCAAATTTCAGCCGGATCGGATGAAATTTGCTTCTCTTAGAGGCCTCTCAAGCCAAATCGGGGGATCGGTTTATATGGGGGCTATATACAATTATGGACCGATGTGGACCAATTTTTGCATGGTTGTTAGAGACCATATACTGACACCATGTACCAAATTTCAGCTGGATCGGATGAAATTTGCTTCTCTTAGGGGCTTCGCAAGCCAAATCGGGGGATCGGTTTATATGGGGGCTATATATAATTATGGACCGATGTGGACCAATTTTTGCATGGTTGTTAGAGACCATGTACTTACACCATGTACCAAATTTCAGCCGGATCGGATGAAATTTGCTTCTCTTAGAGGCCTAGAAAGCCAAATTTTGGGGTCCGTTTATATGGGGGCTATACGTAAAAGTGGACCGATATGGACCATTTGCAATACCATCCGACCTACATCAATAACAACTACTTGTGCTAAGTTTCAAGTCGATAGCTCGTTTCGTTCGGAAGTTAGCGTGATTTCAACAGACGGACGGACGGACGGACATGCTCAGATCGACTCAGAATTTCACCACGACCCAGAATATATATACTTTATGGGGTCTTAGAGCAATATTTCGATGTGTTACAAACGGAATGACAAAGTTAATATACCCCCCATCCTATGGTGGTGGGTATAAAAATGAGAAAATGAGGCCACATTGGTAGAAGACAATTTACTATTCAATTTATACTCTGTAGAGAAAACTGTGTGCATTACTCACATCAAAGCTATGAATAACCGAAATCAAAAGAACCTCAATAACGGCTATGTTAGATTTATTAATTTATTTATTTCCTCTTATAATGCCATAAGTGTGTGCTTATTTTGTAATAGAATGGAAATGGATTTATTCGCATGAACCAAAACAGCCAGACATATAATGACATTACTTAATACTTTCACTCTCTCTCACACACTCAAACTCATGCTAACACCCCTCAGTAATAAATGTAAACAAGTCATGTTAAGTATCGGTTATGTAAACAACACAAATACTCGTATCTGTGGTTTTCAAAGCTAACTATGCCGGAGAATCAATATTTCTAAGAGAACTAAAACCAATTTGTATCACTCATGTATCATATAGAGTTGCTTCATTTGAATACCCATCGAGTTTTTTCAACTTCCGATGCAGTCCTTTTGGACAATTCCACAAACATTTCTTCTAAAGCGCATCGTGGGATCCCCCAATAATTTTTTTCCACTTCTGATGCAGTCCTTTTGGACAAGTGCACAAACATTTCTTCAAAAGCGCATCTTGGGATCCCCCAATGATTTTTGTTTACTTCCGATGCAGTCCTTGTGGACAAGTATTGGAAAGAACGCAATCAGGCCAGTTTAAGTGCAAATTTTGTACAATTAAATTTTACAAAAAAAAAAATAGAAAACTAAAAAAAAAATAGAAATTAATAAAAAAAGTAAAAAAAATAATAAAACAAATAAATTTCATCCCCGCTGAGATTTGAACCTGTGCCGTTTGACTTTTTCGCTTCCATGGAAGTTATTTTGAGAAGGTTTTGCAAATTACGAGAATTTTTAATTTTTGGTTGATTTTTAATGGAAAAAATATATTTATTCGAAAATATATGCCGAAAATAAAAACGATGCATGACATAAAAAATAATTTTTTAGAAAAATATTTGATAAAAAAAGATTGCCGCTGGTGAGATTTGAACCTGCGTTTCTTATTTTTTCGTTCATACTAATAAAAAACATCTCAAGAAGCAATTAGAATGTTATTCCTTGGTGTCGTATTACGATAATATCAAAAACATTTGAATTGACCTTTCGACGCTTTATGTTCAATGGCGTTTGTGGCTGAGTGTGCTAAGGCGTTCTGTTATGGTGCCAGCAAACCCCCTGGTCGGAGCGAAAAAGTTTTTCAAACTGTAAAAATTAGATAATAGGAAAATAATTGTGTAATAAAACATATGGATAACAAAAAGTGAAATTGGTTGAAAAAAAATTTTTTTTTCGCCTTTTAAATTTCTTCATTCAAATTAACTTCCAGGGCACAACTTCTAAAGCAATGCAAAGGATCCAAAAAGGGAGTACTTCCCTCCTATGACAAGCCCATGTAAAATTCATTGGAAATGATCCAAGTTTGCACTACTTCCGGATCACAGATTGGGGATCCAAACTACTTTTTTGGAAGCTCTTTTTTTGCTGGGTACTTTATAAATGGAATACAAAGAGTACTTACATATATAAAGGAAAGGTTTTACGATGAAAAAATTTGATTTATATGTTTTTTTGCACCTGCACTGAAAAATATATTGTCGTGAGGTCAAAGATTTCATGTCTTTAAAATACGAATGCAAATTTTGCTTAGCATAGAATAGGCATTTCCCTAATATAAAGCTTTTTTCCTTGTCCAAAAGTCGATAAACATTTCAATGAAGTCGTATTGTCCTTATAATCAATACCAAAATTTTTAAAGTAAAGACAAAATCTTTGGAACCGGGCATGCTTTTTTTTAATTTTTGTGGATATCCAATTATCATGACTCTTAAAAATCTAAAAATTAACAAAGGTTTATTGCTATGAGTTGTATGAAAATTCATATGAACACTTACTACAGTTGCTTCACATAGATCAGTTTATGAATACAAACTAAGACAAAAATATTCACTTTAATGAAATTTTATGTAAATCCTTTAATTCCTTATACTCGTTCATAATCATTCACTTTAAGACCACAACCATATCGTTAGATCCTATTAATAATAATATTTATTAAACAATTATTAAACTTGTATTTGTTTATTTCAACGGTCATTGAAAAGTAAAAAATTGTGGTTTTTCTATTCCCAAACTTTCTTATCCTGAGAAAACGAAAACATAAATTTACCTTGAATAGTTATTGATTTTTTCCAATTCGCATTGATACAATGCGAATACAACGAAAATCATCTTTCAATGCATGCAAGTGAGAGATTGGGGAATAACGTCAATCGCAATGTGGTGGCAACAGGGAGAAGGAATTGTCATGACATTCAATCCTCGTAGATTTACGTTTGCCATTAATATATTAAATCTTCACTTGAATATCGTTCGCCGAAACCAAGGATTATTTCATTGTTATGATTGTATAAAAGTTTTATTCTTTTGTCCGATTCGTTGAACTGGAAAGGTTTTCTGTTAAGTCTTCATTTGTAAGTTCACAAATAATCGCATTGGATTAATTCGAACAATGCAATAGCGAAAAAGGACGATGAGATTGGAAGTGGAAGAATTTTGTTAATTATTGAAGAGAAATCTTAAGAGCGAGATAATTACAAATGTTTTATTGGTTTTTAACAATTCCATGTTCAATCAGCAATTTATTACGAATTAAAATGAGGTTAATATAAGAACATATGGTATGTCATAATAGTGCATCCAAATTTTTAGATCGTGAACTTGTATGCCAATTTTTCATTTTGAACTTATTAAATTCTCACATCAAGTAGATTCGTCAAGGGAAAATGGAAAGTGAAACTTCAGTAACTGATTGGTTTTTGGGGAATATGTTTAGAACTATTGTTTTTAATTATGTGCCAATTTTGTGCCAATTTTTCATTTTGAACTTATTAAATTCTCACATCAAGTAGATTCGTCAAGGGAAAATGGAAAGTGAAACTTCAGTAACTGATTGGTTTTTGGGGAATATGTTTAGAACTATTGTTTTTTTTTTTCTAAAATAACATACGATCTTAGAAATTTTAATACTCTTATAATTAAACAACTCATAATAAATGAGAACCCATACTTACTAAATATATCAAAAATATATTATAAATACATATATGTATATAGTATGTATGCATAAAGGGTGATACGGTCAAAATTTGGTCAAGGGAAAACGCGTGTAAATCGGTGAAATCGTTTATTTAAAAAATCAAATTAAATTTCTTTTTCAAGTTCAATTAGTATAAAATTCAAGCAAAATATTCAGTTAGGCTTTCGCTTTTCCAAATCCGAATTGCCGGGCCTCACGCTTGACACCTGCCATCAGATTTTGTACAGCCACCTTGTCCACCTTCTTCGCCGCAGAAACCCAGTTTGCCTTGAACTGCTGCTCGTCCTTAGCAGTTTTTTTGGTCTTCTTTAGGTTCCGCTTGACAATAGCCCAGTATTTCTCAATTGGGCGGAGCTCTGGCGTGTTGGGAGGGTTCTTGTCCTTGGGAACCACCTGCACGTTGTTGGCGGCGTACCACTCCATGGCCTTTTTACCGTAATGGCAAGATGCCAAATCCGGCCAAAACAGTACGGAACAACCGTGTTTCTTCAGGAAAGGCAGCAGACGTTTATTCAAACACTCTTTCTTGGTTGACAGTCCCGGAAGCTATGAAAATGCTGCTTTTCAAGCCACAGGTACAGATGGATTGCCAAACCAGATATTTCTTTGCGAACTTTGACAGTTTTATATGCTTGAAAATATCTGGTACCTTTCCCCTTCCTGTTGCCGTATAAAACTCCTGTCCCGGAAGCTGCTTGTAGTCGGCTTTGACGTAGGTTTCGTCGTCCATTACCACGCAGTCAAACTTCGTCAGCATCGTCGTGTACAGCCTCCGGGATCGCGCATTGGCCGTCGTATTTTGTTTATCATCGCGATTTGGAGTCACTACCTTCTTGTAAGTCGATAGTCCGGCTCGTTTTTTGGCTCGATGCACGGTTGTAGACGATACACCCAGCTTATTTGCGGCATCTCGGAGAGAGAGGTTAGGGGTTCGCTTGAAACTACCGGCAACTCTTTTTGTCGTCTCAGCGGCTTCCGGTTTTCGATTTCCCCCCGATCCAGACTTCCTGACTGTCGACAAACGTTCCCCAAACACTTTAATTACATTTGTAACGGTTGATTTGGCAACATTTAGCGAATTTGCCAGCTTTGCGTGCGAGTAGCTCGGATTTTCGCGATGCGCGAGCAAAATTTTGATACGCTGCTCTTCTTGCTTGGACGGCATTTTGACAACTGAAGAGTGAATTCCAAAATCAAAATAGGATCAACATTCTACACACACACACCTTCAAAATGAGGGGTGTTCAGGTTTTTTAAATGCAACATTTAAAGAAATACGTCAAGTTAATATTGACCAAATTTTGACCGTATCACCCTTTATACCTTATCCAAGACCAAATAATAAATAAATAAGCACTGTCAATTCAATGTCAAAATGTCCAGATATACGAGACAGTAAAGTCAATATTGGGCAGATTACTTGGCGTTGTGCATCAAAGCTCAGTTTTTTTTTTTTTTTTTTTTTTTAATTACAAATTTAGTATTTTCAAGTCTTTGATTATATTAGGTTGGGTGACAAATTTACATGGTGTTTGTGACCATGCAATGTACACAAAAAATATTTTTTGTCTTCAATCATGAAATGAATTGATTCAATTGATTTTTAATTAATGATAATCAGAAATGATAGTCTCAATTAAAAAATAATTGAAAGTCAATTAACTAATAATTTTTGTATCAAGTAAAAAATGGTTGAATAAATTAAATTTTTAATTTAATATTTGTTTTTTTCTGTGGTTCTAGTTATATACAATGAGCAAAAAAAAAAGGTTGTACACCAATATGAAATAAATTTTATATGAAGTGAATATTTATTTAAGGTGTAATAAATATACGTTTGCTTCATATTTTCCATATCGTTTCACAATTTATTTCATATTAGTGTACAACTTTTTTTTGCTCACTGTATATGCAAACGATAAAAAAAAACTTTCTTTAAAAATATGAAATTGCTACGAAAAACAAATACATGATTTTCCCGACTTTGAGGATTACTTTAATGTTTTTGCAGCAATATTTTGTTTTTTCTCTGCAAGAATACTTCTTTTACAAGGACAACATATATGGTTTTTGCGGCAATTAATAATAATAAGTGGCTGCGACAAACATATGCTGTTTCTGTACGTGTGTGCATACAATCACTTACATATATACATGTACCCATGACATCGATATGTCACAGATGTTTAAGCTACAAATTGTTGTAAATAGTAGTGCACAACAAAAACACTAAAACATGCACACACAGAACTGACATTATTCAATGTTGCTTGACTTTCGGCAAGAAAAGATGCCGAAAATATTCAACATTTAGTCACATACTCTTCTACCCATCAAACTCAAATACACACACACACATACGCTCATCATCCCACACACACAAACATCAACCTCAACTGGTCTTTTCTTGAGGAATCTCTTTAGTTAACTTCCGGCTCCACTATTTTTATTGAGAATGAACAGCTGTAGCGAGATTGGCTATGAATGTATGAGCATGTGAGTGTTTTGGTATTATAAGTATGTGGTACTAAACGATTTCATTGAAGAACGTAAAGTAGCAAGGAATAAGATTCATGTTGTTGGTGTTGGATGTCAGTCTATCTGGCTGAAGACCACGCTACTGGCTGTTCTTATGATATTTGTAGTATATGCATTAAGATGTTGTCTATGTATCTTGTGATTCGTCTTTGTAATTTTGTGCTTTGCATGTATTAGAGTATGTGTGTGTGTGTTTATATGTCCTATTCTTGAAGTGTGTAAACATGTATTTATTTCACTCTAAGTGTGTTTATATTCTAAAGCTGTATCTTGAGGTTTCGTCTCAACTGTTATTGAATTTTTAATGGTATTTTCCATCAATTTTATTAACTTTTAAGTAAATAAGAACAAGTCAATTATCGAAACACTCGAATGCAATAGACATATACCACTCTGCTAAAGAAAAGAGAGAGGGATCATAAATTTTTTTCCCTTAAGTAGTGTAGACATTTAACATTTTAAAAGAATAGTTAAGTCCCATTTATATACTGGTAATGAAATATAAATTCTATTTCGTTCAACGTGATAGGAGTTGACAATAAAAAAGTAAGAGAAAACTATTTCATTATATTGTTTAGCTGAATATACAGAGAAAAAATGTATTCAATGTTATAATCAGATAATTATCATATAGTTTATGCTATTAATTTAATTTATTATAATACACTTATTATAGATCAAAATTTCCTGAAGAAGCAATTCAAGAAAATTGCGAAATATTGAGAAAAAAAACATAAAGATCTCAAGCTCGAAAAAACAGAAAAACTTTTATTTGAAACTAAAGATCGAAAAAAAAACCAAAAACATAAAAGAAAAAGCGTTTTTGTTTATTATTTAATACAAGGAGAATTTCTATCAATGTCAATGATTGTATATTGGCGAATCAAACGATTACTCGAAAATATTGACGTAACAGTTAGAAGTTTTGTCTAGGATTTAAGTAGGGCCATCAGCGACCATTTCTACCACTGCATCACTGTGGCTTTCGTAAATATATCTGGGCCACGGCTGAATAAACTTTTTGGTGTTTGGTCGAAACCATTGCACCACGATGTCTCCCAAGAATAATCTTACAGGACATTAGTGTTTTTTGATTTGAATCCAAGAACGATATTGCTCTCCTACATTTTTGGAGTAGGACTATGCGTTTAAATTACTCTTGGAAAATTCTGGCATTAGGCGATGAACCACCCAGAATTTCACGTTTAGGGCCATGTCACCCGAATTTCCTCCCCGGTCGTTATAAAACTCAGCAGTCTTTTGATATTCTCACAATTACGAAGAATATATTCTGAATTCTAAATATTTTCTATGGATGTTTGTATCATTTGTACTTTATTTCATATTCATATATGTAATGTTATTTACTTAATATCAAATAACTATAATAGAAACCAAACCGTAAGGACCGTTTACATATTCCACGTTCAAAAAGCATAACCCCCGAAGAAGAGGGGATACCTATTAAAGATTTGCGCACAAATGGGGGTTAGTCACAGCTTGTCAATGACATACGATTTCTTTACTTAACACAATGATAAATTATGGTATTTAGAAATAATTTTTCTTTTCGAGGTCCCTAAAACATATTATGAAGGAATCCCATCCATATCTTCAAAATCATGGTTTTAGTATATGCCAAACCACAATGGAATGTGGGGTACCATGGTGTAGTCAACCACTACTTCAAGACATTTCAAGTGAATAAAAACCACCAACAAATTCAATTTAGTTTATGCTATACAATTCCCTGGACACCCTTTTAGCATGACTTTAGTTGTCCCCATTTCTCCCTCTCTCTCTCTCTCTCTCGAATGTCAGTTTCGCAAATATTTTACTTGTGGTTGGTCCATGATGCAGAACAGCTTACTGCTGCTTAAATACATTTGAGTATATTTTGCCATTTTCAAGAGCTCAAATAGAAAAACCACTTAAAACAATAGCTGTTTTCCTTAGTTGAGTGGACAAGTGAAACAATGGGGTATGATGGGAGAAGATGAAGTCCGATATAAAGGGACAGGAAATGGTCTCATGCATACACATAGGAACTTGGTAGAAAGCATCCTTTTGTATGTATTTTTTTTGGCATCTTTTGTTTTGGGTACAGTTAGCTTGACTTGGCCCAAAATAATAAAACATCTTCCGTTTTTCCCAAGATTTCTTTGTCGATGTTATTTGTGGCTCATGGTGGCCTTAATTTGATTGCGTGCAATTTTTCAAAGTCACTTATGTTGTTGCCCTTTTTGTGTTTCCTTCGTCATAACCATTCAGAAGCTAGGGAAAATTGTTCATCGATGCAACATCCGATGTATATGCTTTAAGTGGCCCAGCAAACAACAAATTGATGATGAATTCTCCAGAGAGTGAAATTTTTAAATGTCTTTGTAAGTTCTGGAGGGCATTAGTTATAACGACACTGTCGAAAATATCACTAATAATTGTCCAGCCGAAACTGCAATTGTGGTAAAGAAATTGCGAAATTGTCCAAGTAAACAACTAATTACACTAAAAAAAGGACAAAATTTATAATACAGATCGGGCGATACATATATAAACACTTATTGTGTAAACACAACCATGTCGAGTGATGATAAGCGAAACATTTTTCTGCTACGAACAAATAAAATTTAAATATGTGAGCCTAAGTGAGCGCGTTATTATTTTAGGCTCACTTAGACTATTCAGTCCATGGTGATACCACAGGGAATGAACTTCTCTCATATCAATAAGTACTGTCTGTTTAGCTCAATGCCAAGGGAATATTTTTTATAGTCGAGTCGGCGTTTTACATTACGGCGAAACCAATTAGAGATTCTCCTGGCTATTTCTGGTGGCTTATTCTGTTGCCCCCGACCATCGCTGGTATCGAATAAAAACAGGGCTATTTAAAAAATTGACACTTTTTAATATGTTTTGTTTATTTTTACATCAGAAGGCACCATGAAAACGAACCTGCTCACATCTCTTGCGTAGCCATGGTTAGGCTCATGCGTTTTCCAAAATTGAAAAAGTTAATTGTCCAGCACGAATATTAATCAAAGCAGGAGATTATCACCACCATGGTGGCTTATTCGGTTGCCACCACCGTCCAATTTTAATTTTTTTTGTTTTGTAGGCTAAGTATTTAGTTTTACGTCATAAAACAGCCTAGTGTTTTGCCCTCCAATGTGTAAGACACTTGGAGTCGATCAGCTCAAGTGTTCCAAGCTCTTCAACCTCTAATAACTCAAATTTTAAGATCTGCTAAATTTGAATTTTCATCTTCAATAATTTCATAGTTCAATAATTTAACGAATTCTTTCAGATTTACTGAAGAGAACAGCTTTCTGTTACATAAAGATACTCTTTTTAAAGGCAAATCGTATGACAGAAATGTATCATTTATGATATGAAAAATATGTATCCTTAATTAACTAAATTTTAAATTATTAATCAACAAAGGAAATGCTTTCATCCCACCATTATTGGCTATAACAGCAGCCACCTATGCCAATAAGTAACTCTTTTGTCATTGGAATTAAATTATAACTATGCACTCATTGTCCTATATCCTTTTTTATGGAATAATGTGATTATTTCAGAATTTTCATTGTAGCAAATTCTCGTGCACTATGGTGTGCGTTCGGTATCGCAGTGAAACCACAACAGAGGTGGTTTGTATGCAACAGCCAGGACATTAATATGTGTGCCTGTTATGGCCACCTAAAGAGTCCCAAGTTGACCACATCATTTTTGCAAAACATTATACGGGGTTATAACATAGATACTCTTCTTGAACTGTGTGTTAGTTAATGTTGCCAGACAATGTTTTGGTGTTTCCATGGATATTGAACGAGAAATTTAAGAATATAATTAATAACAATTTATATAATATAATTAATAACAATTTAATAATAAGATGCCACGAAATTTGTCGGATATAGCTAAGTGATACCCCGTTCTTTGAGGAAGGCAAATAGCGCCATCAGTGGTGGCGATGATCTCTGCATGTGGTTGATTTTTACGCCAAGAGGGAGTTTTTTATGTCCAGAAAGCGGGGACAAATCACGAGAAACCGGTGGATGTCACAGTAGCTCGAAGCCCAGTTTGGCCATGGCAAGGAAAGAGGTGTGATCCCGTATTATCATGGTGAGAGAGCACTTTATTGTAGGAGTCAAATCTGGCTGAAATTTCGGCAGTAGCCGTTTGCGAGAATTTGGAAGACGATATCAAATTGTCCTTTCGATACTCATACACGAGACGATAAATTTAGAACCACTCCCTCATGCCACATGTCAAATAAAAATTGCGATATCTAACGAGGGAACAAAAAATAGGCGGACGGACAGCTATGGCTCCATCAACTCATGAGGAGATTCTGAGTCAAAAGTGACATATATCACCAATATTACCAACAAACCCATTTTCATGTATATCATACTTCCCCTTAGATCGGGTTATCTTCATTGTAGTGTAATGCACAAACATACACTGCTCTTTAAATAACATCGTATACCCAATATTTACCCCATTAAGAACATCTTGTGCCATGTGCAAACCACCATAAGGTTCCTGTGGTCAATATTAACATGAAAAGAGTGAACGGGGAATGCTTTTGTGAAAATAGAGTTGCAAAACAAAATCAAAACTTGTTTAACATGGATGTGAGATACAAGTATGGTAAAAGTTATCCAACAACCAATCCATTAGAACAACCTACATTGACAATGCACAAAGTGAAAGACATTAAATGGAAATTTTGTTTTTGAGATCATTGAATTACCGTGAAATAAAAACAAATTTTCCACAAAATTGTTTGTTAACCCAAACAAAAAAAATCAAAGGATGGACCTTGTCATCATTGGAAAGTATCTTTTTCGCATCCCTTTTCTCTTCAGTTTTATAAAGCTGTGTTAGCCAATTTCATTTGGTAACTCTTACCCAATTTTGATTGAATGTTACCCAAAAAAGGTTTCGCTTTTTCATTGATATTCTAAATTGATACTCGATAGAAATGTATGGATGGATATTCAATGAAAGGGATTTTCAAACAAATAATACATCTACGTGTCCCAACACTACCATTTGGAATACCTAGAAAACTATTGTAACATAGCCGAAATCGTTAGCAAATTATAATGTTCTGCAACCATGACTAGATTGTAGAATCAATCCTTCCTACCTGTTACTATGGAATCATGTTTACAATTTAAGGTAGCATCAACTGTTCCCTGTTTTGTTATGCATAACTTAGATTAGCATTTGCCACTATAATAGGGATTGTGCGTAGCAAGTCTTTATGCAATGGCTGGCGAGAAAAATAAAAACAAATGTAGGCCATATTCTTTAAATGTTTCATTTCTATGGAAGCTGGGATTAGAATGTGGAAATTGATATGTATGTACTTTGAAAAAAAAAAGAAAAGAAAGTATATTTCACCAAATCCATTAAAAATTAATTGGTGGTATCGTCGGTGTTTGGCATACCAATTGCAATTGCAGGATCATTGTGAAATTTTAAGTAGGCATAGACTAGTGAGTCTATTCCCCTGGCAGAAAACATGCAAACTTTTAAACAAAAGATTTTTTAAGAAATACATCATAAACCAATCCTCTAATTCTATCCATCTTGAATTTGGGGAGTGTGGAGTACACGGTAGACAGCAGTTCGTGGCCCAATTCGATCAATGTAAGCATGATGAAGCGGGAGGTTTCCTAAAGACAGCGGCCTAATATTAATTATCTTAAAACAGTCCTGTGATCAACATGGAAAATAGCATATCAATCATAGAAAGCTATGGCCGTTATGGAGCACATTCGGTGCATAGGTCCAGTGCACTTTTTCATTTTTTGCTTGATTTTCGATTTGTATCAGTAGATCCATGTAATGTCGACAACAATAAAACTTCTTCGCAGCTTTTTCTCGACCAAACTTTCATGCCGGTTACGACCCACGCAATCTCTTAAAATAGCAACTATTTTAGCTATCTTATGTATCTCAAATCCGAGATCTGCCACTTATATATTGATGCGGATAGAAATGGATTCTGTCATTTTACCACAACGATCAAATTTCATGAAACCAATCTTTGATGAGAACCATCGAAGCAGGACATTCAACGTTCACAACATACAATACATTTTTTAGTCAGGTCACAAAAAATCTTCGAATTTAAGGACATTTTCAATAATGTTGAAATTTTGTTTTTGATTTTTGTTTTTGTTGGAGAAATTCACCTTCTTCGCTAAGCAAAAATAGAATTAGTTTTTTAAGGACAAGAAATCTTTTTTCATTTTTGTTTTACGAACTCATGCTTCAACCTAAAAGTATGCAATTATTTTAATGTGAATTCTATGAAGTACTACAGATTTATCACTGTGATCAGCCCATACACTGAAAAAACAGTGAACCCACCAGGAAGAAAACTTTGGTTAATTTTAGAAAATTTTGAATATTTGTAGAAAATTTTAACTAAACAGTATTACAAACGTTGGCATCACGCCGATGTCATAAAAATAAGTAAATATTTTTCGACAAATACAAGAAAATTTATTAGACATAACTAAGTTTTTTCACTTGTTAAAGAAAATTTTGTAGTTTGAAGAAAAAACTTGGAGTTCAAAATTGCAAGAATGTCTTTAGTGACATACGAAGTTCACGATGGATGCATTTTTGGTAAAATTTACAAATTTAAAGAAATTCTGAACTATTTTGTGGAAGACACGAATTTAGTTAATCTTTATGCTTCATTTGAGTATATTTTTTTCCTCGGGTTTAGTTAATTTAACTAACGTACACAAAAAAGTATTAAAGAAAACTTTCTCCAAACATAATATTTCTATGAACTAAAATAAAGTTAAATTGGCTTTAGTGAAATAGAGAGTTCACTTTTTTTTGAGTGTAGCTCATACTGAAAATAAATACTCATTTTTATTATTTTGAATTATTTTAAGATTTTTAAAGACTTAAATTTTCCCAAAAACTTTTAAATTTACAAAAATATTTCCTTCAGTGTGATTTGCAATTTACCGCTATACCATATACGGACCTTGTTAAATCAATTTACATCGTATGTTAACTTTCATTTTCAATTACATATTGTACACCAATACAAATGAGAAAGCTTGCTAGTTTATTAATTATCCTCTTTGCTATGCGTTATAGATGAGTATAGACACATGTGTGCAAGACCATTTTGTATTTTTGGAAACAATACTTACTAGAACCACACCGGAAGAACTACGAACAATAAGGCATTAGAAAATGTCAAATTTTCATTTCCGGCTTGTTATGTGAGCACATATGAGCAGCAAATAAACAACCGTATCTAATTACAAGCGAGTTCATTGCAATCTGTGTTCTCTGAGCGCAGAAAAAAGTAAATTTGTATTATAGGAAAAATGTACTAGGTTGAGCGAAAATTTAACTAAATTATACAATTTATAATATTACATCTACTTTGTTGGTTTACATTGAACTTCTTTGTAAGGTCATTGAATTTTACACAAAAGTTTGGTTCATTAAATTAAAATGTTCTGGATAAAAAAAAAGCCTTGTACTGTGGAAAATTTCAAAAAAAAAACTAGTAAATTTTAACTAAAACCAAATAATTTTTTGCAATAAAATTTACTTAAATATAGCCTCAGTTTAACGATGTACTTTTTTCACAACTATAAAAGCACTTCCAAAAATGTCCTCCCAAACATTTTCTTTGTTTTATCTGCACAGGAAGTTCATTTGAGTCAATTTTTTATAATAGGCTTTTTTCATATTTTTAATGGGAAATTTAAAATTTTTTGTTTCAAATAGGTTAAAAACAGATTATGAATTAATAAAATGACACACATTTTTTAAATGCTAAATCCATTCTAAAAAAATTGCGAATTTTTGAAAATATTTAATGTCAAACGTTCCAGACAAGCATTTGACTTATAAAAATGATTTCTCAATATATCACATAATTTCTTAATTCACATCCAAAACACTGAATTCGCATCACTCCTTAAGAAGTCATGCAAATTCAGTCTACCGGCTGTTGAAATGGTGAACATCCGTCCTATGATAAGCCCATGTTAAATTTATCGCTTCTGCGCCAATTTTGCATCACTTCCGGAACCAAAAAGAACATTTTCACTACTTTTTTGGTGACACTTTTTTTTAAGCTAAACTATAAACAAAATAATGATATCAAATAGAATTATGTGATATTTGGATTTAAGCTTCATTTTATTGTCACTAAGAGATTGTGATACAATTTTTGGTATAGCAGTCATGTTCGGATATCCACTTCATCAATAAGTGGACTTTTTAATTCATTAATTTTATTTTTAATAAAACTCATATATTATAAATAAAACCTTTTTCAAGTGAGTATTTTTGTTAACCGGAAATATATCCATTGTGGACATAATTAAACATTTATCAGGACTTATGCTAGTGAATTATTTTAACGAAAATTCCGGTGAATATTGATAGTAGAACACCAAACTTTGATTCACATTCACCTGGTAATGGATATGCGACTATTGGCATAGGTTTTTTATGCAAATTTTCATACCGAAAATGTTGGCCCTGCTCTCACGTTATAAACGGATTCTTCAAATAAATAATTCACAAGAAATAATTCAATCCTTCATGATTTAAATTGTTTTACTTCATACATACAATTCTAATTAAATACACTATAAATTTTCCCAAAATAGTATTTACCAAAAATAGTATTTAACCCTAGCTTAGGCACCAATGTTTTTCTACATTATCTGCCACTATTTACAAATGTAAATATTTTGTTTCCTTTGGTATTTTTAACTTCATAACCGCTTTTTTATATTTGTTTTGCATTCTGATATTCGCTACAGAAAAAATATTGTTGTTTTTTAACATTATCTGTTCGACATTATTGAAATCGGTTCAGAGTTAGATATAGCTCCCATATATATCTTTCTCCCGATATACACCCATATTACCACAGACGACAAAGTTTTGCTCCGATCTACGTGAAATTTTGCACAGGGGTAGAATTAATATTCTTACTATGAATGCCAAATTTGGTTGAAATCGGTTCAGATTTAGATGTAGCTCCCACATATATATCTTTAGTCCGATTTATACAGATATGGCCACAGAGGCCAAATTTTACTCCGATTTACATGAGCATGAAGTGGGGGAATATTATATGGAAAACGGCGGTGAACTATCTGAATTAGACATGTAGCAACTTTTGGTTAGTAAAAACGGATTTAAATTGGATAAAAATCCTCAATGGAGCGAAAACATGAAATTTTTTGTGAATCTTGTTTTAACGGCTCTAAACCAATTACAAAAAACAAATTGAGCATTGTAGACACATTATCGGCGAACCTATACAATCGTTGTCTATTTCTTTTATGCCTGATGAAAGGATATTCAAAAGTAAAAACCGTTTGCTACACTAAAAAAAAAGTGAACTCTCTATTTCACTAAAGCCAATTTAACTTTATTTTAGTTCATGGAATTATTATGTTTGGAGAAAGTTTCCTTTACTCTAATAATTTTTTGTTTACGTTAGTTAAATTAACTAAAACCGAGGAAAAAAATGAACTCAAATGAAGCATAATGATTAACTAAATTCGTACCTTCCACAAAATAGTTCAGAATTTCTTTAAATTTGTAAATTTTACCAAAAATGCGTCCATCATGAACTTCGTATATCACTAAAGACATTCTTGCAATTTTGAACTCCAAGTTTTTTTCACTTGTTAAAGAAAATTTTGTAGTTTGAAAATTTTCTTTAACAAGTGAAAAAACCTAGTTATGTCTACTAAATTTTCTTGAATTTGTCGAAAAATATTTACTTATTTTTATGACATGGGCGTGATGCCAACGTTTGTAATACTGTTTAGTTAAAATTTTCTACAAATATTCAAAATTTTCTAAAATTAACGGAAACTTTTCTTCCTGGAGGGTTAACTGTTTTTTCAGTGTATATGTGCTACCATGGTGAGAAAAAAAGGAAGCGTCCTACAAGGCAAAAATGTGGGCAATGTAAAAATCCAGTCTGTGTGGAGCACACCTGGGTGCAAACCAAATGCTACAGTTGCCCAAAATATATATATTTTAAGTTGTTATTTCAAGTAAGGATACTTTTAAGACACAATTCTCTTTTAAATTTGGGTTTTGTGTATTTGCTTCTAGGAAGCAAATTTTAATTTTTCGCTTTTTCAGCTTTTTTTCTTCATTTTATCAAAGTCCTTTAAAAACTAGTTAACGATAACTTTATTTTCAAAATTAAGACTCGACTTCCAGTAGTAATTATGCTATGTTTCAAGTAAAAAGCGTCTTTAAAATGAAGTGTTGAAAAACATGTCCTATATTTGAACGATTTTTTGTTTTGTAGTCAAGATGCAAAAAGACAACAAATTTAAAGACAATTTCATTAAATTTAAAGAAT
The DNA here is from genome assembly GCF_050003625.1 of Haematobia irritans. Lineage (NCBI taxonomy): Eukaryota > Metazoa > Arthropoda > Insecta > Diptera > Muscidae > Haematobia > Haematobia irritans. The sequence continues at coordinate 3,149,110 of NC_134398.1, forward strand.
TTTTCTGAATTATTAAAGTCAAGTTGACCTTAGCCCTAACGTTTTTTCTTTCATGTTATGATACCCATTTTTAAGTGAAATCACTTAATTATAAGGATAATACGACTTCATTGAAAAGTTTATCGACTTTTGGACAGGGAAAAAACTTTATATTAGAGAAATGCGTCTTCTATGCTAAGCAAAATTTGCAAATTCGTATTTTAAAGACATGAAATCTTTGACCCCACGACAATATTTTTTTCAGTGTACATATCTTATATCTTATAATCGATATATGTATCAATTGTAGAAGTAGATAGTTAATATAATAATTTAAAAACTACAGCCGTGTGTGAAGTATGGCGTTAAAATAGCTCTAGCTCTACTCTCAGTTCATCCTTTTTTGAATCTTTATGATTCCTTGTATATAAATGATCATAACCTCTCATCTTCACTTCTTAAACAGGATTTAATTTTGGTAATTTAAAGCCATCAGATACAGTTGTCTTTTTCTAATATAGTTAAATCCCCAATTTGTAAGGCGTTCATTTCTGTTTGTCCGGCTTTTAGTGGCATCTATTTTTTTGTTAAAATGTAAAATGTTAAGTAACATTGAATAATTGGATAAAAGCAAATCTATGTTAATGGTACAGCCGAAGGTAACATTATTAATTGAATAATATACTGACTCATAGATGTCGCTCAGAAACATTTATGTCCCCAAACCCTTCACTGTTAAGTAACATTGAATAACTCACAGAAAATAAAAGCAAATCTATGTTAATGCTAGTATATGTTTAACACATAGATGTCGCTCATGTAGGAAAAGTGAACATAGTACCAGCTTTTAAAATCCCAACATGATTTCCCGGCAAAATGCAGATTCCATAGGTGAATCTGATTCAACCATTATCAAATAAATTCATACCATGCTTCTGCTTTCAAAATATTTTATTAGGTTTTTTATTATTTGATTTTGCTGACAGTTTGATTAAATTATTATTGATAATAAATACTTAGGTTTTAAATAAATAAATATATGTTGATAAATTTACAATAGGAGTTTTAAGTTAAACTTAAAAAAAAGTATGGGCTCAGATATTGTGTTTAGTTTTGTTTTTTTTTTTTTTCTTAATATACCTATGATTTATTTATAATTATTATTATAGGAGACATATTGCACATTTTCAACAATTGCTTATTTGCATAAATCGTTTAACAATTTTTGTTTTTATTATGTATAATTATTATTGTTATTAAGTTGTATTAATTCTTTAATGTGAATTTAATATATTTATGTATATACAAACACATAGGGGTTCATAAATTTTATTTGTTTTTTAATATAGTCCATAAAGGTATAAGTGATTATCATAAGATTATTTTCAAAAAGGATTTTAATTTATTTATATAATTATTATGTATATTTCAGTTTAGGTAAGATGTTTTTGTTTTTGTTTTTGGTCTAATAATAAATTCAAAAATGGACGCGGTGCTTAATCATTTAGTGTCTGAGGCATTTCAAAAATTGGTTTTATTAGACTGAAAAAACTTATTAGTAAAAAAGGCAAAAGTGTTTGTCATCTGTTCAATTGTTATTGTTGGTTTTGTGGTTGTTTGGTATAGGGTATATCATGGTTATCCTTAGACCAAATATTCGAATAATTTAATCCACAAAAATGGATATTCTCTTCTCTCACACTCAAATCTATATATAAATCTTAAAGCTGCATGTGTATGTTTGTGTTGGTAGTAGTGGGAGTTGAAAATTCTCATTTATGTATATATTGCAGAATGTGTTAATGTTGGTGTGTGTGTGAAAGAATCAGTAGTTTGTCTTTTTGACAGACGAAATAAAAGCTCTGTTCATATAAGCTCTGCTTCTAACTGTTTTATAATCAAAATATCCTCAATGGCAAGAAACCGATAATGAAAAATTTTAACTGTGTTGATTTCTGCTTTGCAGTGCTCTTAAACGATCCTGTAGATATTCACATATTGAGGAATAGTTTTGCTGACGTGCCACTTGTAGTGCCGTCAAGCCATCCTGATTAACTTGAGTGATATCTGTACCAGCCGCTATTAGTTGCTTTACAACTGTCATATGACCAAACATGGCTGCTGCATGTAAAGCTGTTTCACCATTCTGAAATTGTGTAAAGAATTAGCCATTTTAGACAAAACAATGTACAATTTTGTTATTAAACAACCCAAAACACAAGTTGACAAATTAAAAAAAACAGTAACTATCTCGAGTAAAAATAAAAGGATGAGATTTGATTCAATTAAATCTCAAAAGTGAAAAAATGAAAAATGATATTTTCAATCAGAAATTAATTGTTACCTTTAAATACATTTTTTTAACCTCAAAAAGAACCTACACCCAGATAAGGAATATGAGCAAAATGTTACTTTGGGACGATGAACACGGAACATGTTTGTAGCAACCATGTTGTTATCTCGAAAATTATGTAGTTGATTTCGGCAACCATGTATATGTTTGCCGAGAAAACAACATTTTTGAAAATGTTCCATGTTCACCGTTCAAAAATAACATTTTGCTCATATTCCTTATCTGGGTGTAGGTTAAAATAATTTCTTTAAGTGTACGTTTTTCTAAAATCTTATTCCAAAAAGACATATACATACTTACGATTTTATTTACTTACCGGTAATAAACCTAAATTTGGTCGGTGTTTTAATAGCTCCGTTACCACAGCCGCATGTCCTTTATGTGCCGCTTTGAATAGTGGTGTTGCACCATCACATCTCACTGCATCAACATTAGCGCCGTTTTGCAAAAGCACCTTGCATATGTGATCATGGCCCATTTGTGCTGCTATCCATAAAGGTGTAGCTCCATCTATGCGTTTCGTATCGGGGTAGGCCCCAGCAGTTAACAATAGTGATAATACTGTTCTATGACCATTTTGCGCCGATATAAACACTGGTGTTGCACGATCCTGGTTAAAATTAAAAACAATTTAATTATAGAGCTATTTGGAGTTCTACTTAATTTTTATTGAAAATAGGATTATATTGAAATGTAGGGGGGCATCATTTGTCTGCAAGGGCGTTAAAAGCATCCATCAAATTTATAGAGATACGTGTAGAAACATCAGCGGGGGCTAAATTATGGGTAACAGTGGAACGGAACAGCAAGCACCCATAGAAAAAAATCATTAACGGCGTGCACGTTTTAAAATCTGACAACGATAAAACGGCACCATGTATTGTCAAAATGACAACACTTTATCTGAAAATGTAATAGTTACGAATTTATAAATAAAAATCCGCTACCGTGACTCGAACCTGCATTGTCTCTACCATACGCGTTAACAGTCGCCTTAGCACATTGTATGTTACCACCGTCGGAGTTGCCATAAGAACGTCTAACGAACATTTTACGACCTCGTGGCCATAGAAAAACGAAAGTCGTTCATGAAATCGTGAACGCCCTTGGACGAAACTGTGAACATTCCGTTTTGATATTTTGTGAACATTTCCTTCTCAAATTACCGTCCGTTCACGATTTCATAACTTAATTTTTTTATTAGTGCATGACCGTATATTCAAGGAACGTCAAGACGTGTTACAATAATGGATTAAGATGAGCGGGAGGGACTATGAGAGCGGTATCAGAAGATACAATAAGACCAAGGACTGTGCTCGAATAAACCACGGCATGGGTCACATCATTTAGGTGCTCGAGCATACCGGATTGAGTTGAAAGGAAATAACCTCCGGTAAGAACAAAACATCGATATATCGACACTAGATGACTGTGAGAGATTTATATGAGACTGTGTTGCATTGTTATATCACACATAATGAATAGAGTCCCATTTTCAGCTCAATGATAAAGGAGCCCCTTTTCACAGCATCGTGTCGCACTATGTATGAAGGAACGCAAGGAACCTTTAACCTTTTCATCCAAGACTTTTTAAATGCAAGGTTATTACTCTCTTTCTTTCTTCACCTATTATAAGATCTTTCTCACTTGTTTAGTATCTAATACAAATTTAATTTATCTTCAATAACTTGTTTGCTCACCTTCATGCAGGCATTTACATTCGAACCACAATCCAAAAGCTCTTTAACTAATTTTACATGACCACCTTGTGCTGCGACAAATAGGGGAGTTCCTCCATCCTTAAAAAACGAAACGATACAAACAACAATTATATAAAATATTTTTTACAAAGTGCTACATATACTCACCACAGAAGGTGTGTCAACGCTGGCCCCCGCCTTAACAAGGATTTTCACCACATCTAAATATCCACCTTGGGCAGCAAAAAATAGGGGTGTTGTCCCGGTGGCACGTCTACTATTTGGATCCGCACCTTGTTCCAACAATTCCAGCACACATGTTGTATGACCTCCAGCGGCCGATAATATAAGTGGAGTTGTACCATCCTATTCGATAGTAAGAAGTATGGAAAATGCTTCAATCTCATGATAATTCAAACAAACCACAATCGCTCTAAAAATGACTACCACACACACACAATTTATTGCATTCGATGCGATTGTGGCTTTAACGTTTTAATTGCGTAATTACTGCAATAAATTTGAAATAAATATTTAATAATGAATTACCAACACTTTGGTTGGCATGTTGCAAATATCCACAACGCATGGATCAACTCATTCAACGGACCGATGCAAAACATGGCACTATACAAAATACACAAGACACGTTGTACTTCTAAATATGAAACGCCATTTGGAAAAATGCTTTTCGCTTTGTAAATGTTCGAATTCCAACAGATATCTATCAAGGAGCCCACAAAGATGCCAAGCACGTTTGTATTACGGCATGGCTGGCATGTTTACAAATTTTCACTTCAAATATCCGAATATCCCAAATTAGTGTCCAGCCCCCAAAATCAATGGAGGCGATATCAAAAACAGTTTCCATTTCACTTGTACCATTACAAGTCAGTCAATTAATTACAAACCTACGTCAATGGATTAGCATTATACAAATTGGCGTAGGTTCATTCATGCGATTTTTGTTTTTGTTTTTCTTTATTTGCGGTTTTGTTTATATTGCTACAGTCAATTGATTATGACGGACACACGGCGACCGAATTGAAGATGGGCAAAACAAAAGCCGCTGAAAGCTGAAATGAGAGCATGCGTGACTCCAGTTTTTGTTAATTAATTAAATTAACATTGTTTGGCATTTTGGAATGCTTAGCTTCCAAGAGTTTGAAAAACGTTCGGAAATTGATATCCACATAGCAAATTAGTTATTAAGTCGATCAGCAAAACAAAAGAGTATGGACATATTTGATGTTCAGTCTATAGTATGTCATCATATATAACATAGTTGATGATCTCCGGCATTTTATATCTTTATTGATATTCTCTGTCTTAAGGCAGTAGCAAACTGCACAGAAAAATATTTCACGAAAATTTCTCCAATTAAAGTCGTAATTGAATTTTAGAAAAATATTCAATAAAAATTATAATTAATTCAAAAATTTTTTTTAATAGTATCAATTAATTTTTTAATTGACTTTGAATTAATTTTTTAATTGATACTATCATTTCTGTGAATTGAAGAAATTTCAATTAAAAATTAATTGGATCAATTAGTTTCGTGATTGAAGACAAAAAATATATGTGTTTGTGTGTGGTGTAGTGAGTAGACCCGTCACTGTTTCATATTTATATGGAGTAGGAGGTCTTGTCTAGCCCTTTTTTCGGTAAGATGGTTGGAATCCCTATACTGAAAATGGAATACATCATCTTTCGAAATCCATAGAAAGAAGCGATCCTCCTCTTCGTCCACCTTTCTTAAATCACAGTTTTGACCAAACACCAAACATTTTTTCAGCCATGGTTTTTCTCCTCCTCCTCCGGGCTACCACTATACCTAATATAACCTACAATAATAAGAGCCTACATAGGGTCATGGGTTCAATCCCAGTTTCGATCAAACACCAACAAGTTTTTCAGCGGTGGATTATACCCTCTCAGTAATGCATTCTGAGTGCTTCAAAGTTTCTTTAAGTGGTTTTGCCATAAGATGAAACGCTGTTCGTATTCGAGCCAGCTGCGGCTGAGGCAGCACTCATTGATAAGAGAGAAGTTCACCAATGTGGTATCACAATGGAAATATCGAGCTGCCACTATACCTAACCCAACCTTACATCTTGGTGAAAATGAAATAGCTCATCCTTAAATATCACAGGGGGAAGAGAGAGCCTCGTCTTTGATCGCTTTTTCGGCAATTTTTATTCCAGATGCATATTAAAATATGGGGTTTTATCTTTTGGCATACTCTATATATAGGGGATCTCCCGATTTGCTTGATATAAGAATTTTCTGAAGATAGGAAATTCCAATGTTTGAAATTTATCAATGTTCTTAATTAATTTGCCTCATCTTTTCCCTGCCCGGGCTGCCACTATACCTAATATAATCTACAATAATACGGGGTCCTCATTGTTTGCAAGAGCCTACATAGGGTCATAGGATCATAGGTTCTTTAAGTGGTTTCGTCATAAGGTGAAACGCCATTCGTACTCGAGCCAGCTGAGGCTGATGTAGCACTCAGTGATAAGAGAGAAGTTTTCCAATGTGGTATCACAATGGAAATATCGAGCTGCCACTATACCTAACCTAACCTTACATCTTGGTGAAAATGAAATAGCTCATACTTAAATATCACAGGGGGAAGAGAGAGCCTCGTCTTTGATCGCTTTTTCGCTAATTCCTCCATATAGAGGGAAACTCTCGATTTGCTTGATATACGAATTTTCTGAAGATAAGAAATCCCAGTGTTTGAAATGTATCAATATTATCAATTCTCATTACCTCATCTTTGCAATCCACATGAACTTTTCCACTATCCAATACACGTCTCAATGTAATATCGTCTCCCCGCAAAGCAGCCAAATGCAGCAAAACATCTGAGGGTGTTTCTTTCTGAAATATCGAAATCACAAAAGATTAATTACAACTGTTTCTTTTCAAAAACACTTATTTTTTCATATGATATTTACTAGTCTAACTAACTACAACCAAATGGATGAATACTAAACAACTGTGATGTCTATTTATCTGCAGCGGTCGAATAACAACACTTGTTCGTTCAAATCTCCAGGCTCAATTTTTTGCCAGCCATCTGACAGACAATAAACTAACGGAGCAAAGCGAAACATCAACAACATTTAAAATACAAACTAATACATAACAATTCAAAATATTCCATCGAACATAGAAACAGTATCCTGCTACAAAAACATGGAGTTAAGTTAACTTACCAAATAAATGTGGCCAGTGATGTCACATCATTCAATGCTTCATGTTGGTAGATACTTTAACGAATTATGTGATAATTGGCAAATTTGGAATTTTACAAGGCGTACATTTACATCGGTTGTAAAGTCTAACGGGGAATGGCCTAAACTATAACTAACCTTAACATGAAGCCAAAAGTTACAATCTAGCCGTTTAAATTTTGAAAGCAATTTAGAAAATATTGCACTTTCTAACAGAAATGAAAAAAATTGTGCAACCCTAACATCAACTGTTTAATTAAAATTATAGTCGAAGAAATCTTCAATTAATAAAATATCCAAAAGGTAAACATTTTCAGATGTTGCTAATTTATGTCAAAATAAATATAAATGTTTCTTAGATCTGCATTTAATATCGAATAACGAATTGAAATATCGCACGAGAACGTTTCTTTCGAAATCGTACCATGTCTATTTTCCATTTGAAGTTAGCATATAAGACCAAAAATGAGTTTTCTCTCCCAGCCGGATCTATACTGAAGACTATGAAAATGCACGTTCGCCAGTTCCAAAACATGTATAACTAGCCGTGAGTTCAAACCCAGTTTCGACCACAAACACAAAAAAGTTTTTCAGCGGTGGATTATCCCACCTCAGTAATGCTGGTGACATTTCTGAGTGTTTTAAAGCTTCTGTAAGTGCTTTCACTACAATGTGGAACGTCGTTCGGACTCGGCCATAAAAAGGAGGTCCCTTGTCATTGAGCTTAATATAGAATCGGCCAGCACTCAGTGGTAAGAGAGAAGTCCACCACTGTGGTATCACAATGGACAGAATAGTCTAAGCGAGCCTGAAATATCGAGCTGCCACTATACCTAACATAACCTAAATATGACAATATTGGACAGATTTTCAGTGAAGAAATTTTATGGACAAAACGTGATTGCAACAAAGTTCGCTGTAGCGTATAAAATGCCAATTATTTAATGCTACATGAATATTAAAATTATTATAACCATAATCAATGAGTTCACCACCAAAACTTTTAATACAAAAAAGGTAGCTACTCTTTCTCGTCTAGAAATAATAGGTCTGTTTTCTTTCAGAAATTTATATCATGCCGAAACGGACCAATGATCGGATTTTCTAGATAGCTCATTCATACATTGTAATCCGTACGCACAGAGAAGGAACGTGATCACCTCAAATATGTTTCAGGGCATAATGTTATTTTTGGAGGGGGGAACATTGATCATTTTTGCCGAAAGAATATTGTTTTCTTTCCCAAAACATTATGCCTGCCGAATTCAGATACTTAATTTCCGAGAAAATGACATGATTGCGACAAACATGTTAATGTTTCTCGTCCAAAAATATAATCATATTCCTTCTCTGGGTGTACTAAAAGAAAACAATCCTAACATGTATAAGTATTTCAACAGGTAGTACTCATACCACACCTCTGCTCACATATGCCAATAGTTGGCATGGGAGAATCAGCAAAAGTGCACCTGATGTCTTTTCAAAAAAAAAAAAAAAACGGAAGATTAACACAAAACATCATCATAAAGAACATTCAACCCACACAATGTACTTGGCATGTCTGTCGATTGCATTTAGTTTGTTAAGCTATTTTCCCAGAAGACCATAGAGCGCCAATGCGATAGCTAAAAACCAGGGGAATTGTTTAATACAATAGTTAGCTATTTGGAGATTGGTGCTGGTGGAATTGTTGGGAAAAAAGCAGCAGTGGCAGCACAATTCAAAGCGTAAATTTGTTGTCGTTCCCACTATGTCGCCCTTCTAAGATCAAAATTGTATATCTTTTGGCATTTAAAGGCATAGACATTAAACATTTTAATGTCGAATACCAAACAAACTGAGGTGAAGAACAAACGAATCATATGGCAACACAGTGGTGCGCAATTTATGGAATGGTTAACACAGAAATTTCCAAAAGGATTATGCGAAAAATGTAAGATTCATTATTGAATCTAAACAAAAGTGTTTTTAATAGACCTACAACCTGGAAACGTGTCAGTCTTTCTTTTCTAGTTTTTAAGTATACACGCAAAAAAATAATTCTTTCCTCCCAAACAAAATTTTAGACAAACAACGTTCGTTTCTCATTTGCTTTTCGCTGTAAGGAAGTGTATTTGGAAGAAAAGTATATACTTTTTGTGATAAACGTTTGTTCTTTTCCAGTATGTAAAAACAATTTCATAAAGACAAACTAAAAAAAAATATTGTTTTTTGCTAATTGCATTTTCCCTCACATCTTTCTCACATTCACGAGGTTTTTTAGTTCTTAACACCTTTTCCTGTAATACCAACAATGTAGAAGAAATTAGACGATTTTACAAATTTTTAATTTTTTTTTACCTTTCGCCTGGACGGAGAATCGAACCGCGGACCATGCACTTTGTAAGCCAACACACTAACCACTGAGCTATGTACCTGTTATGGTCATCAATAGATAAATATCCATATAAGTTATATTTATATAGCATAGCTTGCGGCGCCCACGAACAGAATAAACAAAGTTTGTTTAACAGAAACAAACATTTAGTTTGGCACCGTGGAGCAGTGGTTGCTACGTCCGACTTGCATGCCAAGGGTCGTGGGTTCGATCCCTGGTTCGACCAAAGTTTTTTTTTAACATATATTCCAGATATGTTTGGAAGATTCCGAAAAAATGTTCAACATTACATTGTACTATATTAAATTTTGAACTGTAAAATGTGTCTTATTAAAGACCTAAAGTCAGCAAAGGACAGTGTTTGATATAAACGAAATGGATTGTGTTGTTGTTTCAAAAATAACTTTTTTTATTGAAAAAATAAAAATTTTGTAACAAACGATTTTTTTTTTTGGTGATAAAAGTTTAAAATTTTCGAAGCAATTCAAAAAACTCTAACAAAAGAAAAACGTTTTCGGTACACGTTCTCCAAACGTTTTTTTTTTTTCTTTGCGTGTAGGAGAACATTTTTTTATGGCATAAAAATGTTACAGCTATAACCATTTACGACAGTATCGATTCATTAAATAGATATTTCACGAATAAAATTACACGTTACATTTAATAGTCTTTGCTATCAGTGAAATAACAGCAATCTCTTAGATATGAAAAATGCTTCATACCAATGCACACAGGAATGGTATTTACGACGAACATAGATAAATACTCTAATGAAAATCATATTTATATGTTATGTATGAAAAAATCGAAATTAATGAACCGATTACACTGTATCCTAAGTACTATGGAATTAATTTCGAATTTTGCTAAGAAATAATTTGAAGTTGCACGAATCACCAATTTTAATATAGAACATACTTTATTTCTTTAGATATTTGCCAGCTAAAAAGGTCCTATAAATAAAATGAGCAATTAAGACTGACAGTCGTACAATATGTATTTCAACAAATCACTAACTTTTTGAAGCATCTGTCATTGGCGTTGTTCAATTTTGCAGTTTGCTACTTCATATTTTTGTTGAATAAATTCTATACAGTTTAGTACATATTTTTTATGAAATTTATCCCCAGCATAAGTTAATATTACGCGTATGGTTCACATTTCAAATAATGGCAGAGCTATAATAAAATACTAGTAAAATGTAAAAACAGTACTGTAATAAAATCAATAACGCTGTTCAACTAACAAAATGATTTCTTTCACAACTCTGTGTATATTTCAATGCCAATTCTAGGCTAACATCAGCAGCGTTAACATTGAGAATTTGTAAAAGTGGCACAAAACGTGGCACATTCATTTTTGAAAGTGACACAAAAAGTTGCACCCTTTTTCATTGAAACCTTTACTTTTAATATTCAGGAGGAGCGGTGCACGTGTCCACTGGAAACATTTAGTGTACCATTCAAAAAAAGTGAACCCTCTTTTAGTTCATGTCAATGCAGATAAATATAATTCATTCTTGTCAAAAATCTCTCCAGAACAAATAATTAACATAGAACTATGTAGTGTGATCAAAACGGAATGTTTTTTCCACAGATTTCAGTATGCTTTCCCAAGACCTCAAACAAATTTATCGATCTGTACAGGACGTTTGTGTTTAGTAGGTCGACACGTAATCCGCACATTTGTGTGCCACTCATTCGAAACTCGATGTTTATGAGATCCTTTGTTGTCAGGATTGCCAGGTGTTGGAATGTTCTGCCATTTGACCTGCGTATTTGTCCCATAAGCCTAGTACTAAGATCATGTTTTCGAACGAAAAACTGTTATACTCCATATAAAAAACGTTAGCGCGGAATAAATGCGAAATTTTTGTTTTGAACATTTTCCAACAAATATTTATACAACCCTGAATTTTTCGAACGAAAAAATAGTCAGACATATTATTTCGCATAAATAAATTAGCATCCCTGGGTTTGGGACCCTATTTACGGAGATAGATGAAGATATTCGGTTTTCGCAGAAACGAACTTAGTACTAAGCAATAGTAATAATGTGTTTCGTCGTAAAATCTTGCATCATTTTTATATTTATTCCCATCCTTAGGTTTGGTATATAGTCATTCGCGATATGGAATTATTACAAATGGTCTTATTGATGTATGATTGCCACTACCTGAAATGGACTTCATGATTATCAGTTTTATAATTAACGGTTGTTAATATATTTTATTTTGTTTTTATGGTTGGGGAACCATTAAATTGAATTATTTTTATAAGTTTTTATTATACCCTTCACCATAGGATGGGGGTATATTAACTTTGTCATTCCGTTTGTAACACATCGAAATATTGCTCTAAGACCCCATAAAGTATATATATTCTGGGTCGTGGTGAAATTCTGAGTCGATCTGAGCATGTCCGTCCGTCCGTCTGTTGAAATCACGCTTGTTTCCGAACGAAACAAGCTATCGACTTGAAACTTGGCACAAGTAGTTGTTATTGATGTAGCGGATTGGATGAAATTTGCTTCTCTTAGAGCAATCGCAAGCCAAATTTGGGGGTCCGTTTATATAAGGGGGCTATACGTAAAAGTGGACCGATATGGCCCATTTGCAATACGATCCGACATTGCAAATGGGCCATATCGGTCCACTTTTACGTATAGCCCCCTTATATAAACGGACCCCCAAATTTGGCTTGCGATTGCTCTAAGAGAAGCAAATTTCATCCAATCCGCCTGAAATTTGGTACATGGTGTTAGTATATGGTCTCTAACAACCATGCAAAAATTGGTCCATATCGGTCCATAATTATATATAGCCCCCATATAAACCGATCGCCCGATTTGGCTTGCGGAGCCTCTAAGAGAAGCAAATTTCATCCGATCCGGCTGAAATTTGGTACATGGTATTGGTATATGTTCTCTAATGACCATGAAAAATTGGTCCACATCGGTCCATAATTATATATAGTCCCCATATAAACCGTTCCCCAGATTTGATCTCCGGAGCCTCTTGGAGGAGCAAAATTCATCCGATCCGGTTGAAATTTGCAACGTGGTGTTAGTATAAGGCCGCTAATATACATGCCAAAATTGGTCCATATCGGTCTATAGTTATGTATAGCCGATCCCCAATCACACAAAAATTGGTCCATATCGGTTCACATTCATGGTTGCCACTCGAGCCAAAAATAATCTACCAAAATTTTATTTTTATAGAAAACATTGTCAAAATGTTATTTCTATAGAAAACATTGTCAAAATTTTATTTTTATAGAAAATTTTGTCAACATTTTATTTCTATAGAAAATTTTGTCAAAATTTTATTTCTATAGAAAATTGTTTCCAAATTTTATTTCTATAGAAAATTTTTTCCAAATTTTATTTCTATAGAAAATTTTTTTCCAAATTTTACTTTTATAGAAAATGTCAAAATTTTATTTCTATAGAAACTTTAAACTTAATTATATACGTATTTAATCGGCCGTTTTTAGTTTAATATATACCACGTATGGACTATGTGGTATATATTACGGTGTTAGGAAGTTTTAAGATACCTTGCCATCGGCAAGTGTTACCGCAAGCCAAGTAATTCGATTGTGGAAGACAGTCTTCAGTAGAAGTTTCTACGCAATCCATTGTTGAGGGTACATAAGCTTCGGCCTGGCCGAACTTACGGCCGTATATACTTGTTATTAATTAGGATAGAAATTATTATCATTGAATGTTACATATTGATACTCAGGATTTATATGCTATACAATACAGTTTTTTGGCCATACGGCTTTTTTGTTTTATATATTTTTTATAAAATAAAAATAAAGTTAAATTAAGTGAAATTGGAAAAAAAATATATTTTTTTTTTAATTTCTTCATCCAAATGAACTTCCAAGGCACAACTTCTAAAGCAATGCAAAGGATCAAAAAATTGTGTACTTCCGTCAAATGGCAAGCTAACGTAAAATTCATTGGAGATGATCCAAGTTTACACTACTTCCGGATCATAAATTGGCGATTCAAACTACTTTTTTGGAAGCTCTTTTTTTTTGCTGGGAATAAATAATAATTATTTGATTAAAGCAAATATAAAATTACCTTTATTCAATTTTAGTTGAACAAAAGGGCAAAAGATAGAAATTTTCTTAAAATTACCTTTTTGACAAAAAGAACCAAATCTGTAATGAATAGTAATTTCTGTGAAAAGCTTTGTTCTTTCGAATCCAATGTTAAATGTTTAATCTTAATTCCTTCATGTGTATATTAAATGATCATTTTCTAGAGTGTATTTATAGTGTTTGTGTAGTGTTTTTTAATGATATCTAGAATGTGTTGCTATGTGCTTATATATGTGTGTTTGTAATCACAATCATAATTGTCTTTTATCAGAACGCAATTAACTCTTAACGGTAGCAACGATAACAACAACTATAACAGGTGGTGCTTGCAGTTTAACAACAAACAAAAAGCAGCAACAATAACAAGATATTACACACAAACAATTGAAATAAGCGGCATAATTATCTTCTTACCTTCAGAGACATCTTTTTTTTTAGATTTTTCTTTGGGCGTGTAATTAACTCTTTTCCGTGAACATTTAGTTAAAGCATGGCTTCTTGGATGTTGGTTTCTTGGTTCGATAGGTGGTGGATGGATGAATTCTTCTTGTTGGGATTTCTTTCCTTTTGCAATTTCCTTTTACTAACCAAGTTAGACAGACACAGATGTGAGTTTAGTGCGGTTATTATGATGCGATTGCTTCTCTTTCAATCCAGTGATTTTTTTTAATCTTTTATTGTCATTCTTTCGTTTAAGGTTTCTTGGGCTTCCTATTCTATTGTGGTTTCAATTCAATAGAAATTAATATTTTCACGAATGCAATTATTTAGTTCCATAGAACATTCAACTTTAAAGTAAGGGAATTGTTTGCCTTGAGAAAATTATTGGAATAGGGATTCCCATTAGAATTCTTACTCCCAAAAAATCGAATTTTTGGGGAACATTGAAAAATCGACTTCTGACATCTCGACTTCCGACTTTCAAAATAAAAAGATATATTTTTCGTGTTTTTCTTAAAAGACTGATATGAAAAGTTTCCTTATATCAACGAATTGTATCATTAAAATTGAGCCAATGAAACAAATTCGTAAATACAACGAAATGTTTAATTAGTTAAACAAATTGTCTGTTAAATAAGGAAAGGTTTCATACTATTAATGAAAATTATTACTATTATTATACTAATGAAAAAAATTTTTTGTAACAATGCCAAAATGTCTCATTAAATTTTAATGAATTTTTCTTTGTATGAATTATGGATTTTGGCCAATATGAAAATTCAAATTTTAAAATTACAAAAATGCAACTTGGAATTTTTGAAAACAAAAAAACGATTTTCGATTTTTGTATCTCTATATGGGAGCTACGTTGTCTTAAACCATTCCGGCAAAAATTTGTGGAAGTTCTTCCCAAGTCATTACTTTTAATATACACCCAAAAATGCACTTCCAGAGTTTCGCTCAATTTTTATTGAACTAGAAGATCTTTTGGGGTAATAAGTTTTTGATTATCCCTAGCCACCGTGGTGCAATGCTTAGCATGCCCGCCTTGCATACACAAGGTCGTGGGTTCGATTTCTGCTTCGACCGAACACCAAAAAGTTTTTCAGCGGTGGATTATCTCACCTCAGTAATGCTGGTGACATTTCTGAGGGTTTCAAAGCTTCTCTAAGTGGTTTCACTGCAATGTGGAACGCCGTTCGGACTCGGCTATAAAAAGGAGGTCCCTTGTCATTGAGCTTAACATGGAATCGGGCAGCACTCAGTGATAAGAGAGAAGTTCACCAATGTTGTATCACAATGGACTGAATAGTCTAAGTGAGCCTGATACATCGGGCTGCCACCTAACCTAACCTAACCTAACCTATCCCTAGCATGGCCATGAAGGTTTATATGGTATATGTGGAGTAAAAAACACTGCTATTACAAAAAATTTGGATCCACAAATAAATCAAACATTAAATTATATTGTCTTGATTGGCCCAAAACACTTAGCGATCGACATACAATGAACAATGTCATATGGATCATTAATGTTTTAGGGAGATACACGACACTTGATGGTTGCTTGCAGGCAATCATGTTGGTAATATTACTGCAACTTATGTTTTGAAATCGATTGAATGTAGTTCCGATGTTTACATGAATCCAGTAATTAATCATTGAACTTCTTAAACAATTAATTGTCAAACTTGTTATCGTATCGAATAGTTACAGTTGCATAATTCCCGTTCTGTTGATGATGAGATTTAAAAAAGTTATTTGTCGATCAAAAAAGACAATTTGTTTGGAAGCATCCCATCGACTAGATGTCATCAGATATGATAGTTTTTATGATCCAATCTACAAACAACTCCAAATTCTATTCATTCCGGCCAATACCAATATGTTACAGACTGTTATGTTGGTAACAGGTTTTAAATCATATTTAATTATAAACATTGCCAATATTACATTGGCCAGTTTTGCAAAGAATTGGAGCATTAGTAACGAAAAGCTCTGTTAGAAATGCCGTCTATAATTCCCAAAGAGAAGAATCTTACATATATCGAATGTTGTAAGGCAACTTTTTCTTTTCTATTAGCTTCTTACATTGAATGCATATTGGATGTAAGTGTGCTTGTTGGCATTCCACTTCTTCTGTTTCGCCCAACTTAAATGATCTAAATTTTCTTTTCATTGCCGTCTGTTTTTTTTTGTCCCTCAATCATCCAGCTGCTCGTTCAAAGAGCACAAATCAAAATCGTGATGTAATTATAGTGACTATAATTTGTTTCCGTTGGAAAAGCTCTCACATCATTCATTTACAATGGACGAAATGGAATGACCCCTTCATATTGTATAATAACTATCGGTAATAACACTGAAAAAAATGCAAGCTTATAAAATGCAAGAACTTTGCAAAGATAATACTTTAGAGCTAATAGTGAGCCGATTTTAGAAATCACTGAATTTTTTTTTCAATAAAAAATGTTATTTAGTTTTTTTTGTAACGTATCGAAATATTGGTATCAGAACCCATAAAATAAAATAAACTTAAATCTAGTAAACAAGTAGTGAAATAGAATGCCATTTTGTATTCACTAATAGAAAAAACTACTTTCCGAAATTGTGAACGGATGGTAACAAAATGAAACGAAAACATCCAGGAAAAATCAAAAAGGAATGCATACACAAGGTCGTGGGTTCGATTCCTGCTTCGACCGATGGATTATCCCACCTCAGTAATGCTGGTGACATTTCTGAGGGTTTCAAAGCTTCTCTAAGTGGTTTCACTGCAATGTGGAACGCCGTTCGGACTCGGCTATAAAAAGGAGGTCCCTTGTCATTGAGCTTAACATGGAATCGGGCAGCACTCAATGATAAGAGAGAAGTTCACCAATGTGGTATCACAATGGACTGAATACTCTAAGTGAGCCTGATACATCGGGCTGCCACCTAACCTAACCTACGGTTTCGTCCACGGACATTCACTATTTCATGAACGGCGTTTCTTTTTCTTTGCTCATGAAAAGTCTTGAAATAATCGTTAGACGTGCGCATGGCAACTTCGTCGGTGGTCCAAAGTGCGAAGACGAGTGTTAATGTGTATGGAGATGATAAACCAGATCCGAGTCACGGTAACAGGAAACAATTTTAGAAATATATATTGATTAATTTGTAACGTAAATTTTAGTGTAAAAGAAAAACAAAAAAATGTTTAAAAAATATTTTCCACATTATTTAGTATTTAAGGATCTAAAAAAAATGATAAAATGTTATACAAAAAAATACAATAATAAAAGTTGATCGATGCGTTGTTTGGCATTAAAAGTTAAATCGTGCATGCCTGAATATAAATTCGTAATCATTACTTTTTCAGATCATGAACACTGATTGTTGCTTTGGCAACATATGGTGTCATTTTATCGTTGTCAGATTGACACCATCAGTTCTCCGTTTAACACCACGCATGAACGGATCGTTTTGAAACGTACACGTCGTTCAGGCTATTTTCTATGGGTGTTGCTCTTTTAAAATAATAACTAATAATATATTTTGTTCTATTCGCGATTCAAATTCCTAAATCATATATTTATTGTATGTCCAAACTCATTCATTTTTTCACAATGTATAAAGCCTCAGATTTGTGTGTATTCCGCTTTCAAATCAATTTTCAATTAAAGGTGAATATGCAATTCTGCCCATGATTATACAATACATTCGTGTACGGTGTGCAGTGGGTGATTCGGGTGTTTGAATGGCATCTTCATTGGTAGTTGGTTATCACGGATGTTTCTTCTCATATTAATTGCATTTTGAACAAAACTATTAGAAACCTAAACATAAGTGTAAGCGGATCAAAAACCCCTCTCATCGGTAAATATGTTGTATTGGTAAAAAGTTCGAGCACTGATTGATTTGGATTTTCAGTAGCAATAGTAGCAGCATTTAATTTTCACTTGTCAGTCCAGCTGACGATGGGATTGATGTAAACGAAAACTTACCTATTGTGGTGATGAGCGTGTTTAAAATAACATTATATTGTTCATTTCGTATTATTTATTTGAGTAAATCAATCACGACCAGTAAAGACAACTACTCTTACTTCTATTAAAAAAACGAAAATTTTGTGCCATTTCATATTTTTCTTATATTTAAGATGAAATTCATTACAAAATGTGCAGAAGTTTGTTTAGCCATTCGCAACTTTCTAATGCAATACTGTTGACTTTTTGAAATTCAAAAAAAAGTCCACTTTTCAATTTTTTAAATTACTTGACTTTTTCAAAAGTTAACATTTCATGTTTAGTTCAATGACAAGGGATCTCATTTTAGAAAAGCTTTGAAACAGTCAGAAGTGTCGCCAGCATTTTTGAGAGGAGTTAATCCACCACTGAAAAACTTTTTGGTTACTCGAAAGTGGAAAGGAGCCAATTCACCACAGTGGCTCCTTTGACAGGAGAATGTTACGCTCAATCATCAAAAAGCCGAAAATCGCGACGTAAAAGGACGACTTTTTCATAATTGTTTTGAAAATGGAAGTCGTTGACTCGATAAGTGCGCTTTTTCCAGCCCTGGCAACAAGCGCAACCGTGAACACAAACAAACAAATGTCGTCTCCCATTTGCTTTTAGCTATAAGGAAGTTTGTTTGGGAGAAAAGTATATACTTTTTATGATAAATGTTGATTCTTTTATAGGACCCAAAAACAATTTCATACAGCCTAACAAACAAAATGTTTTTTTTTTTTGGCTAATTGTTTCTTCTTCACTACCACGAGGTTTTTAATACAAACAATGTTGAAGAAATTATTAGATTTTAAAATTTTTTTTTAATTTCACCATTCGGCTGGATGGAGAATCGAACTGCGGAACATACAGTGTGTACGTTAGGTGGCAGCCCGATGTATCGGCTCACTTAGACTATTCAGTCCATTGTGATACCACATTGGTGAACTTCTCTCTTATCACTGAGTGCTGTCCGATTCCGAACGGCGTTCCACATTGCAGTGAAACCACTTAGAGAACCTTTGAAACCCTCAGAAATGTCACCAGCATTACTAAGGTGGGATAATCCACCGCTGAAAAACTTTTTGGTGTTCGGTCGAAGCAGGAATCGAACCCACGACTTTGTGTATGAAAGGCGGGCATACTAACCATTACACCACGGTGGCTCCCAGTGTGTAAGCGAACACACTATACACTGGGCAACGTAGCTGGTTTTGTCATCAACAGACAATTATCGCTATAGTCATCAGTGCACAAGCAACATAAACAAACAAGCAGTTATATTTATAAAGCATAGTTTTCGACGCCCACGAGCCGAAATAAAAAACTTTATTTGACAGAAACATTCATTAAGTTGACCATAAGTCGTGGATCAGTGGTTACATTCCCGCCCCGCATACAAAGGGTCGTGGGTTCGATTCCTGCTTTGACCGAACACCAAAAATTTTTTTTTTCTTATACTCCAAAAATGTTCGGAAGATTCCGAAAAGATGTTCGACATTACATTTTTACTATGAAACTTCAAAATGTGTCTTATTAAAGACTTAAAGGCAGAAAAGAACATTGTTTGATATAAACGAAATGGACTGCGTTTTTAAATCAAAAACAATTCAATGTTAACGATACAAAATTAAGAAAACGCCACAAGAAAAAATTATACGGTAAAATTCAGTATATGCTGCAAAGTCTCTTGAACAGTTTTAACTAAATTTTCTTTTTATTTTACCCAGTTTTGTTGGCTTAAGGTGTGTTTTATTAAAGGCTTCCTCATATAACGAAGGCCGCCTAAAGGCGGAATTGGGCATTAGAGGGTTATGGAAAAATTGTTAGCGCCAAAAGAAGGCATTATTGTCTAAAAGAAAAGACTTTTCTCTCAGCGTACTTGGAAAAGAAAAAAGAGTTTTTTCACTATGTTAAGGTACCGGCATGACCCATCTAACGTATTATCCTGACTTTTCCCTATCCGACCTAAACTTTGTTTCCACAAACAACCAACTCGGTAGCTCTAACATATTGGATCGCCCGATTTTCACATTTATGACACAAGTCTACTTCTTACATGTGTAAGCCAAGGGTAAAAACGGTTGAAATTTAGACGTATATATGTATCACCCGTCGAATATACCAATTGGCGCAATGTTTTCTTTTTGGAAATACCGCTCAAATATGGCGGTACACAAAATCTTTATATTATGTTTTTGTAATCGGCTCCACCCAACTTTAGGTCTTAGGTATTTGTTTTTGCTTTTTCATTTTATTGCAAATGTTTAATTTATGATGCTCCAGATTTCTCTTGGATTCATGACGGAAAACCAAAACCACAACATATGTATTTTGCTTATGATAAAATATTTTTAATTGAATTCAATTAAACAACTATTAGAAAATTCTTAATTATGATTGTATTTAATTTGAAAATGACCATAAAATGAAATGAATTCACTATTCGAGTGATTTTGTCTGGACACCACCACTTGAACTTTTTATTTATAAACATACACCAAAATATTGCTAACAATTGGCCAATTGCCATATGCCTTCCGAAATGGGCAAACAAGCAAGTGCTAAAAATTTTACTAAAAAACTTTGTGTTCGTGAAACCAATTTGTAGCTAAATGGCAATGAAGAAAGTCGGGGAAGAAACAAAACCAACGCCAAGAAATGACGGTGCAACCAAACCCAAAGTCATTATTTTTCTGCATTTGTGCTTAAGCAATCAAATGTCATTCAGTTATTAAGCGGCCGATCAATCGTGTCTACCGGTGATTATCATTTTTTCCTTCACACATTGACACTTAGCTTTTTCTGCATTCATGTTATAAAATTAAGCTGTGGAAAATTCATTAGAGACAATTTGTGGCTTTTGTTTCACTCTATGTAAAGGGGTCATTGTTGTTTTAATTTGATGGCGAATTATAGAAGCTGGACAGCACAATTGAAAGATAAATGCACTTGGTAGTTTAGAAAAAAATTACGCTTATTTAGCCGTATTATAGTGTTGCTAAAAGATCTAAACTTTGATATTCTTATACACCCTATTATAGATTATGAATTCAAATTAATACTCAAAATCATGGCATTTATGAGATCACACAGTTATTATTGAACTACCGCACCGGTAAGATCTTAAGTAAAGCTCTTCGTTGGCCAATGGTTTTTGTTATAAAATCTTCTTCTCTTGATACTTTTGTTTATAAATGGTTATTTTATGTAAAATCATTAAGATTTTCGTTTTTTTAATTTCTAATTAGAGAAAATGAATCGGCCACAAGAAACTGTTTAAAACTTATCACATATTTGCATATTTTTTTTTTTTGTATTTAAAATCAAAGAATATCACAACATATAGGTAGCAACAAAAACGATTCACTGTTTTTGTTTGAAACTCACAATGAATGAACACATTGTTTATGTCTCAAGGGAAATCTTGGCAATCACCTCTCGTTAGTCCGAAGAAAATACGAAACGTCATGTATGATTCGTAGCAGAAATGCAACTAACTAAATGTTATACCTATGTGAGCAGTTGGTCATGAGAGCTTTCTTATAACATATTTCTCTATTTTTATGAATGTTTGTTTTCTCCTCCCCAGTGTTGCCAGTATTGGAGATTTCCACCCGAATTGGGTATATTTTTGAGTTGGGGACTTGGGGATTTGGAGGGGAATTTCCGTAAATTTGGGGGTTTTTGTGTTTTTTAATCTGTTTTCGGTATAACAAAAAACACGAAATTCTTTTTGTTTCTACATAATTAGAAAAGAAGCACAGCGTCAAAATAAAAATTAAAAAGAAAACATTGCTCATCTTTATTCCCCAAATTGGAGGTTTTTGTGTTTCTTTAATCTGTTTTCGGTATAACAAAAAAACGAAATTCTTTTTGTTTCTAAATAATTAGAAAAGAAGCACAGCGTCAAAATTAAAATTAAAAAGAAAACATTGCTCATCTTTGTTCCCCAGTGTGTAATAGGCTGCAAATGGTGCATTTGGGCTAGAAGCGGACACAGGACTTTATTTTGATGGTCTAAGTGCTAATTTATAATTTTATTTAGCCAGGCTAAGACATTTTTCTACAATTATGAAACCATTTCGTGAGAAATAGGACCTAAATGTTGCGCACTCATCAGTTTTCCTCACTGATTTGGACCATATAACCCAGAAATACAGAAATGATGACGAAGGTTCACCTTCATATTGATCTAACACAATGTAGATATAGCACAAGTCAACATTTTTCATTTGTGGTACTTTTTACAGGACCGAAAACTAACGAAAAGCGTGTAATTCCTAATTACCGCGTGTTCATACATACTCGTATTGTTGAATTCCTAATTTAGTGTTATGATGGAAAAATAATAACATTAATTACATGCTACCAAAAAAGGTTTAAACTCCTCAGTTATTATAGGTTATTTTTTGGAAATGTTGTGGACAAGAGACAGAAGAAATGATGGTAACACTTACGAGTACATACCCTCGAAATTTGAGAGACCACGTTTGAAACTTATCATAGATACGGTGGATATTTATGTAAAACTTTTCTTATGTATGTAGCTATATCTATGCTTGTTATTTTTAAGGATTGTATTAATTTAAGTCCTTTATGAAATGATACACTCAAAAAAGTGCACCCTATATTTCACTAAAACCGTTTTAATTCTATTTTAGTACAAGGAATTATAACGTTTAAGAAAGTTTCCATGACTTTAATTATTTTTTATGTACGTTAGTTAAATTAACTTAACTGGTGTCTCCCACAATTTCAGAATTTCTTAAAATTTGGAAATTATACTAATAATGCGCCCATTTTGAACTTCGTATGGCACTAAGAACAGTTTTGCAATTTTGGACTCTAATTTTTTCCTTCATACTAAGAAATGTTCTTTAATAAGTGAAAAATAATAAATTTTCTTGAATTTGTCGAAAAATATGTACTTATTTTTGTGAAATCGGCGTGACATCTGTGCTTCTACTGTAGTTTAGTTAAAATTTTCTAAAATTAATCTATTTTTTTCTAAAACTAAAGAAATTTTTCTTTCCTAGTGGGTTCACTGTTTTTTCAGAAAAAAAAATAGTTTTATTTTAGCCGAATAAACAACAGTGGTAGTGATATTGGAAAGAATTGAGTTTTTAAAACGTATCTTGTTCTTTTAGAGAGTTTTCGCCTGAATACTGTATAGACAAATGTCACCAATATTTTGGAATTTATTCTACTAAATTTTAATTTTAAACAAAAATTTCTATTAAAGTTCTAATTTTAACCAAAATAATTATTAATCGTATAAACTTTAAAAATTTGTTCATGAAAAGATTTGTCACACAAAAAAATGTTCTGATTCAATAACAAAATTAATTGATCCAATTAATTTTTTAATGGAAATGTCTTCAATGACGAAACTGATAGTATCAATCACAGTTTTAATTAGGCATCAAAAAATATTCGATTAAAACATTAATTGATTTGATTTAAAAATTTAAATTAATTTTTTAATTGATTCAATAAATAATGCAATTGATGTTGATTGCAAAACTCAATTAATTTTTTATTTTATTTCTTTTTTAATTAGTTTTTAAAAACGTAACTATTTTTTTTTTAGTTTGATTAAAAACTTTATTGTTTGAAAAAGAAAATTTTAATAAAAAAATTTGCATCACTTTTTTTACATGACTACCGGGTTGATTAAAAAGTTAATTGTATAAATTAGGCATCAAAAAATATTCGATTAAAAAATTAATTGATTTGATTTAAAAATTTTAAATTAATTTTTTAATTGATTCAATAAAAAATTTAATTGATGTTGATTGCAAAACGCAATTAATTTTTTATTTGATTTCTTTTTTAATTAATTTTTAAAAACGTAACTATTTTTTTTAGTTTGATTAAAAAATTTATTGTTTGAAAAAGAAAATTTTAATAAAAAAATTTGCATCACTTTTTTTACATGACTACCGGGTTGATTAAAAAGCTAATCAATTAATTTTTTAATTAAAAATTTAAAAATTTTCAATCATTCACTTAATTAACTTAATGTTTTTAGCTTCATTAAAAAGTTAATTTATTAATTTAAAAAAATGTCAACTTCAATCAACTTCTTAATTGGAAATATTTTGGTGATATTTTTTTCTGTACAAATATTCTTTGAAATTAAAGATTTGGAAAAAACTAAATTATAACTTTTTTGACAAATTTTATTATAACTTGATATGGAGTTTATTGAAGAATAGTAACCGTCAAAATGGTAAAAAATAGTACGAACTTACACCCAGAAAAAAGTGAACCCACCATGAAGAAAATATTTTAGAAAATAGTAACTAAAATATTTTAGTAATTGCAACATGTCACAAATAAGTTCATAATTTTTGTCAAAATTGAAGAAAATTTATTAAAAATGTTAATTATTTTTCAGTTGTTTGTCAGAATTTTGAATATTTTGAAAAAATTGGAGTTAACAATTGTCAAAATGTCTTTCGCACTATATAAAGTTCAAGACAGACACAATTTAAGGAAAATTTACTCATTTCGGAAACTTATGAACGCAATTTAAGTAAACTTCGCCCATTTTAGAAAAATATGAACTAATTTGAAAATTTAGTATAAAATTGTGTATTTCATTTGTACACAACATTTTTTTATTTTTGTTCATATCATTAAAGTAAGCAAAAAAGTTAAAATAAAGAAAATTTTTCACATCTGGCAAAATTTTACTAAAATCGACTAATTTTCATTAACTAAAAAAGGTAAATCGCAAAAAGTCATTCTTTTTTCCTGACAGTAAAGTAAAAAATATATTTTTTCTGTGTATAACTGATATATTTATTATTTTTTAAACTTTGGCTGCTTTGCTTTTGTGAGTTCTTTTTATGTAACTTTGTCCACAAAATTCTTTCGCTTCATATATTCATAATCCATCTTCTGTTTTGTTCTTTAAGCTGTTTAATTTTAAGTGACCACCTTCATTACCTGCAAGCAAGCATATGCACATCTTGGCTAAACTTAAAGGAAACATGACTAGACGCACATGAAACTTAATTGCGGACAACAATTCGCGAAAAAAAATAAAATCAAACTACCCTTATACACTCCACCACTTGCTATTTGTCTATTTATTTGTGTTAAAGAATGTGTGTATGTACACAGAATTCGAATGCGAGTTCTATGACTCTAGCGCAAAGGATAACAACCTTCATACGAAAAAAATCAATACAAAAATAACAAAATAAAGAAACTTCTTTGGATCTTTTCGCACTTTTAATTTTCATTATGGCATATGCCTTTTCACTATGTTTAACACATTTTGGACGATTCACTTAGTTTCTCCGCAATATTCACCTTTTCTCCATAACGTTGCATACTTTTAGGCACAATATACACAATTTCCTGCTGGATTTCTAGTTTTTCAATAGTAATTCTGTTTTATAGCTTATTTTTCCAAATATTCAATTTGTTTTTGTTCTTACTTAAATTTTGTACTAAAATCCGACTGATAATAAAGTAAATGATATGTAAATACAAAAACAATTGGTTGTAATCTGTCATAACCACATTCAACACAGTTCGTTATTAATTCACGATAGGAATAAATGACTATTAACAATAGTCTACCAAATATGGTATAAAAAACATATTAGGGTATTTACTAGGGCTGTCATTCGGGATAAATCCCGTCCCGAAAGTCCCGGGATTTCGTTACCGAATCCTGAAAATTTGCTAAATTTGTGACATTTATGATTGTTTATTAATAAACTGGAGTCTTCATTTAGTGCAAACAGCCATTAGATTTAATACCCGACAAATTGAATTAAAAAGCATTTATGGTACACCTTGAGTAAGAATTTATTATACATGAAGTATGTTATAAACGGCACAATTTCACCAAAAATCGAAGTAAATGAGTTCATGTGAAATGGAATTCATGCTATATAAAATAAAAAATGATAGAAGGTCCGTCGACAATATGACAAGATCGAGCTTATCTGGTAAAAATTTTTATGCCTTGATATATTTTATAATACATATTTTACATTTTCAAGTTAAAAACAATGATAAAAATCTATTTTAAAAAAGTAACCTCGAATATTAAGTGATTTTGAAGTCGAAAATCGAACATAGTACCCAATTAAAATTTTAAATGAAAAAAGATTGTACGCATCAATTGAAGATTATCTGATTTAAAAATAATTGTTTTAAAAGAACAAACTCGAAAATTTCAATGTGAAAGAATTTTAGCGGCTATAGTAATGCTTTGCTAACATTTTTAATATAAGCTGAGTACTATGTTCAGTTTTCAAGCTGATAACCAGCTTGTTTTCACGGTTACTTTTTTTAATTTAGCAATATAAAATTAATTTAGCAATATAAAATTAATTTAGCAATATAAAATTAATTTAGCAATATAAAATTATTTGCAATCAATTCCTTGGATTATTTGGCAAGACTCGATCAAAATATAGTCGTCTTCATAAATATATTTGTACTTTTAATTTAGTGTTTTGGTGAAAAAACCGAACATAGTACTCACCTATAGATCCCTTATGCTTAGTACTAAGTTCGTTTCTGCGAAAAACGAATATCTTCATCTATCTCCGTAAATAGGGCATCAAACTTAGGTATGTTAACATATTTATGCGAAATAATATGCCTGCCTATTTTTTCGTGCGAAAATCCAGGGTTGTATAAATATGTGTTTAAAAATAATCAAAACAAAGATTTCGCATTTATTTCGCGCCAACGTTTTTTTATATGGAGAATAACAGTTTTTCCTGCGAAAACATGATCTTAGTACTAGGCTTTAAGAATAATTGTGCAAACATGCAAAAACCGAACTTGGTACAGTCTATATATGATACACACTTTTTAGTATTTTCGTTATATAAAATCCTATACTTTGAACGCCCCATACTAGTTATAACAAATACCTCGATGACTAAATAATAATGATTCACAATAAGCCCAATTACTCTGTACTCGTTATCCAAACACCCGATAATTACGCAGCGCTAAGCAAGAGTAATCAGTGCTACCAACATGAATTTTTCTTTTCTTTTTTAGCTCCATAAAGAGTGTCCACAAATTTTTTAAATTCTAAAAAAAAGTAAGTTTCCCTTGAATTGAAATCAAACAATGTGTTCGGCAAAAGAGTTTGTTGTCAAAACTAACCAAAAACTATTAATTGCAGTTGAACACAATGGAGAACGACGCCGGTGAGAATGTTGATTTGTACGTGCCCCGCAAATGGTAAGTAACACGTGTTTTTAGTCATTTGTTGGCTACTTCTAAAAAATGTGCCAGCAATTTTGTCTTGGAATTCTTATGAATAATCCGTTTATTTTTATTATAGCTCTGCCTCCAACAGAATAATCCACGCTAAGGATCATGCATCCGTACAAATCAACATTGTCGATGTTGATCCAGAAACTGGTCGCATGACCGATGGCTCCAAGACTTATGCTATTTGCGGTGAAATCCGTCGTATGGGTGAATCCGACGATTGCATTGTTCGTCTTGCCAAGAAGGACGGTTTGATCACCAAGTAAGATGTGATTTGGATTTAGCTGATGTGCTTGCTTAATTACACCATTTCTTGTTTTTGTTTTTCAGAAATTTCTAAGATGTGTGTAAATAAAGCCGACGTTTTATAGTAAACAAAATTTAATATATATTGTTTTTACTAAACAGTTGGGAATTGAAAAAAAAAACAATTGCGGGGTGATTTACCGAGTATTGATAAATGAATAAAGCTATACTCTTAAAAATGTTTCGAAAATATATTCTCTATATTTTGCCTAAATTGCAATTTTCACAAGTTCCTACATATATACCATCACGAGATAGAAAACTGCAATTGTTTAAAGTTTAGAATTAATAATTTTGAAACATCAGTTTATGGGGCATTTCTGACACTTCATAATTTTCGTCTTGTTTTATAAAATTTTCATAGGTAAATTATAAAGAAATATCAATTTAAACGGTACAGACCTTGTACCAGATTTATTTTCCAAGCATATAACATGAAACATTTAAAATTTTCCTTGCATTTTAGTAAAGTGGGTAATAGTATAAGTACATCTCTTATAAGGAAAAAGACGTACATAAGATTGTTTATTAAAACGCCAAGCCTTCTTAATAGAGAAATGTTTCGTGGCAAAAACATTGACATTCACGCCACATGGAAATATAAATCTGTAAGTGGTTATGCTGCGATAATAATTCGGTGTTCTTTTTGCAACAATCACACGATTATGTATTTTTAATAATTTCGGTAATAAGTACAATAAAATGAATCTGAAGATAAGAGGAAACATATATCGGACACTATATGTAAGCCATGCAACATTCAAATATCTAATACGCGATAAAATCTGCAACATTGAAAACATTTAACTCCTGCTGAACATTTAAAGAAATATTAGTATGATCAAAGAATAACTAAGGAAACTTAGTAAATTTTGAAAAGTAAACCATTACAGTACCTGGTTTATAATAGTGTTTCTACTATCGGAACGCATCTATCATTTTCGTAGTAGTAACGGACTGAATCGAAGGCATTAGAGTGATTTAAACAGTCAAGCATGGAGACTCTATTTGTGTCAAGTTTATGCCATAATGATTCAGCGATATCAATCGCTGACGTACCACAATTGTGATCTCGATTTCTCATATCTGAATATTTTTTATATATTAGTCTTTCAAAGACTTTTGAAAAAAGTGCAGGATGTAATTAGATTTGCATTTTTCTGGCACTTTTGTATTAGAATGACATTGAAGCATTTCCAAATATTTGAGAAAGGCTTTGTTGTACGTTTCACGATTTATGTCATAGTATCCTATACTTTTGAAAAAGAATGGCACGGCACATTCACCATTTCTGGCAAATATCCCAAAATCTACATGTCAAATATCTGTATCTCTTTATAACTAATAAGAAAATAATTCAAAGCGAGAATTGTATGGTAGATGGCTATGAGTTTCCGCAAAATACAAACTTGGTACCGGCCTTTCATTAGAATTCTTAAAGACAATTAAATGCATTCAATTAATATTTTCAAGTGATAATATGAAATTACTATCTGCTTTTATGAGATAAAAATTGTTTGTAATCACTATCATAAATATAAAAATATCAATATTTTTTTTCATAAATTTATAACATTTGTAACATATTTTGAATAAAGCCCTTGACGTTTGAAATAAATGTCCCAATTTCATGTACACATAAGTGTTACAAAGTTGGAACAAAGGGTATCGAAAAAATACCATAATATACAACTGTGTAGCAGTATACCGATATTACCCAATCTCTTCCAGATACCAATCCATATTTCTCGGCATAAAATCCCTAAGCACAATTTTTCATAGATCGCTTACTCTTTGATTTTAAAACTTAACTTTGATCGAAATTCTTTGAAGAAGCTTTCGTTGTTTTCTTGAAGACAAATGTCAAATTAAACCAGAAAATATTAACTCAAACATCATATCTTTTACGATATCCCCAATTATTTTACATCTAGAAATCCCCATCATTTATAAAGGCTGGCAACATTAGTAATTGAGACAATTGTCAAACAACACTTGCCTAAATCTGTGTATTGGAAAAAGAAAAAGTAATTAAATAATACGAAAAATATAAAAGTGGCGAATCTATGAGCTAAAAACGCTAAGCACCCCTATCGGGCGTGAGTGAATATAAAAATTTTAAATAATATAAATTTATATTCCCTAAATAATTAAAACAAAGAAAACTTGGATAACGTAGCAATGACATATTTTCCAATCATTGGTTAAAATTACTGTCCAAGTCCATAATTGCATGAGTGGTGGTCCATAACAAAGGCCCATCAAAAGGCTTGCAACAAATAATTAAAGTGATAAAGAATAAATTGTTTTACAAGTGTCCATGTATATATTCCCCACATTTTTATTTTAGTTACATTTCGTGCATAAAAGGTAAATATGAAACTGTTAAAAAAAGAACTTTTGCACTAACCAAAAGAAAATATACTTTGTATTATCTCTGCTTCATTTTTCATGCAGACGTAACAAATCTGTATTCGTCCTTGTGTTATTTGGATTGGTTCTTAAACCGTGTATCTATCTTTATTGCACTCGAAATCTGTGAATCATATGTGCATGTATTTTGGTCATAGAATGGATACTGCTCTGATCAATTGTCATTCATACCTACTTATTATGGTGTTACAGCTAAATGGGTACAATAGTGTATATTTGAAGGATACATTAAAAATTTTAAATAATTGTACTGTTTGTTAAGGGGTAGTACCAACCCTCCGACCCATTCTCAGAAAATGTGAAATATCTAAATTATACATTTGTCATCAAATGCAAAAAACAACATCCCAATGATAAAAAACTTAACAAACAATACCGTCACTCTATACCACACAAAGTTCATTGATAGGGATGCCAAATTCTGATTTTCTATTTATATGGCTAGTTTGCCACAAATGGCAAATTTGATATTCTCATAGAAATTCCTTGTGACGTAAACGCTCTCAAGCCAATCACTATTTCGTGAATTAATTGGCAAAGGAAGATGTAGGAATAAAGTAAAGATTTTAGTTTTGCAGAACACAAGCGTTGTGCTTTTCTCCTACAACCTTTTCCCTAACATATTCCCCACAAATCCATGTGCATGTTGTAGATCTATCATCCCTTCAAAGTACCTTATGCCGTGCTACTTTATTCAAACTTACAGTTTGTTTCTGCATGTCGTTCGAGCTAAATCGATCGACAGAAATGGGGAAAAACAGCTGAATTTATAACCAAAAGTCAGCTCTTTCTATGAACTTCAGTCGATCGATAGAGCTCGTTCGAAATACAGAAACAGGCTGTTACTGTTGGAGAAAATTTCCAGTTGATGCGATAAGACTCCGCTAAGAAATTTTCGTTAGAACATGGCGAAAGTGTGAATGACATTATCACAGTTTTGCATTGTATTTCTTATGGGAGCAAAATTTAAACTTATAATACGCCGCACGAAATTTTCTTTAGCAAATAAAACGAAGTATTTCTTATGGGTAGCGGCAATTTGTGCTAGCAGCGTATTGCAAGCTTCATGTAAGAAACTAAAGTAATCAATAACGATTAATCATGGAATTTCCTGCACATTTTAATTCGCTGAATCGACCTTTTCAATGCCTTGAAATAAGTAAAATAATTTGGCAGCCCTATTTTTATCGTTACGTTCGGTGCAAATGCACTTAAAATGTACTCCATAAACTAAAGCAGTCGAGTTCACAGACACTAGAATGTGCAAAAAAAAATTAGTTTGACGAGTCAAATACTTGTTTGCTTTTATTTATTATACGAAACAAGTGTGTTAACCATCTGCATTTATTCCAATTGCCATTTAGATATCCAAATTTTAAGGCATTTCAGTTGATAATTACCAATGCGCATCACCGTTTCGATTTGCAATATTGAGGTATTATGAACTCAAGCGAAAAACCAATCAATTGCTGCATTTATTTCAAAGGATATACTATGTAACAATTAAATTTCCATTAAAAAATCGCAGTGGTATTTTAAAATTCATATGAAGATATACTGCGGTTCATGGTGCCTAATCAGGCAGACTACTCTTAATTTTTTGATACATTTTCATACCAAGAATACAAAATATTTTACCTAAACTATCTTGGGAACCAAGACTTTTCATTCTATCTCAAGACCGGTAATATTTTTATTTTTGATTTTAACACGAATTTAGTACTGGCCTATGTACAATACGTGATGGATAAATGCACATCTTATATAGAAAAATAATACATACTATAGTAAAAACATTATACCTTTATCTTATGAACAATAATAACCTTTGTTTTAGACTACAAGTGATTGGTTCATTGGTTTTTCATTTATTTTTCGTTTTGCTATAACTTCTAACGCAAATAACTACAATAATTATTTATTGTTGTTATATTTATTTCCTTTTGATAATATTGCAGTTTTCGGGATTAATCTTGGATATACGTCTCTTATGTGAATTAAAATAATTGCTCATGAACTTTTTTTGTGCAATGTTTGTAGTTGAATTTATCTTGCAATAGAATTGATAATGTGATACTAAAATGCATACAAATGTTGCTTCGACGCCAACAGAATACTAGTTAGTGAGTATATAAACTTTCTTCAACTGTTATTTTTCAAGTATAACTTTTCCAAATAACTCAATTCGCATGCTGTGTTACTCCACCAAATTCAAGAAATATGAATTTACTATTTATGAACTATTTATGAATTACTATATATGAATTTACTATTTACATGCATATTTGTTAAAATTTAATTTTTGAAGCTTTTTGTTGTCTTTTTTAATACTTTAGGTGGTCATTTTATCTAGATTAAAATGTGTTCTATAAAAAACAACTGTCACCTAAAATTTTTCTTTGATGGTTCACTTTGTCAGAATGAAGTTTAAAATGAAAACTCTTCATTTTTACAAAAACATGATCCGCTTATACCAATATAGCTACCATATTTGAAGTTTCATAATAGTATATATTTTAGTTTTTAGTTGATATCCTTATATTTAAGACTTATACAAATGGCCATTTAATTCTAAACAACTTTGAAAATGAAAAAGAATTGATAACATCAACATTCGTTTATTAATTTATTGCTTCACATGCAAAAAGATATAATTTTTAGATTTTAACATTATACTTTGTTACTAAACATAATCTCCAAACAAGATCGAGATTCACAAAATTCACAATGTCCAAAGAAACAGAAAAAGGAAAATTATGTCGGCATCATGTTAAATGTCGAACTTTCGGTATTAGACATTGATTATCTGTTAATATTTTCGATATATTATTGATTTAACTATTGGTCAAGGGCTTTGATGCATAGTGCAATGAAATACTGTATACAAATGCTTTAAATGATTTTTCATTAAGTTTATAAAAATTGAGAGAACTTTTTACACTGAATATCTCGAACGACGCTTAAATACCTCTTTCACTTTCATTTACGATTGCTAGTTGAATCTTTTCTGAATTGTTCTTCAACTGAGAAAACATTACATTAAAGAGACTTTTAATGGCAATTTCTACAAAGAGAGAGAGAGAGAGAGAGAGTTTGATTGTATGCGAGTGATTTTCTATCCACTTAGCTGTGGTTATCGTCCAGTGTATATTGAAAATATACAAATAGTCGAGCTGAGCGATTCAAAAGCAAAATATCAACGCACTAATCGCGATACTATTTTTACTGCAAAAACATATACACACATACTTTTCGAAATGCTATAATAGTAATAGCAGAAATTTCGATTTCAATAAAAGGAAATGTGAAATTTATTTAACAAAATGTAAAAGAAAACAAACAAAAAATTCAAACTACATCTAAATATGCATGTGGACGAATGAAAATGTGCGATGTACTTTGTGTTTTTGCATACCACTAACCCCGCGAAACCTTATACAATATTTTTGTCTTATTATCAACATCTTATCAATTTGTTTCTTTTGTAGAGAATAAAGTATATAACTTAATATTCTAAAGGCAAATTAAGTTTGTGTAAATTTTTAATCATGTGAATTAAAAATCTCACAAGAAAATATAATTAGAATATGGTGTCAACTTAATGTCCAAGTAAATAAATAACAGAATATTACTGGTACATATAGACTTCACGTACATACATATATTATTTTCATTGTTCAGATCCGTGCAGTGAAAATTCGTCAATTTGCTCTACCTCGTAATTTATTTGCATTTTAAGGAATAAATTAAAAAAGAAATAAATAAACAACGAAAAATATGTAAATGCCTATTACGGATATACGAGAAAATTGTGTTCAATTTGAAGATATTTAATATAAGATATTTAATATTGAAGATATTTAATATATATCGTAAAACGAAAAGGTGCAAAACAAAGGAATTTCCATAGTAAGTGCGGAATCCATCAATCAAAGATGAGGTAATAATCTACATTTAATGACAAACTATTTTTACTTTTGTAATTCGAAATTTAGACATGTAATTTTTCCGTATCAAACTAAAGAATTGGACTCAAAGGAGTACACAGAAAAAAATTGTTTCTAGTAGTAATGCTATTTGTATGTTAACTGTAACTGTAACTGTTTTAGGGTCTGATTGACTATGTTACAATCATACAGAAATAAAAAAAAAATAAAAAATTTCACGAAAAATTTTCCAATTAAAATTTTAATTGAGTTTAAAAAAATATTCAATTAAAATTTTAATTGAATCTACAAATTTTCATTTCTGTGATTGAAGACATTTCAATTAAAAAATTAATTGGATCAATTGATTTCGTGATTGAATCAGAATTTTGTGTATAAATTGGTTTTAAAAAAGATTCATTTGATTTGTCAGTTTTATAAAATTATATTCATTTATATAAATTACATGAAAGATCAAATATATAAACATACATTAAAATTATATATTTTACCAAAACCGTTTTTACTTTTATTAATTTGTATTAAGGATGTGCTGTACAATCATTAAACATTTTTCTATAAACAATATTAGTCTTTTTATGACCCCAACTAACAAAATAACACAAATCTCAAATGAATCGATATAACTAACGTACGTGTTGTTTATTTACATTTGTTTAGGCCCGTTTCCTTGTCTAATCAAATGAGATAAGCTCGGCTTTGAAACAAACCAGTGCTTCATTGCATTTTCGCAATATTGAATAGGAATATTTTTACAAAAGCAATTAATTCCTGTAATTTGTACATCTATACAAATTTTATTAACTGTTCCATATATACATACATACATACATTGGAATAAAAACGTTAGTAGAAACTGGAAAAATAAGAAAACAAGATGAAAATATTCAAAACCAAGATTCTATTGTATTGAATTAAGTTCTAAATAAATAGGTATTTTATTTAAAAAGCTAATGAAATTGTTGCTTCCATATTATTTGAAGTCTATTGTCGATCGATGGTTACTTACTTATCCACTTTTCCGCCAGCCATACAAGTTGAAGCAAATAAGAGATGAACATAAATTTATTTCTTATGCTAATCCAATTGTGTACATAACATAGTATGACATATTTACCAACCGGGTACAATTAAAAATGTTTGCTGGCTAGGTTCATTACAAATTATGCTGTAGGTAATGTGGTACTCAATACATCCTTGAGTAACTATTGGGACAATTTTACACATGTATATACAGATATGCTTGCTCCTACATATCCCATGAACGATTTTTTTCTTCTTCAAATAAAATGTAGCCTCTACACACACACTTGTCTATCAATTTTATTTAAATAACAATCTCATATAAATGTGTATCAATATCCTGCTATTAATTATTTTCTTCATTTCTCATTATTAGAAAAGAGACAAATTCTTTTAAAACTTTCAATACATATTTCATAATTATAATTCGTTTGCCATTTCTTTGTCCAATCCATGGGCCGTTCTAATTTTCATTGCTATGAAATTTTCATTATTTAGAACAAAAACATTTATTTGCTATTTCCTATAGAGGGACAGTCTCCTTTTCGGAATATGATAATACAAGTAACCGCGATAATGACAGCATATTATATTTATGTGCATATGTACACTCTGAACTGTACGTAAATAACAATAAATGTTTGAATGTATGCATATCGCGTACATTCGAACTTACTAGAGGGATGTGTAATAGAGTGGAGCATATTAAAACTAATTAAAAAACAATTATTTCATGTATAAATAATCATTTATGGGTTCGATTTCCATTGGGAGTTTGAGTTGTTTGAAACAAATAATAATAGAAAAGTTTTTTTATTTAGCATCTGCGTTCTTATATCTATCATAATTATAAGATGCATATTGTATATTAGATTTTCAAATTATGCATCAGCAGAGCCTACCCGTTTAGTTTTCAAGTCGTTTTTTGACTTGACGACGCATTAAGGTGAATTTATCTACTTCCAAGTACTGATTAAAAATAAAAATTTAGATGATGAGTTTTTAAATATCTTGATTCACACGTGTTTCTAGGAATAATTTATTAAACTATAAGACGAATCCGATATCCGACCTACAACAATTTCAAATCTTCTCCAATGAATATTGAATCGAGGGGATTTGTGTAAAAGGGACACCAATTACAATGCGTGGAAATGTAAGAAGAAAATTCTGTTACAAAACCCAATTTGTCGCAATATGAACTTGAATAAATATTCGATCTTAAATTGATTTTTTAATAGGGCCCCATTCTATTGTTTTAATAAAAGTGCTAAATACATTGAATGGGGAATACTGTAAAGCGTACTGTGTTTTTATCAATATCAATTGTCATGCATAGCTTACTTAATTTCCATTGATTATAAATGAGAAACTCTTGCTTATTATTTAGTCATCGAAGAATTAAAATTGATGTACAACATTGAAATGTGTGTGACTGTTTAGGAGTATTGACACTTGCTAAAAAATATTGTATGCATTTATGGTGCCCGCAGGCATCATAGGACTCTATTGAAATGGTATTCGTGGCAATTTTTTCAGCCTTTCAAATGTTTATTAATCTAAATTGTATTGGAACACGCGACTCTTATTATGGATATCAAAATTATTTTAGCAAAGAGTGCATATGTTTTGCTATAAATAATGCCACTGATCCTTGGGATTCCCAAAAATGGTGATGAATGTGTACCATAAAGAATGAAAAGATAAACAACTCAACAGTAATTGCTAAGTGTGTCCCCCAATTATCGATAGTCGTTATCGAAAATCTCTTTTTGTTACTAACGAAATTTTCTTCTTATTTTGTCCTTTGTTAAATATTTTTGAGGTATTCATCACTCATAAAATATGCCCATTGATATTCTAATGTTTGCAATAATTTGGCATATATATTTTTCATTTGGAATCCAGCAGATAAAGTATTAAATTGTTTAATAATTAAATTAAAAAGGAGTTTTTACATGTATGTTAATATTTTTATTTGAAAATATTTAATGCCTTAGCTTGCTGTATAAATAGTTTTTTTTTTTGCTACTATTGTTCTATTTACATCGATTGTAGTTCTATTTGTTTTTATTTATTAATTTTTTATTTATTTTATTTATATTTATTGTAAAAATAACCAAGCCTTTAGGCCAATATAAATAATAATTTAACTCTTTCCATTTTAATAACATTCACTCAATACAAATTATCTTGCATTTGCATTTCAGCTAATATTTTAAAAGCCTCCTTATGTTACCGAGCTTTCATAACTTAATGAGGTGCTCTTCGAGCGTTCTACAGCAAGCTACTGCTGCTACAACAGGCAGTGGGGTACCACAGCCATTTACAAGCAAACATGACGACCTAAATTCTGCTACTTGTTCGGGGCGAGGTGATTGCCTGAATGGAACATGTCTATGCGAAATTCGATATGCCGGCGATGAATGTAGCGCATTCAATTTGCCCTACTATGCCGGTATATCAGGGGTATTTTACTTTGTGGCATTGGTGTCGGTTATACAATTGTTTATATGCATAGTGGCTGAATATCAAAGACTGAAGCAGCCATCAATATTAAGGGCTTGCCGTATAACCACTCAAAAGATGTTGTATTTCATGGTATTTATAGCTGCATCATTACGAGGGGCCTATTTTACAACTCCGGTATGTAATACAATCTATTTGTTATTATGAGTTTGTTAAATCATATTTTCTATTTATTATTTTTTTAGTTGGACTTACAACCCCAATGGGCAGTGACACTTATGTCCGCATATTATCCATTGCTGATGTCCTGCGCTTCTTTGATTGTCTGCATGTGGGCTGAGGTAAGTTTCTCCTATGTATATTATAATTGCATGTATATTCTTTATTAGGTATTGGTTTAATTTTCTTTTCGTTGTTGTCTGTTTGCTAATGA
The DNA here is from genome assembly GCF_050003625.1 of Haematobia irritans. Classification (NCBI taxonomy): domain Eukaryota; kingdom Metazoa; phylum Arthropoda; class Insecta; order Diptera; family Muscidae; genus Haematobia; species Haematobia irritans. Next base: position 3,187,187 of record NC_134398.1, read on the forward strand.
ATTTCTTATTTATATTGACATACAACAAACAACCCTCTCAGTGACATTGGTAATTTATTAAAAATATCCTGTATTCTTATATAATAGGCTAAAACTGAGGAGTTTTGAAAATATCAATAAAAATAACTTTTAGGGTATTAAACACTCGAGAAGAGAATCTTCTCTTCTGATATATGCAATATCAGTTTTTACCATCGGATAGAGGACTAAAAGATCTACATATAACTCTGGGTGCCTATCTTTTACCATTTGGCCATAGAGAATGCATTTCATTCTGTTTCTTATATCTTGCAACACTGTCATTCAACAGATTTTTCCTAAATGGTTATCAATCTTTCACATTTTATATATTATGATAATTTCTATGAATATACAACTCGTTTTTTCACTTATGTGTATGCTTCCCCATATTTCCCTCGCATAGCATATTTTACTTATTCTTAATATTTAAACCATTTCATTTCAGATATTTCATCTACGAGATATTCGCTGGGAGAAGTCGCAGTTCCTATCCAAAAGCTTTTTAGGGTTTATTGCCTTTAATTTCCTTCTCTATAGTCTGTTTGGTGTGGAAGTATTCTCGTCACTGATCAATTCGAAACGTCAAACTTATGCCCATATATTCAACGGTTGCTATGCAGTTCTCTTACTGGTGGTCGTCGTGTTTTTTCTTATATATGGCGTAGAAGTCTTTTTCAAATTACGCGGTGGTTTTGTATATGATCAAACGGGAAAAATACTTGGTCCCAGTGAAGCTATAGTCAATGCCAGTCAATTGCACCAATCCCGTTTGGGATTACTCTCGCAGGCCATTATGTTGATAGTGATTGTTGGATTTTTAACATCTGAAACTTTGGGTGATTTCTGGAAAACAAAGTAAGTTGAATTGTTTGCAGAGAATGTGTAGCAGCTACATTAATAACTTTGTGTTTCTTTTTATTTATTAGAGTACCAGTTTATTCACGAAATTGGCATGATATAGTTTTCCGTATTGTAGAAATAGGTGTTGCTCTATGGTTCCCTTGTTGTTTGTGGAATTCAATGGCCCCCGAACAATTATGGATTTTGAATCCTCGCAAATTAATATCTCGCCAAATCGACCCATCGATACCGACTATGTCAGCCGAAACGAAAACCCTATCGCCCGAGGAAGGCCAATCTTTTTTGAGTAAGAAGGACTGTTGGATATGTTATGACAGTGATAAGCCTGAACCACTTATACAACCATGTCGTTGTACCGGGGATGTTTCTTCAGTACATCATGAATGCCTAAAACGTTGGTTAGTAGAAAGTTGTAGTACCTCCGAAGCTCAGTTGTCCTGCAAAGTATGCGGCTTTCCCTACGAAATAGAAAAAACCAAGAAGTATGTATTATTTTAGCAAATGATAATTGTAATGATGGTCATTTGATTTTGTACATTTTTTATAGACTTGACTGGGAGAAAGGATTTACTATACAGCACTGGTCCAAAACAGTTATTCTTATTACCCTTATGTGTATCGCAGGTGCCTCCGCATGGGTGGTTATTCAATTGTACGTAGACCCCTTGATACGTGTTATGACAGTTGGCATTGCCGTACTAATTGGCTATGTGTGCATTAAATGTTTGGGCGAAAACACTGTGGTAGCTTATCAAAAGGCAAAAGTAAGCAGCATCAATATTGTCACAAAATCTGAAATGGAGAAGTTACATACTATCTGTGAGGATGTAAGCGCAGATTCTGCAAGCTCTTCGTAAACATACTGTGAAGTTCATCCGTCATCTGTGTCTGCAATAAATCGCCATTTTACGTCTTCTTTATAAATATTTTTTTTTACAAATTTTTGTGTATTCTTTCATAGTAACCAAACATCACAAGCTATATTCAATCTTACTAATACATTAATCAAAGAATTTTGATTTATTATCTATTGTTTTTTAATACTTGTTTAATATGATAATATTTTTATAACGAAAATGAACAAACAATGATGCACATTTGTTGTAGAATACATAAATTGCTCAATTGGAGTAATGTGCTCTTTCTTTATATGTATGTAGATGTAGGTCTCCCTATTTGCCTAGGACTAAGATATCCAATGAACAAATCTTCCTTCTCTAAATTATATGTATTCCCCTTACGAAGAAGAAAAAAGAAGTACGGGGCAAATGATCACACTTCATGTATTTCACAGACCCATCAATCAATCATCATCAATATCACTTAAAAAGAGATTACAAATCAAAGAATGCAATTATTACTTAACTTTCAAAGCTTTCAGTTTCTGTCACTTATATCTGAACTATATGCAATCAAAACAGCATAACTTGAAAAGAGAAAAAAAAAAACATATGTATCCATTGCAAAGCCATAAGCTTGCAGTAGAGTTGAAGAGTAGATTAGTTTTAAGAACATACAATAAGATAATTGCTACGATTGATTTCATATTTGTTATGCAAACTTAATTTTTAGATCTTTCCTTTCTCTTATAATTTATTCATGTAACCTTCACCCAAAAAACAGAACGAATATAATAATAGACTTATTTAAACAGTAAAGTATTTTTATAAGCCATATTCTATATTGGTAATATTCGTAAATGCGCATTCATTGTAGTGTGTGATCATCTACAAAATTCTGTACAAGGCGCCAAACATTTCCCTTTAGTTTTAACATGAGAAAAACATAAATTATTGTGATACAAAATTAAAAATAAAACTTTAAACCAAGCAAAGTTGTTTCATTTATAATCGCAAATTGCATATTGATTAAATCTGTAGGTGTGGGATTTTTTTTCGCTTCTTTAGCAAACATATAGAATTGGCAGCCAAAAAGGACGGGACAGATTTTGAAGGCATTGACTGGCAAACATAGGAGCAAATACAAGGAGACATCCTGATAACGGCCTATGTGGCCGAGTTTTGATTTTTATTATATTCTGGATCGATTGAAGCCATTTTTATCTAGTTATGTCGATATAAACATATATATTTAAATGTGCTCCTAAACTTTAGATTTCGCTCAAGAAATAAATTTGGCAGATCGGTGTATATTTTTTATTTTATTTTTTGAACCGTGTTGGCGTTTTTATCAATATATGAACCGAGTGAACCATATTTGTCATGTCTTTGTAGACCCAAAATAACAACACGATTTCAAATTTCCGCCAAATCGAATGAATAATGATACTCCAAAGATAAAATCTGGAAATAGTTCAATATGGGAGTCCTAAATAACATCTCAGGCAAACAATGAATATTTGGAGGCAGTTTCAAGATGCAGAGCAGCTAATTTGGAATGCTTAAATGGTGCTACATTTTGACCAAATTGGACCAAAAATACGACTCCTAAGCCTTTAAGAAGTCGAATCTGGAGATCGGTCAGAGTACCTAGAATTCAGTACAGTTGAAATAAAAAACAAATTAAATTCAGGTGTTTTTGACTTTAAAACTATTCAAGCCAAGGTTTATTTTATTTAAAATTTAAAACTAGTATATTACACGTATGTAATAAAGTGGCATACATAGAGTCGTTTTCCTGAAACAAATTGAATTTTGTAATGCAGTTGCAAAAACATACATGTATCTTATCCATTAAAAAATTATTTCGAAAATCCATTAGATTATTTATTACATTATCTTACATATAATTTGCAATAATTATAGTATGTGAATTACATGAACCAAAAAATATTTATTGATACAGCACATACAATATTGTGTTGATACCATAGAACGCCATCTCCATTGACTAACAATTTATATATTGACTACATTTATTATGTATCTTTATTAAATACGAAATCGTACTTGAATAGATTGTATTTCATTAATTCTATATTCTACTTTCTATAAGTATACGATTATTATTCCTATATTAAAAACAAGCGTAACAAAAAGTTCAAACAGGGAAAAAAACAAAAGCTAAAGAAAACAATGCAATTTTTAATTTCAATATATTTCATAAAATGGTTAAAATTTCTTTTTGGTGATAAAAAAAAACGATATTTCGCCTGTGGGAAATGTTGTAAAATAAATATAACTATTTGATGACTGTAGGTTTTCATTTTTCGAACAATATTTATGTGAACACTGCAGAACGTTTATCTCGGTTTTTGCCCCGACTTATAGTGCGTGCTTTAAATGCTGCAGCATTTACCAAATGCTAAAGAAAACAAAAATTATGAAACAATTTTCAATGTGAATTTTTTCAACTTACTCTTTCCAATTTTGAGGCTTTCATTTTAGTAACACCATTTGCTGTGTCGACCTTAGTTCCAAGTCCAAAAATATCACGTATGAAGTCGTTTTCTTGCAGTTGTGAGGTCATTCCAGGGCCCATTATTACACATAATGCCGAATATTGATGATGAACGGCCCATGAATCCAAAACGAGTGATTCTCCCCCAAATCGTATGGTAATTTCGGGAGAAATATCCTCCTACAAAAACAAGGAAATATTTTAAATATATATATAAAACAAGATGCAATATCGGGACATATATTTATATTAGGGCTATATTATTTATGAAAAAGTAGATTAGGTTAGGTGGCAGCCCGATGTATCAGGCTCACTTAGACTATTCAGTCCATTGTGATACCACATTGGTGAACTTCTATCTTATCACTGAGTGCTGCCCGATTCCATGTTAAGCTCAATGACAAGGGACCTCCTTTTTATAGCCGAGTCCGAACGGCGTTCCACATTGCAGTGAAACCACTTAGAGAAGCTTTGAAACCCTCAGAAATGTCACCAGCATTACTGAGGTGGGATAATCCAGTGCTGAAAAACTTTTTGGTGTTCGGTCGGAACAGGAATCGAACCCACGACCTTGTGTATGCAAGGCGGGCATGCTAACCATTGCACCACGGTGGCTCCCTATAAAAAAGTAAATTCCAAACAAATTCCTACTAAAAACGAAGTGTGTCACAGTTTCTTTAACAACGTAAAGTGTTATCACTTTGCAATAAATTATGCCTAATTATATTCTTTGCTTAGTTCAAGAATGTAGCTATGTGAAACCATTTAGCGATGATTCGAAGCACTCAAACCCGACACCAGCATTGCTTAGAGAATATATTTATCTGTTGAATGATGTTAAGTGCTGAATGACTTGTTTATACTATTTCCTTCAGCTGGTACTGAGATAGAACCTAAGACGATATGCATGCAAGGTATTATGCTAACACACAAAAAAAAAATTTTCTGATTCAATCACGAAATTAATTGATCCAATTAATTTTTTAATTGAAATGTCTTCAATCACAGAAATGATAGTATCAATTAAAAAATTAATTGAAGGTCAATTAAAAAATTAATTGATCCAATTAAAAAATTAATTGATACTATTAATTTTGTGATTGATTTTTGTTTCAATTAAAAAATTTGTTGATTCAATTAAATTTTTAATTGAATATTTTTTAAAACTCAATTAAAATTTTAATTGGAAAAAATTTCGTGAAATTTTTTTCTGTGAACCATTGCCATAATGATCTCTCTCTGTATTATGTTGCTGCCTTAGATTTTCTAATATATAAAGTGTAGGGTATAAAATTTTCCCGTTTGTTGCAAGCCCACTAGATCATTTAAGTTCAAAACTAATTATTATATATGTGGAGACGGCCTTCGAATTTTAGCTATATGAATTGTTAGTTTTAGAACTACAGTCGCATACAATCGATTCAAATACAGTCGAACTCCGATATAGTTAACTATTAAGCACACTCCTTTTTCATTCCCATTTTCTTTTATTTTGGACTCTGAGTGGTATGATTTAAACAAAAAAGCAGTTATTCTAAAGAAAGTGGAAGGCGAGCAATTGAGCATTAAATGGAACAACTATTTTTAGGTAACGTGAGGCTTTCTTGGGGAAAAATTAAAGTGTAACACAAATTAATGTGCCTTGTAATTTTAAATAAAAATTGTGAAATAATATATAGTTTCTGAATAATAAAACAATTTTGTGATCCCGTATATGACATTTTTTGTAATTCATAGCATACCTCCAAATAACGAAGAACATCTCTAAATGTAGCTCTTTGAGTTTTGCGATCTCGTTTAGCGCGATATTTATGAGAATCTGTTGCTAGCTGTTTAACAGAATCTATCAATTCATTTAAGTACTCTTCCAAAAAGTCTTCATCATGGGCACGACCGCATTCCAATATAAGGGCTAATGTTTCACCTGCAGCAATACGCAATTCCAAATGGGGTGATTGCAACAAACCCATAAGTTTTTTGAATGATCTTCAAAAAAAAAGGAAAATTTATAAATTAACAAAATAAAATTACTTATTTAAAAACAAAAACTTACGGCAGCATGGATTGTCCTCCTGTCATCCAAGAAACAAAATCACCAGATGGTATCATAGTTAGTAATAAACCCCATGCAGATAATGCTTCAGCATGTAAATTTCCTGCATCGGCATTAACGGATATAGGAGATTTGTCATCACCTTTTAGATAGCTGGCGCAGAAAATGGCTTCCAAAAACTGCATTAAAGTAACCACCTCACCAATATCGTCACCGCCAAAAAAGTTTAATAAGCCTAAAGCAGTGCAACATTTGGCACGAGCATCATACGAAACCGATTTATCTTGAACGGTTGTGAGCAAAAATTGATTTAATGCTTTAGAAATTCCATCGTCTCCACCCAATTGTAGCACGAGCAAAGGGGCCAACCGGGCTCCCCAAACTTGTTCGGGACCCTTACCACGTCTGATACTCTTTTCAATACAATCAATCAATGTCACCTTGCGATCGTCAACAAAATCAGGCATATATCGATGCATTAATATTTCACATATGCTCTGCAAAGCCAAGACACGGGTTTGTGCTGATTTCTCTGTAGCGTTTTCTAAAGCTTGCATAAATTTCTCTTCATATCGTTCATTGGATGTCATTTCGTCAGAATCGTTAACAGATGATGCTCCATTTTCCGACATATACGAAAACACCGACGCGTTGTCATTGAAAGACTCATCTTCGGAATTGGAATCGCCTTGGCGTCCTGAAATACGAAAACATATTTTTAATTTTTATAAAAAATAATTTTTTAATATTTTGCCCAGATTTTAATTATTGAAATTTAGAACTAGGATATACCAGAAAATGTGACAAAGGGAACGACTCGAAATCGAACACTAATTTTGTATATAGGATAAATTATACATTATATATTCTAATAAGTTATTATTATTAATGTAATAATACTACTTTTTTTTCGACATTTACTTCCTCTCTTATACTTATCTAAGTTTAACAACATATTAAAATAGAGCATGCTCGTTTTGTATACATACAAGCGATCGTGAGAGGTTTTACTTTACTATTGGGGTTTTTGTTTGTTTTTATTATTTTAAGACATTTCAAGGTTATCAGCAACAAGTCTGATCGTCGATACAAAGCATTAGAGTAAATACAAAGACATATATGATTAACCAGCACAAAAACGATGACGAAGTCACTGTTTTACACACAAATCTAAAGGCGTATTAAAACAATATTAGACAAGAATTTGTTTACATGTATATACAACGTACCATATAAAAGTATTTATTAAATGTATTGGTACAAATAATATATATAGTGCCATAAAATAAAATGTCGGAACAAAAATAAATGTGTGTACGTTCCTTTGTTGCATTTCTTGTTTATATAGATGATATTTGGTTATTGTCTAAGTTGTGTATTTATTTCGTCCAATAATTGTTTGAAAATTCTTAGGACATCTGTAAAAATTGTTCAGTATATATGTATATATAATTGCACAATACAGAAAGATATTGTAGACACTATTAAAAGCCTTGAAAATAACTCTTACTAGCCGAGATAACAAAAAAAAAAATAAAAAGATTATTCGATATTTCAAATAAAAAAAGGAAAGATAAAAGTCACACACTATTTCAAATTGTCCTAATTCTGTACATATTTCCGGTACAATATAAAGAACTGCCGAAAGTCTCCAGCGTTCACGATTCCGCCGCTTCCAACCACAGGCGCCATATATCGTAAGGATAACGTACAAACCATAACCCATGGCAGGGTTAAGGCAGAGGATTGAAAGCAACTACAGATGGAAGTACTCATCATCTAAACGCAATACAAACATTTTTAAAAATTCTACTCATTCAATACTATTAACCTTCGTAGCAAAGTTTGTGATCCATCAAAATACAGGATCGACAAATGTGTCCACATCCTCTGGGAACGAGTCACAAATATTAAATCTTATATCAACAGCTCTTAACCAGAAAATCGCATGTGTGTATTTTAGATAGGGTCACGGCCTAAAGGAAAAAAAGTTGATTCGGTCACCTTCCATTTTTGTAGCATATTCGAAGACAATTTCAGAACACCAAAACTTTTTTTCCGTGCACCCTACGATTCGCTACATGATTTTTTAAGTCTGTCCGTATTTTTTGTGAGAGAAGGCTGTTGATAGTATTTGAAAAAAGTGAAAACAACAGCCTTTTCTCACAAAAATATGGACAGACTTAAAAAATCATGTAGCGAAAGTGATTGTTAGAATTTTAAAACAGTAGGCTCTCAAATTGTTCTAGCAAAAACACATGCACTTTGCATAACGCAGAAAATGCCGTAGTGCAAACAACGAGTATGTATACAAAAGTACCGTTAGAAATTTACAGATAAACAGGTTTTGTGTTCTAAATGCCTTATAAATTAATTTCGTAGATGTGAATAACGATGTGCATGTGGTTTCGATCGGACATCATGACACAACAGAAACTATTTGGTGGTGTGTAGGGTGACCTATTGACTTTTTAAAATCTCTGTAACTTTTTTGTTTATGAATATAAGTAAATACTTCAAAAGCAAAAGTTTCATATTTTGTTAAGATCTTTATAATGGTTATAAGAAATGGGCATCATAGGGGTATACGAAGCGAAATAAAAAAATTAAAAATCAAATTTGACGTCGGAGTCAAAAATGACCAATGCACGAAATATAGCGCCTGATCAACCACGAACAACGATATGCGTTTCTTTTCGATCGGACTTCAAATGATTGCACAGCACAATAAATTGTATTTCGGGGCGTCGTAGGGTGCACGAAAAAAAAGTTTTGGAGTTCTGAAATTGTCTTCGAATATGCTACAAAACTGGGGGGTGACCGCATCAACTCTTTTTCGTGACCCTATCTAGTGTATTTCCTCGGACTAGAGTTTATCAAATTAATAATACACCAGTCCAAGAAAGGATTCATCTTATCCCTCATTTAAGAAACAAGACTCATCTGAGATCTCATCCGCTCACATTAAAATCCTATAATCAACAAATTATTGGGGCAATATATTTACAAAACAAAAAAAAAAGAATTGGTCCCAAATATATTATTTAATCGAACAAAAACATTTAATTAATAAATATATGAGGCTAATATGAAGAAATTCTTTACCTTTCATATCTTATGTCAACAAATAGGACTTTTTGACAAAATGTTTAATTTTGTCAAAATTATGGTAGCATGAAAACTGATACCACTTCAAAAATTTATAACCCAAAAGGTACTGAATCTTTCGCGGGGCTACTACGCTACTGACCATAGAGAAAAAAGTACTACGTACTGTATTTTCCATCCCTGATCCCAATGAACACATGTTTGTTTTTTATTTCAATTACATGGATATATATTACCACGTCGTAATCTTAAGATTTGAATGATATAATTCCCTTGTTCACTTACCTTTGCCTCCTTTCTTATTGCGTTTAGGCATCTTGGATCTGAGTTTTTGTGGTCTACTCTGAATCGTTGAAATTTTAAGGGAATATACAGATGCCGCCGATGAAGAAATGTTGATGATGTGTGGCTATAAAAAAGCAGACTTGTGTCTTACTCTTGCCTCCCCCTGTATGAATTATCTGCTTTTTTCTTGTACGTTTGCGGAATCTGTTTTCACGAATTTAGATACGCAGGAAAGAATGAAACAACAAATTTCCTAGTCGTTCTTAAAGGCGCAAAAACGTGTAAGCCAAGGAAATGAAAATGACAGCAGAACACGAGGTAAATCAGAATTCAAAGCCTACTTTTTCACTGTATTAATTTGATGACTTTAGTATTTTATTGCGATTGTGTTTTGAATATTTTACTGGATAGCCAATTAAATAAAGTTCCAATTCTGGTCTCTGTTCTTGCTTTTCACGTAATCAAGACGTAGATATGCAAAACTTTTGATTTTTCCAATTTTTAAATGTTGAAAATTTTTTACTCAAATGCTGTTGTTTTTGCTTTTTATTTCTCTTGTATATCACTTGAACTTGGTGGAAAGGTCTTCTTTGTGAATTCTGTTTTTGTATTGGCTCTTCTTCTTTGATATCACTTGTTTTATATTCTTGCAAACTCGACAAAGTTATTTCGTGTATATGAATATTATTAATTATTGTTGTTGTTGAAGAAAATTTCATGATTAATAGCAAACAAGTATGCTTTAGTGTCTGGTGCTTTTTGGTTTCACAATGTTTCTCTCCGATTTTTTGTCTCTATTTTGTCACTTTCACACGAGCCACATTTAACTAATGTATCAATAAAAAGCTGGCCAACGCCATAAAATTAAATATTACTCATTGGCTAGCCTTGCAAAAAATCGATTGCATCAACTCAAAGAAAAATTGAAAACAAAGTTCTTGCTTGTTTTTCACAATTATAAAGGCTTTCGCTAAACACACGAACAACTTTCAATTTATGAAATTGTTAAGCTGCTATGCTAACTGATGGTGCTGCTACCTGAAGTATCGTATAATTGTGAAATATAATTCACATACACATGGAATGTTCGTTGCTTTTCCGCGAATGAAGGCCTGATTATACATACAAAAATGTAACGTAACGGCAACGTATGATTTTTTGACGATTAGCCTAATCGAAAAACATACCACATGATCGCTAAACTTGTTAACAAACTATTAATAGATGTTGCGAAAAGGTTACTTTTTGACATTTAAGCCTAGTACTAAGATCACGTTTTCGTGCTAAAAACTGTTATACTCCATACTAAAAACGTTAGCGCGGAATAAATGCGAAATCTTTGTTTTGAGTATTTTCAAACACATATTTATACAACCCTGGATTTTTCGCACGAAAAAATAGGCAGGCATATTATTTCGCATAAATAAGTTAACATCCCTGGGTTTGAACCCCTATTTACGGAGATAGATGAAGATATTCGTTTTTCGCAGAAACGAACTTAGTACTAAGCATTAAAATCAATTTTAACCGAAAACAGCACAATTATACTTTTTTATTAACGGCCACTTTCTTGTAGCTCCGTTAGGCTTTAACTGCCAGTTAACAGAAAGTAAATTGCAAATATCTTCTCTCCGGTTAACTTTAACTGAAAAATTTTCAGCAGTTAAGTTTCTAACTGGCATGTGGAATATATAGGCAAGATGACATATATGTCCATGGTACGGTTTAAAAGTTCGTTAGCTAACGGAGCACTAATGAGCTTTACAGACTATCAGTTATTCCGGATGGAATGTCGGTGGTTGTAAAGAATCTTACAGTGTGTCGGATCGGTACGACATGTCGGCGATGACTAAATAATCGGTAAATGTGTTATCGATCCCATAAACATGCAGCAGTATCGATTATGCCTTCGGACTTAACTGATAATGTGCACAATCCCTGCCAACATATTTTGAATTTGGGGGCGCTTCTGAGAATCCCCACTACGTCGAAAACAATCATATACGACATCAAAAACTCGTCGGAAAAGCGCCGTCACTATTGAGAAGTTGTACCACGCCAAGTTACTACGAAAAAGTTTCTCATCAGTGCAATTATTAGGTGCCTATTTAGATCAATTTCGAAGGACGCCAATAAGAACCCCTGCAAACTATCAGAAAAAGTGTATTTTAAGGTAATTGTAGAAGAATCATTGTGGTCAAGTAAAACACGATTGTGTAGATGTTTATTGATTTGATTAAACATTTATAATTTCTTATAAATATAACATTTTTCGGTTTATCTCATCACATTTAACATAATTTTTTGCATTAATAAAAGAATGATGTTGAGTTTTAAGTAGCAAGTTACATATTGCAGCGTCTATCAGCCAGTTTGTTTATTTTCGATGGAGACAGCGTGCCTGGAAAAATATTTGAAAAACGATCACTTTATTCTATTTGGAAAGTCCAAAATTGTTCACCATATACCTTACACAATTTTAAGCGTAATATCTATGTTTTCAGAACTTTATTTTCGTTTTTATTTAAATAAAATATAACAAGCTGGTTGCGCTTGGCGTTTCACAAAAAATAAAATGGCTCTTCTAACAGTAGTGATGGCAAAATACTTTCATGTACATTTTGTACTTTTTGATATGCTTCCCCCATCACAGTTCGCGATGGTTGTGGTGACATTTACGAGTCTGTGGTAGCGATGAGGATGAAATGGAACTTTGAAATGCTGGCGATGAGGATGAAATGAAACTTTGAAATGTTGGCAAGTTATATGCGAAATAATATGCCTGCCCATTTTTTCGTGCGAAAATTCCAGGATTTCGTATTTATTCCGAGCTAACGTTTTTTATATGGAGTATAACAGTTTTTTCGTACGAAAATGTGATCTTAGTACTAGGCTTTAAGGGTAGGTACTACGTTCCGTTTTCGAGTTGAAAACCACTTTATTTTCGCGATTACTTTTCCTTAAACAATCAAAATTATAAATGAAAACAAACTTATTCCTGTAGAGTCTTTCCGAAAACTAATGGAACAAGAAACTACACATCAATTGAGTTAATTTGTCTGCTTTATATTGAACTGTTTTAATAAAGTAACCACGAAAATTTCAACGCGAAAAGCGAACATAGTACTTACCTTAAAGTAAAAACAATGACTTTCTTTGACACCAGAATTTTTTAGTGTACGGAGACTTTTTTGCTGCATGGCTGTATGGTTGCCCAATTTATTATAGGGTTGCAATATATTTTTTTGTAAATATATCGATTTGTATAGTAAATATATCGATTTTTTCTAGTAAATATATCGATTTTAGCAAAATTTTGTGGCTTGTACGGATACTTTTGATTCTGTGGTTCATCATTCGTAAAACAAAATAAAAGAACATAATACATTGTATTATGCCTGTTTTTGTTACATTGTTCGACCAATAAACAATTTCTAACACCACACTAAAGATAAATAAACAAAGGTAAATAAATTTGGTAGATAGGAGTTAGGAATGCAAATGAAATAGAAAGTTTTGTTTGGCAATAACGTTACAGTGATTAGCAACAAATTAATAGGAAAATGTTCGAAGTCCAAAGGCAAATTTCTGCAGAAAAATAAAGTTTAGATAAAGTCGACAACCCAATATTTGCATCTGCATATAAGTAGAAAACTTTCGTTGATTAGACGTGAACTTTACCCTTTTAAACATTTATCAGTAATACAACCAGTATTATTCTACCGATTATGTTATCTCTTTACTTGTTTGTACTTAATCTCTTAATAATCTCTTGTATTTTTTAGTAATGGCATCCGTTCAGGATCGTTTTAATGCAGCAGTAAATGTTATAAAAAACTTGCCGAAAAATGGTCCTTATCAGCCAAGTCCTGTTATGATGCTTAAATTCTACGGCCTATTTAAGCAGGCCACTGAAGGACCATGCAATGGGAAGAGACCTTCGTTTTGGGATGTTATTGGAAAAGCCAAGTATGACGCCTGGAATGGATTTAAACACTTAACGAAAGAGCAAGCTATGCAGCAATATGTCGAAGGACTTCAGGAAATCATAGAAACCATGTCCTTTACCGAAAATGTTCAAAATTTTGTTGGTAGTCTGCAAGGCTTGGAGAATATCAATTTAGATGAACTTGAAATGATAGCTCCAGGAATGAAGCAATTGGCAGAATCACATCCAAGTTCACCATTTAGTTCGAGAACCAACAGCCCCCAACACGGATCCAGTAGTAACATTAGAGTCGAAGAAGAGGTACATAGTTAATAAATGTAGGACGATTTATAAAAACTCGTTTTTATTTTTTAGCCCCTTGCAAATGGACATGCGTCATTGGTGGAAGAAATTTCAAATGACGCACAAATAACAGAACAACCTCAACCCGAACCGACGAAGGTGCCACAACCAACACTTCCAGAAAATTCATTTACCAATTATTCACAATTCAATGGAAATGTTGATCCATCCGATGACGAAGAATATGTCGATCCGTTCGATATACAACACGAACTTAACGAATCGATTCAGCACAATAATCAAATTCTGAAACAAGTGCAAGCCACTGTATCAAGAATGAATTCGGATATATCATCTGTGAACCAACGTATTTTCGATTTAGAAAAAACTGTTCGGGATCTAAAGACAGCTGTAACCAATTCCAAACTATCAATTTCGATGGAGCACAAAAGAAAGTATCCTAAATGGTGGCATTTGAAGGACATATCACCTTTATGGTTTGTCTTGCTTATCTTATGGCCATTCATAGCTAGAAGATTAGGAAGAATGTTGGCGAATCCCAAACGAAAATGAAGAGCATACATATAGCCAGTTTAATGTAGATATAGGCTTGGTTTATGTTATCGGTGTTAAAGTTCATTATTTAAAATATTATTTGTTTTGGTTTAATTCTCTGCTTGGGCAAGGCCACTATTTTGCACTCACGATTAGCGCTCCCTTAGTTCTCACAAACATGTGCAATTCTTTTAATTTTAAGTTATAACCTTCCTGGTTTGTTTTTATGTAAACTAGATCCATTTTTTAGTAACCTTTCATTCCACAGTACATACTCTACTTTACTTAGAAAATTATTAATTTGTATGGAAAATATGCGTATGCTACGCAGCAACTAAATATTTTTGCAAAAATTAAAGATTTTATCTATGTTTCTACTTTACTTTTTTATGATAAATATACAAATGTATATCAATTACATACTGGGAATGTTTTGTGTTTTCATGGTTGGGGTGTTTCGCGCAGATATTTCTTTCCTGATGGAACATCAATTGTTTTATAGCCACTGGGGAATTTATCAACACATGCCTGTTCCGAGACCGTAGGCAATATCATACAAGTTCCTCCTTGCTACAATACCAAGATTTTATTAGTACTAAATATTTGAATTTCTGACAAACAATGTTACCTTCCAATCAGCAGGGGTAGCCACATATTTATTAGTTGTTAGCTGCATCGAGTCAATCACTCTCAAAATTTCGCTGAAAGTAAAGTTTTATTTAATGAAATGTCGATATACATAGAAAAATACATACTCAAAATTTCTACCAGTTGTAGCAGGATATAAAATGGATAAGCGCAATTTCTTAGCATTATCTATAATGAATACCGCACGACATGTTAGAGGTATGCCATCAGAATTTAGTTCGTCTTTATCCAACATATTTAACTTGAGTGCTAGTACTCGCTTGGCATCCGCAATAATGGGATAATCGAAAGATGGAAGCTCTAGGGCGAAGAAGCTACATAAATATTTTGGCAGAAGATGGATAACAACAAAAAATATACTAACTTCCGTACGATTTTATATCTTCAATCCATCCATTGTGAGAGTCCACAGTATCAATAGATAAAGCAATCGGTTTAACATTACGTTTTTTAAATTCTGAAAGATTATGAAACAAAAAACTTTGCAATATTAAATTGTTTCGTTTTTCTCCCAATATCAATTTTGATATTTTCTATTCACGCCAATAAGATGCATCCGAAAAATTAATATTTTAAACAAGTGCAAAATAATTCGAAAAATTATTGGATACGAGGAAGGGTAACGACAAGGCATAGCGTAATTGCTTATTATGAGACGAATTAATTTGTTTCGATTTTAATAAAATAAGGTTAAAGGATTTCTGGTTATATGAGATGTTAAAACGTGTGGCTAGAAATAGTTGTCTGGAAATAAAAACTCAAATATTCTTTATCCAATATAACTTAGCATATAAGGCCCGCACTATGTTCGGTTTTCAAATTGAAAACCACCTGATTGATTTATTTATTTATCAGTTTTTCAATTCAATTCAATTCAATATTTATTCATAATCTATAAGCCCTAAAAGGGCCAAATCGATTACAGAGTAATGTATTATGGCACTAAGATTCACTTCTATATAATGGAAGGTAAAAAGATCTTAACACTAAAATCTTAATACTAAAAATAAAAAAAAAATAGAATGTTCATGGATATGAAACGTTTCCCCCAAAAAATAAAAAAAAGTTTACCCACTATCAACCTTTTATTCGATATGCAGGGTTTACAAATTAGACAGCATCTTGTCAGCAAACTCCCGAACTGAATGGGCAAAATGTCTATCCTCGTATGGAAGATATACATTCCAAATACGACATACTCTTACCTCGAAGGAATTCTGCATTATTAGGGTATTAAAGCGGGGACATATCAGGGAATGCGATCTGACAGATGAACCAAACTGAAAATGAGATAGTAAATATTGTGGACTTCCAGCTCTGTACACTTTATAAAATAGTGTCACCAGCCTAATCTTTATAAAATTATCAAAACTACAATCCAAGAAGTCCCTAACATACGCCGATATGTGATCATGAATACGCAGTCCGTAAACGTACCTGATTACCCTATTGAAGTATCTCTCTAACTCATTCTGTTTGTCGTATTGGTCCCCGTATACACCTCTAACCCGTACAAAATCCTAGGCATTAAAAAGCTATGGGCTATTCAGTAATACTAAGCCTACATGGCCTAAATACATTTGTATTACAAAGTTTTTTTTTTATAATCTGAATAGAAGTTGATGTACTAAATTTAAATACAACTATAAATTATATAAAAATAAACTAAAAGTATAATATAATAATTTAGTTTTCGCGGTTAATTAAAAACATGAACGAAAACAAAGTAATGATAAATCTTGCCCAAATTTTGGTGAGAAAGACTGTATGTATAAATTCTTTAAAATTATATTATTTTATCAGAGAAACCTCTTAAGACATGAAAAAAAAGCCAAATCAAGTCTCGAATCTATCAAACGGTCCCATTTTCGGCCAATTTTGTAGGGATAGCGATATGTTACTAATCAAACATGACAAATAATTGCAAAGTTATTTACGTGAAGGAAAGAGTCGATGTTGGGCAAATATAGTCCAAACAGACCATAAGAATGCAACACACATCAATTATACTTACCGGGTAATAGTTGAGCAACACGTGCTAACTCCGTAGTACATACGGGTGTGTAATCAGCGGGATGAGAGAACAATATGGCCCATCTGGAAAGATAGATGTATTAAATCCTAAGGATCAGCTAATTACTATTTTAGATAATAGGTCTGTTCGCGTACTTTTCCAGTAAAAAATATCCAGTAAAAACTAGCAAGAGAGTAAGAGTATATTTTACACTCTTTGCTTAAAATTGCTGAAAAGTACACGAACGGTATCCAGTAACTATTTGCACATTGAAAATTTCAGCTGCTAAAACATTGAAAACAAAAAACGAATCATGTATATTTAACTTCCAATCGTAGTTGCCGAACATGTACATTGTATTGGTACTTTGTTTGTTATCAATAACCAGCTGGCAACGTATGCTATGGTTTGCAAGATTTTACTGGGGAAAAAATCTCTAGCAAAAACTTGCAATTTCTCTATCTCATAACTGTCAAATGTAGTCTCTCTCCGGCTCTCTTTTGGTGGCGTTTTGGTGTAAACGAACGACTTCCAGTAAAAATTTGTAACAATTATCAAAAATTATCGTGTTCTCGAACGGAGCTAATATTTACGAATCCTCCATCCACTCATAGAAGTCTATGCTTCCTTGGTTTGTTTCAGCTTGAAAATTTGGAAATAGTTCGCCTATATTCATCCTTTCTTAGAACCTTGAAGTGTTTTTAGTTCGAAGCGTGAAAGAGGGTATGGAATATGTATAATACAATAGGTATGGTAAAAAAACAACTGATCATAATTGAATGACAGGGTACGATAAGGTGGAAGCATAACGCCAGCTGATTACATTTTTTTTTTGTAACAGAAAATTGTATACATATGTCATAAACGGGCCTACATGTTAACCAACTTATCATATTGAAATTTGACACATATCAATACCATATGTCATCCCCTTTCTCTGCATAGTTTCAGACTTGTAGGCATCTCTTGTCATAGCTCCTGCATATAATATCGATCGATATCCACAAATATGACCATGCATTTCTCTAGTAATATCGTCTACACAATGAAATCCTTTTCTATAGATCTGGATTTGGATCCTCCACCATACTTTAAAATTGAAATTCACTTTAGCGCTCTCTAAATGTCGGGATTGTAGATTTAAAATCTTGATCATAATTTATAATTAAGTGAACCGGTTCATGGCTAAGAAAATCGGTTCTTCAATCAAACACCAACTAGCGATGTGCGCGTGAGAGAAAAGTGTCAGACGCACTCATTCTCATGGAGAGATTTTACTTCGATCGGAAGAAGTCACCAACTCATAAGTCCTTATTCTCGAAATTCTGTCAACCCGCTAACATTCTAGAGACTAACGAAAATTCTCGTTATAGGCCGGCCAAACTCGAACGTAATACTCACCTTATTCAAGAAAAATCTCTTAGCACACGAGAATTATAGACTCGACTATCAGTCGTGAATTGCGTTTGAAAACTTAAGATTACGTGCAAATAAAACATAATTCAAAAACGTTCGTTTGCGAGAACATTGTTGTAGGCTTCGTAACGCAATAAATAAAAGTGTTCAGTCACGTCAATTTCAATTCACGTGCCCATCTCTACCACCAACTATATAATGTCAAAAGTAAAAACCAAAATTGATAATTAATCTATTAAAACCTTTATTAGTAGGTGAGACAACACAACAACATTTGGTACACGAGAGTTATTGTGTGAACTTTGAACTTTATTTTGAGTGTTTAGAAATGTGCACATAGTTTCAAAATCATTTGCTTTCCTGGCAGAACGCCTTTAATCTTTCCCTGATTTCTTCCAAATTGCCTCGTAAACCGGTCTTTTGGAATAGAAACTTTGTGACGTTACACATTTGTTTTCAATTTCATATATCAATTTCATATCTCGAAGGTAACAGGCGGCGAGACAATATTTTTCAGTGATCTGTATTGTTACGTATTTCAAAAGCCAAATAATCTTACGAGATAATCGGTCCAATGTTCACTGAGTTTCAAGTTTTCCTCTTTACAGTTTTTTTTTTCATAAAATATAAAAATTAAAAAATGTCAGATTCTGGGAAAACTGAGAAAAAGGCTAATCCCGCAAAGTCTTTCTTGAGCGGAGGTTTTGGTGGAATTTGTACAGTAATTTCTGGCCACCCTTTGGACACAATTAAGGTAAGTAAATTAAGGTTTAACTTACATTTAGTAAACTAATGAATTAATATAGGTTCGTTTACAAACTATGCCCCGTACTGGTCCAGGTGAAGCCCCATTGTACAAAGGCACTTTTGATTGTGCAGCAAAAACTATAAAAAATGAAGGTTTTCTGGGCCTATATAAAGGAATGTCCGCACCAATTGTGGGTGTAGCTCCTATTTTTGCTCTCTGCTTTGCTGGTTATGCACTTGGAAAACGAGTTCAACAGACTGAAGGGAATACAAAATTAAATGGTCGGCAAGTGTTTGTAGCTGGTTCATTTTCGGGATTACTCTCTACAATCATTACCGCTCCAGGTGAGCGAATCAAGTGCCTACTACAAATTCAACAGGCTTCAAAAGGAGCTGAGAAGAAATACAATGGAATGCTAGATTGCGCATCGAAATTATATAAAGAAGGAGGTTTGCGTTCAATATATAAAGGAAGCTGTGCTACTTTGTTGAGAGGTATGTTGCCGTTAATATTTTGATAATATATGAAAGTATATCAATTCGGGGTAAAGTTTATAGAATGAGGTATTCCATAGAAAAATGTACTTTTACTTTACATTTTTCAAGGGAACCGAAAAATTTGCTTTGTGCTCAACTTCTTTGGGAACATAAAGATATCCCCAAGTATAACATCCCAATAATGGTTAATGTGGTAAGACAGCGCATTCTCGCATTAGAGATATAGAAGTAATGATATCCCTAAAAGTGAATTGTGGAGAATTAAAAAATATTTTTAAAAATTCAACTAGGCTATTTAAGCCGGATGATATCAAACACCACATTCTTTAATTTGTCGGTATTGTGTTAATTAGCTTTTTATTCAGTGTAGTTTATTCTTATAATTATTAATGTCTTTATTTTCTAAAGTAAAAGATTCTTTTAATCTCAAAAATATTTCATCTATATACGACCTATCAAATGTCATTCTGTATCTCTGCTGCTGTGCTCTCCGTTCTTGTATTGTTCAGCACATTAATAATTTGATAATCTAAAGAATTTTCATGGATATTTCTTAAGGTAGCTTTCACTTTGTCTTGCCTTTGCAATTGCCATATCATACGATTTGTCAAAGGATTATTATTCTCGTGATTCTTTTTGGCAATGCGTTCTCTTTCTTCAAGTTTGCGCCAATGGGGAAGTCTGTGGTTTGAGGAATTTTTAGCTTTCATCTGTATGTATTTAGTGCCACATTGCAACTGTTTCCTAAGAACATAATAAACACTGCGTCCATTGACATTTTCACATCTCGGAGCAAGTTGTTTATTAAATTTGTAGTTACTAAATTTGCGACAAGACAACTTTTTACCAGAAAAATAGTCATTAATACATCTCTCAATCGAAGGAACTCTTTCTTGATTTGTAACTTTAGCCTTCCAATTAGCCATGTCGCATGAGCATTTCCAAGGATTTTCAGAAAGACGGGCCAACATCAATTTCCTCTGTTGAAAGAATGATTTAGGGAGCGTCCTTAAGTGATTACTATTCAAAAAGACTTCTTCGAGATTCGGCAAATCCTCAAATAATCCTGGTGGTATATAGCTTATGTTGTTATAGGATAAATTGACGATACGTAAGCGTTTGCAGCCTATAAATGCGTCCATTGAGATTACATTGATTTGACAATTGGACAAATCTAATTCCGATAACTCAGAAAATCCCGAAAAAGCATCATACTCAAGAGAATTTATTTCGCCCCGAAGTTTTAATTTCTGCAACGACACTAAATCCTAAAAGAATGGACATTAAAGGTATAACATAAGTTGCAGAATAATTGTATTCCTTATTACCTTGAAAATATTTTGTTCTAGGCTATTTATGGATACGTTATTTATTTCCAATGTGGTTAGTTGTGTAAGTTTCTTAAATGGCTGATTGCCCCAAAGTTCTAAGGGCACCTCGTGAGAACCAAAAAACATTTCTCTTGTGTTATTCATGACCCAGAAACTTGCTGGAAATATGTAACGGATGGGATTGTTGCGAAAATCAACTTGTTCCAATTTGGGCAAGGGCGGAAAGCTTAACTCAGTTAGTTTAGTCAAGCGATTATCGCTTAAATCCAAAACTTGTAATTCAAATAAGCCGGCTAAATTCCGATAGTGTAAGTCATATATGGCGTTGTGTGCCAGTGATAAGGTTTTCAATTGTGTGGCGCCCGATAACGCGAATGGTGGTACCACTTGTATGTTATTTCTTTCCAGTGATAGATGTTGCAGTTCGTCTAATCCCATAAACATTTCCCAAGATAATTCTTGCATGCCACATGCTTGTATTCGGAGAACTTCCAAACGTTGCCAACCATAAAATGTGGGCATTTTAGCTTTTTTCACTTCCTCAATATAAACTTCATATGGTACAATTTCCAGTTCTTCTTGTTCTTGCTGTTGTAATTCCACCAATAATTTACGATCATAGTGTTTCGTATTGATATCCTCTTCAATCAATTCCATGCTATTTAATAGTTCAATATTTGGTTTGTAATTAAACACTTCTTTAGGATGGACAAAATTGTTGGGCCTTTTTACAATTTCCGAACCCAATAGGGTTATAGACTCAAAATTGGCATGTTTCAAAAAGTGCAATGGTGAATCCAATATCAGACGTAGGCCCCTATCTTGCGAACCCCTTACTTCCAACGTCATCAATTGATTTAGAGGCTTCAAAATGCTTGTGTTCACTAGAGAAATAAGTAAATGGAAACGTGGAAATCATTGTATATGCAATTTTTATTTAATCAGTACCTGTCTTATTTCTTCCGATCCCTGTATATAATAAAACTAGCGCTTGAATATCATGTGGCAAAGAGTTTATTAGTTTTTCTGTATCGGTGTCTTCTTGTATTATGCAAGTCGATTGTTTTATGAAAGGATTATCCAGATAACTTAAATCGCCTCCATAGTTTGACTCATTATTGTTAATTAAGTCTTGTTCATCCGGTGTTTCTGTTATACTATTGTCCTTGGAAGATGAAAACTTTTGTTGCATATTGTTTATCCAATGTGATATAGGTAAATCTGATAAATGGGCATATTGGCAAACACATCCCTGAGGACAAAACAATGTGTCCACTTCGATTGTTGGATGTGAATCGGATTTAATTTCTGTTTCCGGTTTATTATATAATGCCTCAATGCCGTCATCGTCGAGTTCTTGATATTTATTGTGAATTTCCTGATATCTGTTGGTATTGTATAAAATCCGATTTCCCCGGTTTTCGTCATATTTGGGTTTGTGGTTATTATGTTTTATGTAATCGTTTCTTCTAAAACTCTCGCGATAGGCTTGCGATGCTTCCTGTTGTTGAAGTGAAATCGTAAAAACTTTAATAACATTCTAACTAGAAATTGCATATAGGAACAATTACAATATTATAAAAATTAAGTATTGCATAATATTTATTGACGTGAAATGCATTTTTTTAATTCGCAATAAAATTCTAATATTTTTAAAAGTTTCACAAAATATGCACAAAAACGTAGTTTTCGATACGGTTCGATTTTTCAATATTACACTCACAATAAACATAAGTGTGGTAACAACAGCAAACACCTTCATGTTTAATTTGTTTTTATTATTTATATCCTTATTCAACGAGTTTCAACCAAGGTATATATGCATAAAGCATATTTCTTACTATAATTACTATTGTATATAGCACATGTGTATACTCGAACCACTATAATTTATTGTGGTGGGATGAAAAGTCGATATAAAACTAAATATGTTTTTATACAACAGCATATTTTTTCTGAATAACATAAAAAAAACTTCAACCCAGAGCCGCCTCCATGAAAAGATTAAAAAATACTTTATTGTGTGTATATGAAGGAAGTCACATTGTAAAGGATGTTGTTATCAGCATTTCAGTGTTTTATATATAAACACATTTTAAATACATTTACATATAACAACTCGGCTCTGTGTGTCAACTACATGACCGTATGTGGAAAAACAAGAACAAGATAAATTAATTGTTTGAAAGAATTCAGCCTTATAATAGGTGTATTCCAAATTGCAAGATTTATGTATTTAAACAAGCTGTTAAAAAAACAGAATCAATTTGGGAAATCAAAATCAGAATCAAATTTGAAAAATGCCGGCTTTTCAATAGTTACTTACCCTATTTCTGTATGTACAAATATATATTTACATTATATTTCCTTTTTAATCCAATGGCAGCATTTTGAGTTTTTCGTTAAAAGCCTGTTAGTCCATTTGGACTATCATAAAAAAAAACATTTTGTTGATTTGAGTCAATTTTCAAAACTATCAAAAGTCGGTTAGTGATACATAAATATAGTATATTTAAATTTATAAGTTATGAACACGCCTGTTGTTTATGAACATGTGCACTAACCGCATGACAAATACTAAAATTTATTTGTGATTGTATTTTGGTGTGTAAATTTTGTTCACTTATATTAGCATATTAAATAAGATGTGTCAATATAATCTATTAACATCAGAAATTCACACCGACTGCTGTTTTTAGCAGACTTTTTTCTATGAGTGTACTATACATTGTTATTTATGCCTGTTCTTGATCTCATCGCACTGTACACCACACTGCAGACATTCTTCACACCTCATAAAAGGTTAGTTATTCTGACTCACACGTGAAAAAATATTTTTCGGGCTTCTGATAGAAAAATGAAAACATTAGATTTTTTCTGCACGCCCACTACCCATTTTGCCGGTAAAATTGTACTAGAATGGAATAAAAGTAAAAACAATCCTAAAAACAAATACACCAGCCAGAAGAAACTTTGGTTCAAATGTTAGATGTTTTTTTAAATCGCATTTCATGCAATATGCAAGCGATTTAGCTTTATAAAATATGCAAAAAATAACAAAAACACATTAAAGTTTCAGAATCTGTTATTTAAATGTGTTAAAAAATTCTAACTTTGCATACGATAGCTGTACGCTTGGCCAACACAGAAAAAATGTTCGTGTACATTTTTCAGGCCTGTGACGGTGTGAAGTGTCGTCCAGAAACAACTTATTAAAGCAATACTTGTGTGTACCACAACAGGCACGATTGGAACGTAACCATCTAATATATGTTTAGGCCAATGATATTACATTTTTAGGATTTGGTGTTAAGTGTATTACTGTAAATTTTTGTCTAAATTCTTATTAATTTTCCATGTCATTTTAAGATCTACCTGCCAATGGTGTATACTTTTTGGCCTACGAATGGATACAGGAGGCCGCTAAGAAACGTACAGGCAGTGATAGTGTTTCATTGACGGTAACACTCTTTGCTGGAGGTTCTGCTGGAATTGCATATTGGCTAGTTGGCATGCCGGCTGATGTATTAAAGAGTCGTTTGCAAACTGGTAAGCATTTATTGGTTTTAATTAAATTCACACTATATTTGATTGGGTTTCAGCTCCGGAAGGCACATATAAGAGTGGAATTCGTAGTGTATTCAAAGAGTTAATGGTGAAAGATGGTCCTTTAGCTTTGTATCGTGGTATTACACCCATAATGATTCGTGCCTTCCCAGCCAATGCTGCCTGTTTCTTTGGAATTGAACTTGCGAACAAGTTCTTTGACAAATTTTTCCCGAATTTCTAGAGTTAACTATTATTATTAAATCTTCTTTTTCTAATTTTCCTAGTGAGTTTGAATATACTATGTGAGATTAATTGAAAATCTTCGTTCAGAGAAGGGAGTATATCATTTTGTATGACATTGTTGATACAATAAATGAAAGCAACTTTTTGTTATCATTTAATTTCTGCCAAATGTTTTTTTTTTATAAAAAATGTATGAAAACACTTAAATATAATTTGTAATTATTAAATTTAATCAAAAATGGCTACGTCGCTTTTTAACAGTGCAGTATATGTATAATAATATAGAAAATAGGAATGGCATACCCAACGAAATTTGTTAATAGGCACTCAAAAAAAGTGAACCCTATATATCACTAAAGCCGGTTTAATTCTATTTTAGTTCATTATACGTTTTAAGAAAGTTTCCATAACTTTAATATTTTTTGCGTACGTTAAATTACTGAAACAGAGAAAAAAATATACACAAATGAAACATAAAGATTAGTTTAGTGACGGCATAACTAAACTAATATAGTTTAGTTAAATTTTACTAAAATTAATCTAATTTTTTCTAAAATTAACTAAAATTTTCTTTCCTATTGGGTTCACTGTTTTTTTCAATGGGGACAGCAAAAAATCTGCTAAAACACCAGAGTCTGCTGAATGAAATAAACAAAAAAGCGAAATAGGAGCTACCATAACACAATACAAATAATATGTTAAGAATATGTCTAAAATCTGTTAAAAAATAAGGCACAACAGCAAACAAAATGTTTGCAAATCGGATGATTTATAAATTATAAAAATATAACTGCAGTATTAATATGAACTACACAATTCTCTATAAATTGGATTCTAACTATGGAAAACCTTTTGGAAATATTTAATTCGAAATTCCATTGCCTTTGAGTTTTGATGGCCGTATTTTCCGTGTTTTCTTTTTCTAAAAGTTTGCTTACATCTTAAGGTAAGTACTATGTTCGCTTTTCGCGTTGAAATTTTCGCGGTTACTTTATTAAAACAGTTCAATATAAATCAGATAAATTAATTTAATTTATGCACAGTTTCTTGTTCCTCTAGATTTCGGCAAGACTTTACAGGAATAAGTTTGTTTTAATTTATAATTTTGATTATTTAAGGAAAAGTAATCGCGAAAATAAAGTGGTTTTCAACTCGAAAAAGGAACATAGTACACACCTTTAGACGAAAAGAATTTTCCTCAATATCGTGATAACTCATGCACTACTCATTACAGATAGATAGACTAATACCGACCCGCACAGGCATTTTGTATAGAGATTTACAGTAGCCTATGCTCTAAGATAAAATGCAGAAATTGAAGATATGAGCAAATAAAAAACAGAAAATCTATTTATAATTTTTAATTTGAGCATGCATTTTTATTTGTAATAATTGTTAACAATATTGTGTTTTCTAATAATAACAAAAATACAAAGTAACAGCGTTATTCTGGATTTTAGTAAAATGGAAAGAGAAAAATGTTTTCTTTACAAAATTTGATAATATTAATAACTAGATATTTCTTTGAATAATCAATTAAATTACGTATAAATCAATTAAATTAGAAGTGGGCTAATTACAATAACATTGGTTTTTCGATAGTAATGTTTTTCCAGTGGCATGAAGGAAGGAAGGAAGCTGTTCACTATTTTTTGTTTTCTGTTAACAAATGTGCAATTAATATTTTCCCTCTGATCTACATATATCTGCTGCCACAAAAACATTTTTACAATAAAAACAAAATGGTTCTAGAATTACAAATTGTGATTTAAGTTTTAAAGTATATGTTAAATATGTTAAAAAATATCAATATAACAATACAAACTGGGAAATAATTAAAGCTAAATTTATTTTATAAATTAAAATAACTTATGCAATTTTTCTATCGTGGGACTCGAAATTGAAAACTTGTTTCATGTTTTCCGTTTTAGAAAGGCTATAAGGGGACAATAACATTGGCAAAACGTTAAGAGCTTTCAGTTCAGGAAGGCGTATATTAAGCTGAAAATCAGAAAATAAATAATGATATATTTTCAAATCGGAGATCATGGAGTTTTATCTTACCAAATCATCTTTGGGTTTTTCATTACTATTATTTTTCCATATGGGATCAATCCAAAATGGCATATTCTAAAAAAAGGAGGGCATTGAATGGAATATGAACCTATATTAATTTTTAAGTGGCTTACTTCAGAGGGTGGAGTATCTGGCTTTGGAGGTTCGTATAGCATTGGACACATCTGAATATTGTTCACCAAATCATAGAGACCAGATGTGGCTTCTGATGTAACTGGAGCAGTCATGCTTAATGTTTGTGACGGTGCTGGTGCCATAATAAGTGGTGGCAAAACTGATCCAGCATTTGCATTTATAGCGGATTGCTGTTGCTGTTGATAGAAATTATTACCATGTCGCCTGTCCCATAGTTTGGATGTGGGATAAACGGACGGCATGGATTGATTTAAATGTATCGAATTGGTGATATGAAGAGTTGGTGGTGGTTGTGAAATGCAACCCATTGTATTAACTAGACTATTCATGCTTGAGTTCAAATCGCAATATGTTGCCGATGTGTTTGATGAAGTACTAAATGAATTATTGAATATAAACGATGAATTGAATGAGTTTTCTTTATTATAGGAACCACTTGAATTCATCATATTGTTGGAACTTTGTGAGGCCGTGGAATAAATGGAAGAGTTATTACTGTTATTGTATGTGTTAGATGATGCAGAATAACTCTTTGAGCAATACGATGAGGATGTAGTAGATGGTAAAGATTTTGACGTTTGGTGGTAAAATGAACTAGAATTGTTCGCTCGGAAGTTGGCCGATAAATTGGATGATGAATTGGAAATGTTGTTGAAGACGCTGTCAGTTGCTATTGGTCGAGTTTTAGCTGGAGGCTCTTGATTTAGATTAGAGTTTCGACTGTTATGATCACTTAGCGGTGTTCGCGTTGTTGTACGTAAAGTTTTCTGTTTATTATAAGGCAATTTCAATGAACCAAATAAATGCTTTTGGTTGGCATAAGGTGCTAAACGTACTGGAAAAGAGAAAAAATATTTAATTTACATACATATATGGTTATGTAATATGTTTGCTTTTTCGAAAAAAATATACACTGCAAAATTTTAACGTCATATCCATTAGTGTCTTATAGAAAATACAATAATCTGTTTCTTACTCAATTTAACAATGTCTTCCTTTCTATATGTAGGTCCCTGTAATTTTATGCGAATTAAGCCAGATCGCTACAAAAATTTGGTATTACATTCGGCTTAATGGTATACCCTATCGATTATTTAGAAATAGCTTAAATTGGGGATATATTTGATGCAACCTAAATTTGTAGACATGTATATAATTCCTAGCGAACAACGGGTTTTTAAGAACCAAAAATAGAGGTTTTTATATTCCTGTCATCAAATAGTCTTAAAAGCTATCGAATGTGATCTGCAAACAGTTTGTTTTGCTGTTTTGTCGTAAGTATAGGACGTGATACCGTTTTTGCGGTGCTTAGAACATACAAATAAAAAATTGCACATAACTTACGTTCGGCATTGCCCACAAGGCCAACTTCGGATCTCTCTAGTGGTACTGCAACATTAACATAAAATAAATCTGAATATGCAGAAAGTACAGAAAACAAATTGGGATAACCAAATTCAAATGTTGTAGTTATGGAACAATCAATGGCATTCTTCACATCAACCAACAGCATGGGTGAACGTTGCTCCAGTAAACGTATAATATTCATAATGAAGTGCATAAATGTTGATAATCGCACATAGGTTTTATCATTTTCCATAATTATCTGTTTTAGGGTGAAAAATTATTGAAATCATAACATAATAATGATATGGAAACTTACATCTATAGCATGTTTCATCGCTCGAACGGTGCATTCAGTTAGGTCATCATTGTTCTTTTCGTTAAAGTTCTTTATAAAGTCGTTTAGTGTTAGAAGGTTTTTACTATTTTCCAGATCTTTTGAGTCCTTGTGATCGAGGATTTCTGCTTCATGAGAAAGCAAATGTTTACTCGCTTTGTAGCACAAAGTACGAAATGCATTATCTGCTTTGTGGCATATAATCCATGTACAATCATCCTTTTCGAAAGTCTGGAAAACTTGCGTTCTTTGAGAGACTATCATGGCATTAACTAAAATTAATTACCTCAACATATGGTAGTAGATCTAGAGCTTGTATAATATCCTTTACGCCCAGAGTTTGCGATTGAATTTGGTAGCCGTATTTCTTCTTATGAAGCTTAACAACGTCATCCCATTTCATGCAGGTTTTCGCCGAACCTAAAAAGGTAAGTAGTGTTTTCGAAATACATACTAACATATATATAGTGGTTAGAGGCTCATTGAAAAAATCCTCCCTTTCAACATGCATACATTCCGTAAGCTAGTAAGTCGGCAAAAATTGAGTATATATTTAACAAACTTGGATTTACCTGTGTTAGTTGATATCAGTTCTTCACACTGTTCTGCAAATATTCGTTGTGCCACTTTGGCACTTAGATAGATTTTCTTATCTTCATCATTTGTTAATTCCATCTCCACAACACCGTGTACAGCTTCCATTAAGTCGGCCAGCTTCTGGAAGCCATAGTCGCTTAAACGACACTGGTATCCAAAGTGATAGTGATAAGAACGTACAAATTTTTGAAAAAGAATCGTGTATTGAGGAGCATTGCTAAATAATTCCACAACTTCTCCGGCAAATATGCAGGTCTTTTCCAATTCGGTAGATGTTTGCTTGCGTTTTGGTATTGATATCAATATATCGTTGCCATTTTGCACAGTTGACACTACAACAATATTGGAATTAACTAACCCATCCAAAATATCGCCAATGTCGCAAACTCCATAATCTGTAACATCAAATGTTCTATTTTGAGTCTGTGCAAAAATTGTGGGTAATTGGGACAGTAGAACAGATTTATTGCCATGGGCTCTCAACACTCGTAAAAGGTCCGATGTAAAACGTCGTATTTGTGTGCGATGTGTCAGAGTGATTTGACGATTTTCTCCATCGCCCATTATCTGAACAACCGATGAAAGTGCTTCGAAGAGCTCTATTAATTTTGTATATCCATAATCAGCTACGCGACATTGTTTTCCAAAATGATTGTGATAGGCTGGAATGAAACGATTAAATTTCATTGTGGCTTTTGGAGACATTTTTACCAATTCAATCACTTCTCGTGAAATTTGATACAGGGGATCTGATATGGAATTTTTCGTATATAGGTTTGATCTTTCATTGTTCGTCGAAATTTGACCATTTTCCTTATTCAATTCTAGCCAACCCAAAATTTTTATACCAAAATTATTTACTGTGATTTGTATGCCCTGGACGCAGCAAACTAAATGTTCTAAATTCACGCCGTTCTCATTGGGTGTGATTTGAACTTTTAATTGTCCTTCAATGCAATGGACTAGCGATGCAACTGGTATGTCACCAGTGTGATTTTTCAATAGTGGGTGGATGATCTGTTGAATTTCATTTATGGTCATGAACACATTGGGTAGTGGTTCAATTTCTTGTTCAGCCCAACCTTTGTGTTGTTCTCTTTTAAAATGTATGGTACAATAGGGTACACTGTGCTGTAGACCTTCCATAAGAGGAGAACTTTCCAGAGAATTAACCAAATCGGGATGAAGGCTTATGAATTTTTCTTCGTTATTGTCGGCATTAATAAGGCATATATCTTGCATTTTATAGAGATCCAAAACACTGATTGATGTTTTAAAACGTGACTGAAACAGTTCTCGGAACTTATACATTGGGAGAGTATAACAAGGAACATCCTAGAAATTAATATACAAAAATTTTAGAAAATAGTTAATATGAAATAAATATTTGTCGAGTGCCCAAAAATGTCTATAAAATTAAAAACATGTTATATCTAGTTTATGGAAAGAAAAAGACACATATGTACTTCCTCTCTTTTCAGGTTTTTGGATTCGCTACACATTTAAGTATTACATTAATTAAGAAAAATCCAAATATACGAATATATATTTTAAGAATTTTATGATATGCTCAAATCGTCTAAAATGTTTAGCATAAAAGTTTTTATTTATGACTAAAAATATGATTTTCTTTGTACATGTTGATTTTATGTTTTGTATCATTCCTTTTGAAGTAATACTGATATCTGTTTTTATTATATTTACTGTAAATCTGGAACTTAGGGGCTACCTTGAGACCAAGATTTGTTAGTACCAACCGTTGGCAAATAAACTATTACAAAAAAATAAATTTTACCTTCAGTAGACCAGCCACTTGACATCTCAACGTATTAATTTCAGTCAACGAAGAGTCTCTGGTATAAGACACCAACATGCGTTTGTGACCAATTTTCTTGCGATGTAAATTGGAGACAACTTGTTTGGCAAACTATGGTAGAAAATATACGTTTTTAATTAAATGAAAAACTCGAATCAAATGAAACACTCACATATAAGTCGGGAACAGTGACTTTTGCATAGGAGCTACCCTCGAACGTGAGAGATACCACGGGAGTTATGGGCTTAAGTTGGTTTAACAGAAAGTTTCTCAGACTAACCTCATCCATGGAGTAGTCCAAGTTAGTAATTTGCAAAGTGACTGTATCATTTGGATCACTAACAGTAGCATATGTTTGACCGGAGCTATTGTATGGTGTAGATGTTATAACTGGACCGCCCGATGAAGTTGTTCCCCCCGATGTTGTAACAACAGTGGCGAGTGAAATGGCCTTATTATCATTTGTGGGAACCGTGGTGGTGACCACTGGAGTTGAAACTGCCAGTGAGGCAGCAACAGCATGGGCATAAGTAAACTCTTGTCCACTGCTATTGCAATGCGTTGTGGTAGCTATTGTGGACGCCAACGAGTTCGGGTGTAATTGAGTTTGTTGCTGAACAGATATAGAGCTCATTGGTGCGGATGATGTAAAAGTTTGAATAACACCGGGATTACATGTCTGATAGATGGGTGTTGCAAATTGATGGTATCCATTTGGAAAAGCTGAAGAAGACGACAATGCACCACATGTTGTAATAGCTGTTGCGGAATGTGGATTATGTGCTAAGACATTAGGAGGAGTAGTAGTAGTAGTAGATCGACTGTAAGGCATATAACGGTTTCTTTGATATCCATAGGATGTGTTTGCGTGATGGGTATTATAGTGTCCCGTAGTGTGATGGTGATTGGAATCATTTGCAGAAAAATGCGGAGTTGCCATAATGGTACCACCAGTACCACCATGCATATAACTTCCTGCATTGGTATATTTAGTCATCAGCGACGAGGGTAATACTTTGTTAGTGTAAATTTGACCGTTTTGAGTGCCACTACAAACATTCTGCTTACCACCTCCCACATTGAAATATCGTGCTGATGCTCTATTGTTATTCATATCCAAGCTACCACCATTTGCAGATGTCGTTGTCGTGTAATAGGCTGGCGTATTCGTAAGATAGTCATATTCTTGGTTAGTCATGCCCACTATACTATTTAAATGTTGGTTTGGCGCCTGCGCCTGTATAACATTGTAATTCATGTACATTTTGGAAGAATCATCGGGATGCAAGCTGTTGGAAATGAAAAATGAAAAATTACTTTTTGTCAAATGCTCTTTCTTAAATTTCAATAACAAACCCATAGTAGCGTTCTGCCATTGTGTAAAATCCTTGTAATTAAATATTTTCTATTAGAAATATAAAACAATCAGATTAGAAAAAGATTTAAATTAAGAATTGAATTGACTGTAGTAGCTATTAACGTGACCAAGGTTAAAGCTCGATTTGTGACTAGAATAACGGTAAAAAAATTTAACTCACGCTTGGCGTATGAGATGATGCGAATGGTTCACAAAAGGAAATGCGCCAAAATATAAATGCACGCTTGATGTTGTCGTATGTGCCTTTGGAAGGGAATATTAATTCTTAATATTCATCTATTTGAGGAACTATATGATCGTTCGATCTGCGATTTGTAAAATGTCTATTATTTATTAGAAAATAATCACTTGTTGTTCGAATTTATAAAATTATTCTCTTAATTACTGTGTCTTTCATTAAAATTTGCCTTAATGAATAATTTCTTATAAAGATAAATGCTTTAGATAAACAATATTTATTTTTTTTTGTATCACTATCTTGTTAATTAAATTTAGTTTTTTTTTGCTACCAAATCTCACACAGCACTGGACACTAATAATTTTTAAGAATTTAGTATACTGCTTGCCAAAACCCCGGACGCTCTACTGATTTGTAAGGTATATTTCCACCTTCTTTCTTTATTCTCCTAACTGCAGAATCTCTCCCGGCATGGTTACCATATCAAATACAATATATACGTTCAACAATAAAAATTATTTTAATTTTTGCTATAAAAAGCATAGAAGGTTCTGAAGTTTTCCGTTGTATAGATTTGAATAAAAATATTATTGTGACTGTTTTTAAAAATATGCGTGTTTTGACTTTAATCGTATTTTTATTTTCTTTAAAAATATTATAATTCTTGCTATAAAAAGCAAAGAAGGTGCTGAAGTTTTCCGTTGTATAGTTTTGAATAAAAATATTATTGTGACTGTTTTTAGAAATATGCGTGTTTTGATTTTAATCGTATTTTTCTTTAATGAAAACAGAAATGAGTTTTTTCCTACCAATTAGCTTTGATAGAAGAGAAATGTATTATAATGGTGCTACGGCATCGAAATAAAAAATAAATCTATGTTTTAGACCCATTTCACCCTTGTTTTGTATTTATACGTAATATATCTAAATAGTTTAACTAGCAGGTGGATTTTTATATAAAAAATATCAAATTAGTTGACCACTTCATTTTGTTGAATTAGCAGTTGTCTGCTGACTATATAGCAAACTTTTAACAGAAGGAACAGTAGCATGTTTTCTGTTTAGCAGCAATTCGCATTACGTCGGTCCTGTTTGAGTGTATACATATTCATACACATTTTTTTAATCAAAATGTAAGTCTCAGTTTTATTCCAATCGACCTGGAAATTTGACACAAAGAGAGCGTCTTTGGGCTAGAGAAAATGCCAATTAATTCGCGTTTAGATATAATTCCCACAATCTAAAGTTTGTATCTAAGTTCGAGTTTAGCCGCTAAAGTGAAAACTAAATCAGTAAAAAAATGCATTAAATTATATATATTTGTTGGAAATTTTAATATAAATTGATGGGGAATAAACCAAAGCGAATGTTCACAAAGGTTGTATTCCTTAAAATGGATTATTAAAGAAAAGTAATCGTGAAAAAATGACGATTTTAGCGGCTAAAAGCAGTCACTGTTTGCTGAAATAGCAAGCATTTCCTGTTATTTTTTAAGCTCGACTTCACTAAATCATGTTTTATTTTGGCTGAAACAAATAAAAATATCAACTTAGGAGCTATCCTAACATAATTAAAATTTATGAAAATCTATAGTAATTGATTAAAAATCAGAATATTTATCGAATTGAGGCATAACAGCAAACAAAATGTTTTCTGATCGTATTTATGAGCTTCTAAGTATATTACAGTACTAAAATATACCAAAAATTACTTTTGGTTCTTAAATAGGCTTTGGGGAAAAATGTATAACCTAAAAATTTTATAATTTGTTGTTCATTAGGCTCTGAAGTACAAAAATATAACAGCAGACATCGACTGCTGTTATTTGCAGACTTTTTTCTATGAGTGTAGTAGAAGTAGAAAAATACATGACGATATATTTATTGGATTTTGTCAAATCATGGATGGAAAAGATTCCAGGGCATTGGTTGCAAAACAACACATTATATTTCTATATTCATTGATTTCAAAAAGTGAAAAGAAGCATAGTACTCAACTTAAAGATGAGTATTAAATTGCATTATCGCGCTAAATTAGCCAATTTTTCCACGGTTACTTTTCTTCAATAATTCATTTTAAAGAAAATTATTTTTTTTTCAATTGTTGCTTTGGGTCTTTCCCCATCAAGTTATAATAAAATTGTTCAAAAAAATTCGTAATTTTATTCTGTTTTAACAGATTTTTTTTTAGATTTTGAAGCCGGTACTATGTTCCCTTTTCGCGGTTACTTTATTAAAATAGTTTAATTTAAAGCAGACAATTTAACTCCATTGATACGAACTTTCCGCGTCATCGAGACTTAACAGGAATATGTTTGTTTACATGTATAATTTTGACTATTTCGGAAAAAGTAATAGCGAAAAAAAGGTGATTTTCAACTCAAAAAACCGGCCTTTAAGGTGGGTATTTTTAGTCGCTAAAATCGTCATTTTTTCACGATTACTTTTCTTTAATAATCCATTTTATGGAATTTGTGAAAATTTACTTTGGGCTATTCCCTATCAAGTTATAATAAACTTTGCAAAAAATACGAATAATTGTATGTTTTTTTACTGATTTAGTTTTCACTAAACTCCAACTTAATACCTTTAGCGGGTAAACTCGAACCTAATACCCTAATTCTGGGTTTCACATGCAAGTCTTGTGGGGAATTGTTCCCGTAGGGGTTGGTCTGTAAGCTACCTTTCCCCTCACAGACGGATTTCATATGGATGTAGATGGATGACATACTTTGTATGTTGTTATTCACTGCGACTTCACTAGCCCAAAGATTATAAATTGTAGGAAGATAGGAAATTAGGTACTGAGGAGATCGAGCCATTTACCAGATTAGTTTAATACTCGAACCAAACGCGTATACGACAAGTATTGGCATAGCATTAAAATGCAAATAAAAAGAAATTAAGAGCACGAAATAAATTTCCATAAAGGGGAAAATGTAATTTTTTTGCTGTTGCCTAAAATTTAACATTGTTTCATTAAGAAAATTACGTTTTTCATTTAAAAAATAAAAACTAAAAACAACTAAAAGATTACAAACATGTATTAAACTAATCTGGTAAATGCAACATTTGGTATGACGCAAGCCAATCTCCCATCTTCGTCAAATCTATAATCTTTGGTATAAAGCTCTCATACGTGTATTTAAAATTACAAAAATAACGGGTAGTTCATAATTGTTTCGACTTTATACAGGTGTCCCCATATGGGGACAGAGGGCGGTAATGGGTTAAACTCACTTGAAAAACCAGTAAAAGACCTACTATCTCCTAATTTTGATGTATCATCAGTGGAGAAATTTCACCATTTCGTTATTCCACTTTCATAGCTTCTATTTCAATTAAATCTTACAAACTCAGTGGTATTCTGTTTTCTGGCTTTCCAGCATATGCTATAATTCGATCTTTTAATCTTAAATCGTGAAATAAAATAGTTGTATAAAATAGTTTTAGAGATGTTTTTATTTATCTTTTCATTTACTTATAAAACGTGTAAACATATATACAACATATTGTATATAAGGAAACATGAAGCGTTTATCGGTTGGATTTGGCAACACGTTCCAATTCATCCTTCTTCTTGATAGCATAGGAGTTAGAAGAACCCTGAAAGAAATAAAAATGGAAATATTTTTAATTGTTACCGGCATGTAAAAATATAACTCAACGTTTATATGCTAGATGAAAGTTATGTGTAAATCTACGTTTCTCGAGCATACCGAATAGATTTGTTTACCGGGAACTATTATTGTTATAGTCCACAAGCGAGGCCATGTTAATTGGTAATTTATAACATAACATTAGAGAGGACATAATATCTACATGTTTATATGTGAAGCTGTTATTTTACGTTTCTCGAGCCAATTGAAATGCAGATTACTTCAATAGCTAGGATAATAAAACAATATTGATATTGTCCACAAGCGAGGCCATGATATTTGGTTGTAGCCATAACATGGCATTAGAGAGGACATTGAAACTTTATCTATAATGGTTATTTGTAGATTTACGTTTCTCGAGCTTAATGAAATGCAAATTACTTCAAAAGCTAGGATAATAAATCAATATTTGTATTGTCCACAAGCGAGGCCATGATAATTGGTTGTAGCCATAACATGGCATTAGAGAGGACATTAAAACTTTATCTACTATAATGGTTATTTGTAGATTTACGTTTCTCGAGCTTAATGAAATGCAAATTACTTCAAAAGCTAGGATAATAAATCAATATTTGTATTGTCCACAAGCGAGGCCATGATAATTGGTTGTTGCCATAACATGGCATTAGAGAGGACATTAAAACGTTATCTATAATGGTTATTTGTAGATTTACGTTTCTCGAGCTTAATGAAATGCAAATTACTTCAAAAGCTAGGATAATAAATCAATATTTGTATTGTCCACAAGCGAGGCCATGATAATTGGTTGTAGCCATAACATGGCATTAGAGAGGACCTTAGAACGTTACCATATCGATCAACGTTTCTTAGACTGAATGGTTACCATATTATTTAAGATACAAGAGAAAAATCAAAATTTTATTGTGCTCAATGTCACCCGAGCTATAACTTGACTTATGAGAAATTTTATATGCGTTTTTGAAAACCATACAAAAATTACTTGGTTTTTTGATGTTGTTCTACGTTTCTCGAGCTGATTGAAATGTCAGTTACTTCAAAAGCTAGGATAATAGAACAATTTTAATATTGTCCACAAGCGAGGCCATGTTAATTGGTTATAGCCATAACATGGCATTAGAGAGGACTAATAAAAATCATATTTTCTAATAATAAAATAAATTTGACTATTAGTTCTTACCTTAGCAGCGTTGATCAATTCATCGGCCAAGCATTCGGCGATGGTCTTGATGTTTCTGAAAGCGGCTTCACGGGCACCGGTGCACAATAACCAAATAGCCTAGGTAGAAAAGAAGAAATATGTTATAATACTATTTTTCTAAAACCATGTGATATTGTCATTTCATAGAATAAATTGTATCTTTATTTCATACATTATGTGCCTTGGGTGTAGCTTCATAATGCTACGGATAAAAGACAATTGATTGGGTTAGTTTTATTTCTATAGCCATTGATTATAGTCCTTCAAACACTACAGTTTTGAAAGATATTGTACAAGGCACACTGGAAAATTTGACTTAGGAAAATGACTCACTTGATTGACACGACGGAGTGGAGATACATCAACGGCTTGACGGCGGACAGTACCTGCACGACCGATACGGGTTGAATCTTCACGAGGGCCAGAGTTGATGATGGCGCTGACAAGGATCTAAAATATGTTTCTTTTAGTTGTAGTTCAATTTGATTGTAATTTTGTTGTTACTAAATCATTTACTTGTCTTCTAAATTTAATGGAGACGTTCATTGATTTTGCGACATTTTTTCTATGTCTCATTCTACCTGACATTAGATTGATGTGATTTCTTAATACCAGTTTAGCATGAGACATCCAATTCTTTTTAGGAATCATTACAAAAAAAGATACTACTTACTTGCAAAGGATTTTCGCCAGTCAACAAATGAATGATTTCAAAAGAGTGCTTAACAATACGGCAGGCCATGAGTTTCTTGCCATTGTTGCGTCCTTTCATCATTAAGGAGCAGGTCAAGCGTTCTACGATGGGGCATTGAGCCTTGCGGAAACGTTTGGCGGCATAACGACCAGCAGAGTGGGGCAAATAGCGAGCAAATTTCTCCTTGACGGAGATGTAATCTTGCAACGAGATATCGTTGACGGTCACGTCATCACAGGACCAGCGACCGAACAATTTGATTTCGGGCAATTCTGTGTTGGAAACAACATTGGTTTCCAAAAGGGTCTCAGCACCCTCGGTTTCAATTGGAGGTTGCTCCTCGAAAGTCTCGGTCACGTTTTCAGCAACTTCAGCCATTCTAAAAAAAGAGAAAACATAGTATTGATTGAATATGCAATTCCATCACACATCACAGTTTCTCCAAATTCACAACTGATTTGAGACAAATGTTGATATTACTTTATTAAGGTTTATATCTTCAAGACGATATCCTTAAGAGGAATAGTTAACCAGAATTTTTCTATAGTCCCATTTGAATACCAAAGACGCCAAATATAAAACGTTCATGGTTTTAGTTATGGACGTAGAATATCTATGATCACGTTTTAACCAAATTGTCAATGTTGTTTTTCACTTTATTAAGGTATGTATCTTTGAGCCGATACCCTTAAGAGGAATAGTCAAACATTTGCTTTAGTCCAATTGAATACCAAAGAATTCACTAGGAAAAACTCGATGGTTTTAGTTAAGGACGGGCATAGTTTGGTAGTAAACAAAAAGAAATGCATACACGTTGGACTTCTCATGAGACATGCCCAGGTTGTTCACATTTTTTAACACCACATAACCTTACAAACACACGAATCAAATTTCTACAGATTTTCACAACGCTGTGAACGAGAAGGCAATGCCTAATGGTAGCAAGACCAAAGAAGATGCTATTGCCGATGTGTATTCATTGCTTTATGTTCGTTTTACCACAAAAATTCAATAAATAATCTTACTTTTTCACTAAGAAAAATTATCCCCGATGCAAACAGCAGTGGCGTTCGCCAGAAAAAGAACATGTTGTTGCAATGCTGCCAAGTTTTTGAACGGAGTTTCCGGCTGTCAAATAATTTGGAGAGATTTACAATGAAAGTGTATATAATACGGCAACACCGATTCAATCTGTGCAAAAGCAATATGGTAATCTGGTTGCCGTTAATTATAGAAGTTAAGGTGCGTACCACAATGTAAGTATTTTTCAAATATTGAGACTTTATTATTTTAATATTACTTCAAAACTGACCAAAATTATCTATTGGCAACGCTTAATGGCTAAATAAATTTAGACTTAAAACAAACAATTAGGAACGTTTATTGTGCAACCGGAAGTTAAAATTATTTATCATGCTAAAACAGTTATTTTTTTACTGTTAATAATTCATGGTATAGATTTATTCCCATTCAAGTTATTTCTTATTTCAGTTATTCCGATTTTATTAATTTTACTTATTTTTATTTTAGTAAATACACTCGTGCTTAGTACCCACAAATACGAAAGATGTTGTCTCTGAAACAAATAACTACAATTTTTTACGAAATTGTTCTCCAAATGTCATTTAGGCCTTTTATTATTTTAAGAGTACGCAAACAATTTCGTAATAGCAATGCATAATGATAATGGTTAAACTTTATTCTGCAGATTTTATTATCAATTTAAATTCAGATATTTTGAATTACGGTTTTTTTCCGGTGCAACAGGAAGTGAAAATTGTTGACGCACTAAAATCGAGTTTAGTATATGAAAGTATAAAATGATACTTATTTGTTGCCCAAAAAGCCCAAAGAAAAATGTATTATTAACGAAAAGTAATCGTGAAAAAATTGCGATTTTAGCGGCTAAACTCGAACTCAATACCCACCTTTAGAGAATAAAAATATTGTTTCTGTAGATGTGACACTACTGCGCCGTCCAGACTATAAGTTTACGAGCATTGTCGTGTTGAACACATTTCAGATATTGGCCACACTATATGTTAAGTTCGACGGCATAATCGATACTGCTGCCTGTTAATCTGATCGATAACACATTTACCGATTATTTAGTCGAAGCCGACAATGCGCATTGATTGGACACACTATAAGATTCTTAACAAACACAGACATTCCGTCCGTAAAAACTTATAGTCTGGACGGCGCATAACACTATTATTTTACCAAGTCTTTGTCGGATAGATACTACGCATAATGTGCCGTTTATCCGGACGACAGTACTCGTTTCAAACATATCCCAGATATTAGCCACACTATAAGTTATGTCCGAAGACATAATCGATACTACAGCTTCTTAATG
Source organism: Haematobia irritans (assembly GCF_050003625.1). Taxonomy (NCBI): domain Eukaryota; kingdom Metazoa; phylum Arthropoda; class Insecta; order Diptera; family Muscidae; genus Haematobia; species Haematobia irritans. The sequence goes on from NC_134398.1 coordinate 3,227,859, forward strand.
GGATCGATAACAAATTAGGGAGGTTCACATTCCAAAGTTGACATGTGTTTCGAACTTGGTTTTTTGTATGGGGGAAAACGAGTCGGTTTGAAATACTTACGAGTATAAAGAGAAAACAAGACGTGCTGGTGAGAACGCCATATTATAATGAGAAACATTTAAAACCCCGAATCGGGCTTGTTGGGAACGCCGTGTAGAGTATAATACCCTGATTCTGTATGTCGAACGAAAAGCAGTCACTCGAATTCGAATCAATTTGGGTTTCTCTATTTTTGATCGTTTGTATGAGAGTACATTGATTATCAAAAATTAGTATTTTCAAATTTTTGGCCTGCGAATTGATTCAAATTTCAAAATTGTTTTTACTTTTTCCGTGATACTTATTGTATATGTTCGTTTGCTACTCGACAACAAAATATGAAGTGACATGCCTATCGACATCGATAAACCCAAATAATATTTTTTAACATTTGAAATACTCTCGTTCGTCATACAGAAATAGGGTATAAGTTTATCCGGACGACAGTGCTTGTGTCAAACATATCCCAGATATTATCCACACTATAATTTATGTTCGAAGAATTGATATTGCAGTTTGTTTATGGGATCGATACACATTCATCGAAATTTTACTTACGTCCGACAATTTTTAGCTTTCGGCCACACTGTAAGATTCTTTACAAACACAGACATTCCGTCCGGAAAACGGAGTCGTCTAATGGGCGGCGCATTAGATGACTTCGTGTAAACGGTGCATTAAGAAAAGAATTGCCAGAAGTCTTTGCAATGGTTTTCTTTTTATAAAATCCACAAATAGTTCTCTTAAAACTACTCGTGATTGTAAACAAAGTCAAGCTTACCATTATAATTACTCTCACAAATTTTATCACGATGTCGATTTTAATCATTATAACGAATTTCCTTTTCTAGTCGTTATAGGGACCCATTTGTCTAATTCAGGTAATATTCTATTTAATAATAAACTACAAAATGTTCATTAGGTTTTTAATTAATATTTTATCGTACCTACCTATTCCGTGAATTGGAAAGACTACAAAATTACATGATGTATATTTTTTAATTACTGTACTTAAATAAATGATGTTAGTTAGTTTTAGATGGATCGTTTAATTCGCATACTTGTGTATCATTAGAAAATATTTGTGTATTGTTGAGGAGAAACCATAATTCTTGTTTTCTGAGAAATGTTATTACCTTAATTACCCCATTGAACAAAAACGTAATTACCACACTCGAAAAACATGTTAGTAAAATGCTTTGCTAAAATAGCAAACACTCTTCTAAAAGTTCAAAATGATAATTCTAATTTTATCTTGTCACTTTTAACTTTTATTTGAATTGTTTTCTGCCATGATAAACTAAACCAGAAGACAGAAATCATACCCTTTAGGGCATAAACTGTTTAAATGTTAAGCAGTTTTCGACGGTACGATTTCTTGTATTTAAAAAAAATTGTTTGAAAAGGGAAATTTACCTTGTTTCGTACCTTTTTGAACTTTTAGTTTTGAATTCTAGTTGTGATAGTGGGACTTATCGTTATACAGAGTTTTTTTTTCATTGACATTAGTTTTAGTTTTCCCCTTATCCCTGCCAGCATTTCAAAGTTCCATTTCATCCTCATCGCTACCACAGACTCGTAAGTGACACTGCAACAATCGCCAACTGTTATAGTATTTTGCCATCACTATTCGCATAAGAGTATTTTGCCATCACTATTGTTACAATTTATCTAAATAAAAACGATAATGAAGTGCTGAAAACATAGTTATTTTGCTTAAAATTGTGAAAGGTATATTGGTGAAAAATTTTTGACTTTCCAAATTGAATAAAGTGATAGTTTTTCAAATATTTTTCCAGACACGCTGCCTCCATTGGGAATAAAAGCACTGGCTGATAGACGCTACAACATGTAACTTGCAACTTGTAACTCAACATCAATATTTTATTAATTCATAAAAATATGTTAAGGCCGGTACTATGTTTATTCTTGCGAAAAATTTTTATGGAAACCATTATTTCGCACATAGAAAGCGGCGTTTTTTTAGGTAGCTTGGAGCGCTATTTTACAGGGAGCGATATTGGATTAAGTTGGTGGTTGTTGCTTGTTTTTACAAAATAACATTTTATTTTTCCTTGGGCAATTGATCTGCTTTTCCTTTGATCCTTTGTATAGTTTCGGAACAAAATATGGTCCGCGTTTGATTTATAAACCCGCACAAATAGTTTTTAATAAATAAATTATTTCTTAATTCACATTGCAAATGGCGCCGTGCTATAAACGTCAGTTTTTCAACACGAAAAAACAAAGTATCACAAATGGAAAAAATTTCGCAAATTTTTCGCATTTTTTGATTTTGTATGGAGTTTCAACGCGAAAACCGAACAGAGTACCGGCCTTTAAATGTGATGTGATAGTCGTATAAATGTTATATTTATGAGAATTTATAAATGTTTAAAAAAATCTAAACAATCGTGTTATACTTGACCACAATGATTATTTTACAACTATGGTAAAATGAACTTTCTCTGATTGTTTGAAGGGGCTCTTATTGGCGTCCTTCTAAATGTATCCAGAAGGGCACCTAATAATTGCACTCATGCGATACTTTTTTGTAGTAACTTTGCGTGGTACAACTTCTCAATAGTGGCGGCGCTTTTCTGAGGAGTTTTGGATATCGTGTACGACTGTTTTCGACGTAGTGGGGATACTTAGAAGCGCCCCCAAATTCAACAAATGTTGGCAGAGATGATGCAAATAACCGAAATTGGGGATATTGTAGTTGGAAATAAATCCCCCAAATATTCATCATATCCAAAGTGTGAATGTTAATTCGAGCAGCGTATTGTTGGGTTTGTTATTATATACGACTCTGTAACATCATATAAAATATTTTGTATGTATATACATACATATTGTATTTCGGAACTAGCTTGTCATTGTACCCAGTAATACTCACATTTGTCCACACGTGTACTAATATATTAGACATCAGTCAACTGATAACTTTCATTGAACCTTTTGTCGAAATGGGTTTCCAGGTTTAATTTGGTTTCGTAATTGACTTTGAGTTCTGTTACATTAAGTGACGCTAACGACAGATTGTTTTTGTACAACGTCATCGAAATTTAACTTCCAAACCAGGCCTATTTTTTCGACATCAATACAAATTTAATCTACGTTTAATCACAATCAAAATTTTCTATAAATTTATTTAATGTATTAAGACCTTTGCATTTAGCGAATTTTTTGCTACCCATAGGAAACCCATCGTTACTGTTACGAGCAAACAAATTTCTTACTTTGATGTTATCAAGGTACTATGTAAAAATTGAAACTAAAATTTGAATACAAAAATTCTTGAAAAATAATGATTTTTTTCAACGAAATTGGGGATTTAGTAACAACATCGGTGTGTTAACACAACACCGAAGTTTTATTAACGAGCGTTTAGTAAATTGTTGTTGTGATAAATAACAAAAAGGCACCGAGGAATCTGCCGTAAGTGTATTTATTATGGGAATCTTGAAAAGCGTGACATATACGGCGATAGATTCTCTGCGCCGTCCAGACTATAAGTTTATCCGGACGACAGTGTTCGTGTCAATCAAATCGCAGATATTGACCACACGACGACGACGCCGCCGCCGAATATGTCGGCTCATCTCGACTTTAGCCACCAATTAATCAAAAAAATTTAATATCAGAAAAAAATTATTAATAATTATAATTTTTGCCAAAATTTTGAACTTTCCACCTACAATCAATTAGTATCAAGTTGCTATAATAGAATTCGGAAAAATTGTGTGCCGCCGAAACGACAATTTTATATCGGTTTAGCCGTCAAAAATTTATTATCAGACGCCGACTGATAATAACTATACTCGAATACATAATCGATACTGCAGCTTATTAATGGGATCGCTTAGACATTTATCGATATGGAATGACAAATTTCGCTACAAATTCTCATAATTACATAGCCTACGAAGAAAATATGTTGGTTTAAACTGAAGTATTATAATTTTTTGTCAATGTAATGATTGTAATCAGCATATTGACCTTTGGGCTATTTCAAAATTTTAAAAAGTCAAAATTTCCGTAAAATACAAAAAAAAAAAAACAAATAAATAAAAAAAGAAACTAACATTTAGTATTTTGGTAAATAATTAACGAATTAATAATATGCAAAAAGAATATCAAAAACAGACTTTTTAAATTTATTTCAATTATTGGTTATTTTTATTTTAAAGCAGAGTGCAGTTTTTAAATTTTCATTTATTTTTAATTTATTTAAAAAAAATTTAAAAGTATAAAACGGTATTTTTAATTTTCAAAATTGTTCATTCGAAAAATTTCTATCTGTTTCCAAGAGAATGTACTACTTTTGATAAAAATGTTTGGAATAGGTATTGTGAAAGCAGAATCAATGCCATTTTACCCACTGAATATTTACAATTATCTCGTTTTTATATGTAGTTGTAATTGACCCATATTTTGTACGAGTCCATACGTTTGTGTATGTTTGTACATAGATTATTCTCATGAAATTAGCTAAAAAAATATTGGGTACCCTTTCACAAACTACACTCTAAGAAATTTTCAAGTACACTTCATATAAGAATCAAGTTATCAAGTAAAGTAAATTCTAAAATATATACAAATGTGCTAAATATCATTTGAAAAAATCAACTCATTCCTTATATAAATAAAATATTTAACAGATTTATAATTATCGAAGAATTCTTGTTCATGTTTTAATTAACACACAAAATTGTCAACGTGTAGCTATAGACATTGCATCGTTCACAAAAACAAAATTTAACAATTCTTATCTCTTACACATTTTGTTAATAATAAATATACTTACAATAATACTATATATTTCATACATTTTTTACGTATGTTCAAAGATTTTTGTTAAAATAAATTCATTTTTAATCTTCAATCATTGTGATTGTACCACATTAACGGATAGTAAATAACATAGTTTAGTAGTGAAAATTACAAAAAACAATTATGGGATACATGAAATTTTAAGAAATTGACGATTACATTCCGTGCATTCGACACTTACGAATAAAATATATTGGACATTTTAATTTAAAAAATAACAAGCAAAAAAAAAAACTGATAAATAATAAATTATAATGATAAACAGTGTCAAACGTAAGTGAAAAATCCTATGGTTTTTGTATATTTATTTGTAATATATATTGGACCGAATAAAATGTTTAAACAGTGTAGGAACTAGTATGTTATTATAACTACCTAACATAGTTTTTTTAACTTTAAATCAACAATTTAAAAAGTTAATTTTTACGAAAATTAATTATTAAAGAAAATTATCCCTGAAAAATTGCCATTGTCTTGCAATAATGCGAACTTAGCCTTATAGTAGAAATATAATATAAAAAATAATAAGAACTTAAAATCTCAAGAAGCAAAACTATTTATTGTATTAAAATTACATAATCCTATCCCGTGAAAAATTAGAAATAAAGTTGCTGTTTAGCGGTTAAAAAACAAAAGTAAAAAATGATGAACATTTTGTTATAACTATAAAGGAAATTGACCAAAGTAACAATTTAGCTATGGTTAGCTAATTAGTTGTCATAAGTGATCCACAATGCGTCGATTTTGTTACGATTCAGCAGTGATTAGCAGAGAATGAAGCCGCCAAGTCTCGCCGCCGCCGAATTTGTCGACTCATCTCGACTCAAAATTAGCCGCCAATTATCACAAATATTGATTTAAATCAGAAAAAAATTATTAATAATTGTTGTATTTTTTGTCAAAATGTTTAACTTTCCACCCAAAATCCCTAAGTATCAAGTTTCTAGAATAATTTTGCAAAAATTTAGCTCAGAAAATTTGAAGGAAATGTAAATGTGATTGTAAGATTGGTTGTTCTCATTGCCATTCGGATAACTTCAAATTGATTTTATAATGGATAATTGTCCGCCGCCGAATAGACAAATTTATATCGGCTTAGCCGTCTAGCTGCCGCCGACAAGAATGGAACAGCTTCATTCTCTGGTGATTAGTGATGGAAGTCCTTGATACTGTTTTTGCGTTATATACATCCATACAGAGAATGAAGCCGCCGAGTCGCGCCGCCGATTTCAGTCTCCACCGACCATTTTTGGCTAGTCGACGCCGCCGCTGAATATACCGACTCATCATGACTCAAATTTAGCCGCTTATTAATCAAAAATATCGATTGAAATCAGAAAAATGTATTAATATTTGTCGTATTTTTTGCAAATATTTGGACCTTCCACCTACAATCAATCAGTTTCCAGCTGTTATAATAATAGAGCTGTTTTCTTTTAGCACTGGATGCAACAGTTGTATGGGCTATCCAGAACATCGTTGCACTGGTGTTCTATCCAGAACATCTCATCAGTGCAAGTCGTGCCGATACTGCCAGATTGTATTTTGATAAAGTGACGCTTATTCGATTCACAATTGCAATTTTTTGTGACTAATTTATCGAAAAACATATATAATCGCAGCACTAAATATTTATTACTAATTGGAGCACTTCATACATTAAAAATTGCAAGATTTCACTTCTTTTCTGCGATTGTTTTTAAACAGCTGATGACAGTGTTGCATAGTTTTGGAGATGTCCTGGATAAACGAGTGCTCTGTCTTCTTTTAGCCCTTCACGCCCTAAAGGTGGGTATTAAGTTCGAGTTTAGCCGCTAAAATCGCTAAAGTGAAAACTAAATCAGTAAAAAAGCGGCATAAAATTATACAAATTTGTTGCAAATTTTATTATAACTTGATGGGGAATACACCAAAGCAAATTTTCACAAAGTTTGTATTCCTTAAGGTGGATTAATTAAGAAAAGTAATCGTGAAAAAATGGCGATTTTAGCGGCTAAACTCGAACTTAATACCCACCTTAAGGTGGAATTACATACCATGCGGTCATGCGTCTTACATTATATGCTATTGTAAAAAAAATGTTAAAATGTGGGAAATACTATTGTTTAGTTACACGTCAAAAGTAACGTATGTATATGACGCAAAAAGTTGACGAACTTTTAACATTTCAATGCGTCAAGTGCGTTGACAACATTAAACCCAATGTAAAGAAATCAAGAAACGAAAAACAATCTAAAATAGGGACGAGGAATAATTGATTGAAGTTAAAAACCATAAAGTCCTATACTTTAAAAAGTGCGTGGAATATAAAAACACAATAAAAAGCGCAGAGGTAAGGAATGTAAACAGCAAATTCAATGGTGTTCCGATACATGCTGTGTAACTCAATTGAAGAATCGTATTCATCAACGCATTCGAATACAACGTACGCACGCATGATCGCATGGTATGTAATCCCACCTTTAGGGTATCCAGTGCTAAAAGAAAACAGCCCTAATTTTGCAAAAATGTAACTCAGAAAACTTATATGAAATGTAAATTTGATTGTATGATTGGTTGTACAACTAATCTCATTACCATTCGAAAAACTTCAAATTGATTTTATAATGGAAAGCTGTCCGCCGCCAAATATACAGATTTTTATCGGCTTAGCCGTCAAGCCGCCGCCGCCGGAGGCAAAAATTCTGTGTTAGCCGCCGCCGACAAAAATGGGTCGGATTCATTCTCTGAATCCATACATCGAAATTCTTTTTCTATCCAGCCTTATTCAAATGGTCTAAACAAAGCATAGTTAAAATTGTTCTTTAAAGTTTTTAGTACAATATGTCACAAGCGACATATTTTAATGCCATCTACTGCAAACAGATTTGGCTTATACACTGCGAGTTAGAAATAAATAAGCCATCTATTGGAGAAATAATAATATTTTTGGGGCAAAAATAATGAGATCGGCTGTTTAAAAAATAAAATGAACATATCTTTCTATATCTATTCTATATTTTATTTTTATTTTAACGGATTAAATGATATTCAACGCATCTCTTAATACATCTACACTGTAAAAAGCATGTTCTGTTCTAAAGATTTTGTCTTTACAATAATGATTTTGGTATTAATTTCGAGCCAAAGAAGCCGATAATTGACATAAGGATATATTTAAGACATAATTGTTTTTTAAATTTGATGTGCTTGGTTAATTTATTCAGTATTCAGTATTTTGTCCAGTGTCATCGTGATGTTTATGCAAAAATTACAAAGTTTCTATGTTAATAAAAATATACCATATTTTGGTTCTTATTTGTTTAAAACTTCTTCTACATTCAAACATCAATTCATAAATGTCTCATTAAAAAAAGTATAAACCTACATATGTGATGCCTTCGAAAATAAAGATTATTTTTCGTAATTGAACCGTTACCTAGTTTTGAATTCAAAATCGATTAAAGTCTAGAATGTCATTTTCATCCCACTAAACAAACAACATATTATTAGTTTAGTCTATAAATGCATCCTAGCGTAACTTATATATATCAACCTCTATGTTATCAATCAGCCTTGTGTTCATTAGAAGTTGTTAAAACATTTACACTAAACGTTGTTGTTTTAAAATTAATGGCGTTTTAGCATATTGATGACATCAATTAATTACTAGTTATTGGCTCATTAGGTATTTGGTTGAGCAATGCATCTGATTCACTTTTCTTTGACTTTTGAAATATATGATAAGTGGTAATATACAATATGTCTAATAATCAGAAGCTTTGTGGTACATACGAGTCAATATTTGTCAACATATACACTTTAATTTTTTCAACCAAAAAAATTTTACATGGCTTTTAGTAATTGACAAATGTAATTGCCAAATGCAAATAATTGATTGCGGTTTTTGTCTAAGCTAGCGTGATATTGGAGTTACAAATGGAAGTGCCAAGTTATTGGACCGAATGCCAAAAAGTATAACCTCCTCCCATGGGCATAGACAGGAGTGCGCAAGGTTTATATGAAAAAAAGAAAACGAACAAGTTTTAGCTTGTCTGTCCGACTTGCCCCCCGTAGCTGGACTCCGGTACCTAATATTCCTATCTCGTGCATATGGGTAGCAAATTTTACATCCAATTTCTTTGAAGATTTAGAGAAATCTTCCTCTTGTACGGAAAGGACGATTTCAAATCTCGAAGAAGTGAGATTTCCTACAGTATTGGAATGAGATTTGAGTTAAAGCTTCTACATTAAAAAAAATAATCCTCTAGTTTACTAAAGCCTTTGCTCCAATAGTTTTTTTCGTACGATAGTTAAAAGAACTAACAATTAGGGAAAAATTATACACAAATGAAGATTTTTGCTTCACTAAATTCGTACTTCTCACAAAATAGTTCATTATTTCTTTAAATTTCTAAAATTTACTACAAATGCTCCCGTCTTGAATTTCGTATGACACTAAAGACAGTCTTGCAATTTTGAACTTCAAATTGAAAATAATTATGTCTAATAGATTTTCTTGCATTTTTCGAAAAATATATACTTTTTTGTGATATCGGCGTGATGTTAGCGGTTGCAATACTGTTTAGATAAAATTTTCTAAAAATAATCTTTTCTAAAATTAACCAAAATTGTTCTTCACTGTTTTTTTAGTGTATATTTCGAACACGGAGAAAAATGGATACAAAAGGCCAAGTGTATTAAGTGTTACACACAAACAAATTATTTTTTTAATTGAAATGTCTTTAATTATACACTCAAAAAAAAAGTTTACTAGGATCCAAAGATTTTGACATTCCCTTAAGGATTTTGGTATTGATTCCGAGCCAAAAATGCGGCTTCTTTGAAATAAAGACACACTAAAAAAAACAGTGAACCCATCAGGAAGAAATTTTTTTAAATTTTAGTTTGAAAATTTTTAGAAAATTTTAACTAAACAGTATTACAAACGCTGACATGACGCCGATATCACAAAAATAAGTAAATATTTTTCGACAAATGCAAGAAAATTTTTTTAGACATAATTAATTTTTTCAAAGAAAATTTTGTAGTTTGAAGGAAAAACTTGGAGTTCAAAAATACAAGAATGTCTTTAGTGACATACGAAGTTCATGATGAACGCATTTTTGGTAAAATTTACAAATTTAAAGAAATAATAAACTATTTTGTGGGAAGTGCGAATTTAGTAAATCGTTTTGCTTAATTTGAGGATAATTTCTTCCCGTTTTTTAGTTCATTTAACAAACGTACGCAAAAAATTTTTAGAGTAAATGAAACTTTCTCCAAACATAATAATTCCATGAACTAAAATAAAATAATTGAAAGTAAATTAAAAAATTAATTGATACTATTAATTTTTGTGATTGATTTTTGTTTTAATTAAAAGATTTGTTTGATTCAATTAAATTTTCAATTGAATATTGTTTAAAACTCAATTAAGACTTTAATTGGAAAATTTTTTCTGTGTACAGTTCAAATTAACGTATCGATATGGGGGGAAATATTGAAATTTCATATAAATTATGAATTTCTAAAATTATATTATGTTGAACTGACAAACAAGATCATTTTCTATGCTATCTACAATCTCATGGGATACTGAACTTGAAACATCAAATACTAAAGAATGATGCATTCATTCATTGATATGACTAAGTAAAACTATATAATGCCAGACTACAATATGTTACAAGGTTATTGGATGCACTGTTGGATGCATATGGGAATATTTTTTTATAAGCAATTGAAGGTATTACATTTCTTCTACTTTATGCTGATAAGAGCTGAGTGGAAGAAAAAATGTACTTCCTATTATCACACGAGTTCTTTAATTGTTATTTTGGTTCAAGACATACATTGAATTATTACAGTGATAAGCAGTCCTATATAACAATATTGGAAAATCATACAAAGTGTACAGCAACAAATTGGACCATTTTTTTTTAAATATTAAACTAAAATGAAGCATTTGTCTTCCTATGTACCAAATCCATAGCCTAACTCCAAAACTGATATACTAGATATGCGATATGGGTACACTGAAAAAATATTTACGTGATATTAAAGATTAAGCAAACTAAATTTTAGGATAACCAATTTACACAATATTAAGGATAAATTTCTTTAAAATTGAAATGAATTGAAATTTTAATTAAAATAAAGTTTATAATCTTTGCTTCAACAATTTTTTATTAAATTTAGGGCACAAATTTCAAAAAATGTTCGTGTCTCCGTTAAAATCGTATGTCTTTGAACTAAGGCAAATTCTTAAAGTAAAGAAACCCATTTTTGATTTAAAGAAACCGTCCGTAAGTTAACTGATATGACTTATTTTGAGGATTTAGCATTTTTGGTTTAAAGTTTTTTGGAAGTAAGAAAACATTGTTTACTTCGAAGCATCTTTGGCCCGGAATCAATACCAAAATCTTTAAGGGAAGGTCGAAATCTTTGGAACCAAGTAACCTTTTTTGAGTGTATGCATCGTTGAAGAGGAAGTGTAACCATGATGGATGAAGCGATGGCTTTAATAACGCAGGACGGCTTTAATAACGAGGTGGCAAATGATATCTTAGATCACGTTTCTGACGCCACAAATACATTACTACCATCTTGGGAATCCAGAACATATGCGAGAGGTTATAACGGTTGTACTGTGTAGAGGAGGTGAAAGAACTTGTAAACTGATAAAAGTCAAATTGTTTTATGGAAAAGATTAAGTACTTCGTGAGAAATTTAAACTAAATTGTATTCCACTTTTGGGATTTCCACAATCAGTTGCTAAAACAAAGAAAATGCAATAACATTATATGCTACCATTCACGAAACTACTCGATCTCGATAACCTATATTGGCATCGAATGATGCCCATGTTCAGCACAATGTTGAAAAGTGTACGAAAATTTTCTTCTGTCTTAGTTTACCCTGAAATTATTTATATGTTCGTTTATTTTTATAACCACGATTACTTCATAACATATTTGAGACATTCATGGGGTAGGAAGGAAAACTTCATTGAGCTGAGGAAAATTTCGAAAAAAAAAAAATATAAATTCAAACAGGATATGGACTTAGGTTGATACTTGCCCTGTTTTCCCTCAAATCACCGTTTCCAAGTTAAGGAAATCATTAGAGTTATGGAGTTCTTAGAAAACGTAATGGATATTATTACAAAAAGGACGATGTAGAACGAAAAATCTAATACATAGGGTTAAAAAAAATAGGGTAAACATCTCTAAGATAAATTTCCACGAACAGAATTCCGCCGGTTTAATAATTTATGATCTCGAAGAACACATTTATTGTTTGCTCACAAAAGAGCATCAATAAGAAAAGTAGTTTATTTATCTAATGACTTGTTTAATAATGTTCGTTTATTCTTCTTTATTTCGATAATTGAAAGTAAGTCGTCATAAGGCCATAAAACGTCTCTGTTGTTAAGGCCATAAAACGTCTCTAAGTTAAACTCTGACATCTCTGTAATATCATACACAAAAAAAAGTTTTTTTTTCTGATTCAATCACGAAATTAATTGATCCATTTAATTTTTTAATTGAAAAAATCACAGAAATGATAGTATCAATTTAAAAATTAATTGAAATTCAATAAAAAAATAATTGATCCAATTAAAAAATTAATTGATAATATTATTTTTGTTTCAATTAAAAAATTTGTTGAATCAATTAAATTTTTAAATGAATATTTTTTAAAACTCAATTAAAATTTTAATTGGAAAAATTTTCGTGAATTTTTTTGTGTAAGCATTGATGTATTTGCCATGTACATCTTTATTGCGACCATATGCTTTTGGCAATCATGAAATTGTTTGAATAAGAACTATATTTGTTTCCTTTGTCTGTGGAGCAAGCTAGCACAGAAATGATAGTATCAATTAAAAAATTAATTGAAAGTCAATAAAAAAATAATTGATCCAATTAAAAAATGAATTGATAATATTATTTTTGTTTGATTTTTGTTTCAATTAAAAAATTTGTTGAATCAACTAAATTTTTAATTGAATATTTTTTAAAACTCAATTAAAATTTTAATTGGAAAAATTTTCGTTAAATTTTTTTTTGTGTAAGCATTGATATATTTGCCATGTACATCTGTATTGTGATCATATTTTTCCAGCGCAAGCAACTCTTTCAGGCGCACAAAATAAATGCTTTTGGCAATCATGAAATTGTTTGAATAAAGACTATATTTGTTTCCTCTGTCTGTGGGGCAAGCTAGCATATTATATCATGCTGCTATTTAGTGATATTCGTTTTTTTTTTTCGCGGAAACGAACTTAATACTACGCTAGTAAAGGGAATTTTAAACGTATTTTTTTATTACATTATAATTTTCTTCGATAAACTGTCTATAAATTGTTTTGAATATGATCATTAACCTGATTGCATTGAACAACTTCATCAAGAATATTTGCCACAAAATTCTGTTCATAAGTTTACTACATATCTATATACTTAGGTTGGGGGTTTATTTTCTATTTAATTAGTTGGGTTTCTTCCATTAAGTGACCAATGGAATCATTAGGTACTTGTTGATAATTTCATTTATTTAGTGTGAGTAATCGTGAGCTATATTAAAAATAATTGTTATGGGCGTCATCAAGTAATAGATATATCATATTAATTTTTATATATTTTTACAACATCTGGATAATCAATATTTGTTAGGGTTCATGTAACCCTTTGAACAATTAAACACTTTTACCGATCTATGGACCTATAATGAAGGTTATTCCATGTTTCACCAATAAATATAATTATAAATAAATAATTTTTAGTACACTGAAAATATGATTAAGTAATATGAAATTTGACAAAACAATAAAATAACAAACAAGGAAAATATGCACTCCATTTCTAGTTGCAAAGGTATATCAGGGTAGGGACAATTTGAAATATGTTGTTGTTATAGCTGTTTGCAAACTATGTATAGCAAATAAGCATTTTAGCCTCGACTGCAGATAGCAAACTCGTTTATTCTATTGTTAAGACTGCCACGATGTTTTCAATTGAATGTTTTACAATAGTTAGTAGTTTTATTTTTGTTAGTGTATTCAAAATTGAAAATAATTTTAATTATTTTCTTTTCATCAATAATTAAAGCATGCTAGATTTTAATAACATTGCATTGATAAGAATATAATTGGTTTAGAAGTGTTAATCGATGTGTGTATTTGCGATTAATAAAATATACACGTGCCAAATACGAATGCATTGTAGTAGTAATGGGGCTGTTTTCCTTTGGTACTGTATATGCCACAAACTTTATCGCCAGGTTGAATTTTTAAAATGCGAGATTTTGCCAATAAGTGTTTATTGGCATACGTTGCACTCACAGAAAAAAATTTCACGAAGATTTTTCCAATTAAAATCTTAATTGAGTTTTAAAAAATATTCAATATAAAAATTTAATCGATTCAACAAATTTTTTAATTAAAACACAAATTAGTAGTATAAATTAGTTTTTTTAATTGAATCAATTAATTTTTTTGTAATTGACTTTCAATTTATACTATCATTTCTGTGATTAAAGACATTTCAATTAAAAAATGAATTGGATCAATTAATTTCGTGATTGAATCAGATTTTTTGTATGTGGTAACTGCCAAAATAAAACCTCGGAAACCTTACTTGCAGCTTTGTCATTTATGATATTTTATAATATAAATCTAAGGTTTGGGAACAGAAATCGCCAACATTTTCTGTCAAAATGTCTCAACACATCATTTGAAATTTTAGTAAATATTGTCTCTTTGCATTATTAAATCCACCAGGAAACTTTTAAAATATTAAACTCCAAAGTGTGATAAGAAAATTTCCCAAAGTCATGTATGCTAGTTGAACATGATCCAAGTTCATTGCCACGTAGTTTATCAATTTTAATTTTTTCTTTGATAATTTGTAAGCCGTCTTACTCCAAAGAGGAGGAAGAGATACAGAAACATTAATGGGCAAATATGTGTACATACATATGCTTCTATGTATATTTACATCCGTTATGTAAGGGAAACATTTCAATATCGTTTGGCGGCATCCCTTTCTAATTGTTATTTTTTTTTTTTTTTTGCAAAATTGCATCTAAAGATACACTAAGTTAATAACAACTACAATACTACAATGTTTAATATACATTTCCAGTAATGGTGATTAATAGCTCTACTTCTTTGATTATATATAATTAGGTACACCTCTAATTAAACATTAAAAGCCGATCATACATTCATTACAAGCTAAGGGTCTTGCAATGTCAGATAACTCAGAACAAAAGATATCTGGTATAACTTTATACCAAACCTCCTAGTTAAAAGTCAATGAACTAAAATGGGCCTAAACTATTTTTGAAATTTATCAACAATGTATTACAAACTAAAAAGTGTTTGTAATGTTTACATTGGGATAGTTTTAATACATTGTATATATATATGAGATGAAAATGGTTACTTTGATTTTTATGCAGGAATCAAATATTGGGTTTAAATTCATTCCTTCTCTAAGGTAAACAGCTTTTCCTTTCAGAATATATTACAAAGCTTCCACTGAAGCAAATTCTCAAACAGGTGTTATGACGGTATTACATCTGACCAGGGCTGCCAATGTTTGACAATTTTTTACTCAAAAAATAGCAAATACAGATTTTCCGATTTTTGCCCCAAAAATGACAATATTAGCTCCGTTCAAAATTTTTGTCTAGAAGCAGTTCGTTTACACGCTTGGAGTCAGCAAAAGTGAGAATGCATTTGACAGTTGTCAGATAGAGAAATTACAAGTTTTAGTATCACAGTTACCACTCCTGCCAAAAATAATCCATCAAAATTTACAGAAAATTTTACCAAAAATCTACCAAATTAAAAAAAATATATTTTGAAATTTCTGATAAAATTTTTGTGATTAGTATATACAAAAATTTTGTTTTATTCGAGAGAAATGTTTTATATTGAATTTATAGAAAATTTTGTTAAAATTTTATTTCTACAGGAAAAGTTGTCAAAATTTCATTTCTATAGAAAATTTTGTCAAAATTTTATTTATTTAGAAGAAAATTAGATTTTAATATTATTTACATTGCAGTTTTTTTTACGATTTTTAAAATGAATGTGACGATTATGACGATTTCTTCGGAAAAAGTGACGATTTCTCTTGAAATTTTAGTGGCAGCCCTGCATTTCAGTGGCAGCCCTACTATTTCCGTTCTTCTTTTCCGACAACAGTGATAACTCAGACCTGACCTTCATTTGAATTTCTGAAGTACTAAACACCAGACCACATTATCGTATAGAATTATAGGTCTAGCCAATTCACAATAATTGGTTTCAGTCCCCATTCGCCATTGTATTTGGCCACATGTTTAATTTCCCATCAATTAGGGTTCATTTTCACACAGTCGTTTAAATGAAAAAGTAAAATAAATCCTACTTTTAATAGCTAAATTTTATTTTTGGACGGGGGAAAATTTAACATGTTTGACGCAACCATGTTATTTTCTCAAAAATTATGTATCTGATTTATATTTTTGTTTTAATAAATATTCCTTGTCTTAAAACTAATTATTAATTATAGACATTATGATATTCTTAATATGATACGATGACTTCTTTCGATTTGAAATACATCATACTTTGTTTTGTTTTTCTCCCATTGATAAGTATATATTTGTGTTTTTTTAGAAATAAAAACAAAATTTAAATATAAATGACATATAATTTGTCATTTTTTTATCTTCGTTTATTTCATATCTTTATGGATTTGAAAGTGAATCTTCTCGATTAGTATCTACAACAGTTGCCTTTCGATCGGATTTTGTTTAAAAAAGATTTTGAAAGTCATTGAACTTTTTGCATCTTGAAACGGCAGATCACAATGATTTTTGTTTTTAATAACATGACGATGTTTAGACTGAATAAAATTGTTGAAAAAAGAACACTGAAGCCGAAAAACTTTTCATTTAGTTGGCTATCTTTAAATATTAGAACATTCTGCTGAACAGAGCTCAACTTGTCCTAGAACATCTCAAAACAAATCTTCAATAC
Source organism: Haematobia irritans (assembly GCF_050003625.1). Lineage (NCBI taxonomy): Eukaryota > Metazoa > Arthropoda > Insecta > Diptera > Muscidae > Haematobia > Haematobia irritans. The sequence goes on from NC_134398.1 coordinate 3,244,793, forward strand.
TATTGAAATTGTCCTTAACTTCGATGACTCTTTTTGTATTTTGATCATAAAACTAAAATGTATTCCAAACATTCAAACATCTCCTATGTCCTTCAATACTTTATTTTGAAGAAACTTTTTACATGAAGCGTATCATAATTTGTACTTGAAGGCAAGTCTGCATTTAGAAATTTACTAAGTTATGGTTAACATTGTGTGACAAGTTCAGACATCGAAAAATTAATGATACACTCAAAAAAATTTACTTTGATCCAAAGATTTTGACCTTCCCTTAAAGATTTTGGTATTGATTCCGAGCCAAAGATGGGACTTCTTTAAAATAAAGACATTTTTGAGCGACCTATCTCGCTTTAAATGTAGGGTCAATAAAATGTAAATTAGGATACAGATCTTATTCATGGAGTTTTCATTCTTTTGTCGCGGTATATTAATAATGCTATTCACGTACAAACATATTCCAGTTTAAAAATCCAAACTATAACGGATACTTCAAAGTAAAAACTGTTTTAACCAAAGATGCTGGATCCTTAAAATAAGTCTTAGCCTATATTTGAAGCGTTTTCATCTTAAATCTAAAGATTTAATATTTCTTTTAATTTAAGGATGATTTCTTTAATCAAAAATGTGTTTTTTTATTGTAAGGAAAATTTGCCTTGCGACTTTAACGGAGTGTCGCAAATTTTCAAAATTTGTGTCCTAAATTTAATGAAAAAAAAATGTTTTTTTGAAGCAAAGATTATAAACCTTATTTTAATTAAAATTTCGTTATTTTAAAGAAATTTGTCCCTAATATTTTGTACATTGCGCATCCTAAAATTTAGGTTGCGTAATCTTTAATATTGAATTAATTTTTTTCAGTGTAGAAATTATTTATGTAATTTTTCATTTCTTATATACAATTTTGTTTTGTTTATTCAATAAATCCTCATTACTTATTATTTTGACTCCAAAACAAATTATTTGGAATCATATTACATGTTAGCCTGATACCGAAACAGGCAATTGACGTCCAAATGCATTATATCTAATTATACAATTATTTTTCGAGCTTTATGGACAGATATAGATTAAGGAACATGGTTAATAGAGCCATTGAAAAGAAAACGCCAGATACCAATCAATACACGCCTGTACTGTACATGTTTCGGTTCGGGCGAATGAACCTTTCCACAGCCTTTAGTATAGATCTGGCTAGGAGAGATAACTCAATTTTGGGCCCTTTATGCTAACTCCTTATGGGCCCTTTATGCTAACTCCTTATGGAGAAAAATAATCTAATTGTATAATTAGATTATTTGGAATCTATAAATTGTTAGCCCACTTATAATAACATGACATTATTGAACGATTAGATTATTTTAATAGTATTTTTTAGTATTACCGTTCCAGAACATTCCGCCAATTTACCATGTAATAATGGAATATATATGTTTGCTCCAAGATATATACAATATAGCTAACTAACTGGCAATACAAGGAAATTATGTATACAGCCTTGCAAACGAATTAGTGTCTGTAGCTAATAAAGCAAGTTTTAAAATCACACAAATTGCCACAAAACATGGAAGTAATTCGAAACTGATTAAACACATAGCGGCCAAGCAACGTCAAATCATTGTGATTTGTTAGAAACATTTTTAACTTAGTTTTTCTCACAATTAATATCACAGAATTATAAAAATAAAATATTGGTTTGTATGGCGGCATATGGACTCATATATCCAATTTACACATTTAAGCTTTGTACTCCAATAAAAAGTGCTACGAGTTAAGATCTGGTCAACCGAAATATTACCCAGCAAAACAAATATAGGAAGTGTTCTGAAATCATTACTATTTAAGTACTTCGCCAAGCGTAAACAAATCTATTTCATTAATTGAATAAAATATTCATTTTATGTAATTTAAATAAATAAAGCACTTACTACATATTAAACCATTAATAATTTTTCCGGAATTAGCCAAACTCGAAGAAAAAATTCTTTCCCCTGGAACGAAATTTTAGACAAACGAAATTTTCCTTTATAATTTATTTTTTTTAAAGAACAAATATGTACAACCGAATTTAGGATGATTATCTCTAAGTTTTTTTTTTTTGGCGTCAAAGGAAAAAAATTCCGTAATTAAACTAACTCTAAATGTAACTTATTTTTATTGGAAAAAATTTATTTGCTTGTAGTTAAATTTTATTATTTTTATCGAAATTTTCCACAGCTTAAATCTTGTTTTTTTTAAGTATGTTTCAAAAATTTTGAATGAACTAAACGTGAGTATAAAGTTCAATGACCGCACACATAAGTTCAATATGAACTAAAGCAGAACAAGATTTTCGTACGATTCCCAAAAATAGCAAGAATGAACTACTGTATGGTTAATATGGTCATGATTTGGCGCCAATGATTTTCTTCTTTACTTTTAGTTAATTTTTTCTTCTCTGAGATGATGCAGTTAAAAAGTACAAGATGGCATTAAAATTTCCTGGTTTTAACAACGCTTTGTGGAAATCTCAAAATGTGGAGTAAAATTTGGTTAAATTTTCGTGCGAGGTAGTTCATTCTTCCTATAAAACAGTTCACTTTTTTTCGGTGTATTTCACTAAAGCTTATTTAACTTTATTTTAGTTCATGGAATTATTATGTTTGAAGAAAGATTCCTTTACCCCAATAATAATTAGTTAAATTAACGTTACGTTAGTTAAATTAACTAAATAAATATACTCAAATGAAGCATAGAGATTTATAAAATTCGTGTTTCCCATGAAGTAGTTCAGAATTTCTTAAAATCTGTAAATTTTATCAATAATGCGCCCAGCTTGAACTTCGTATGGCACTAAATATATTCTTGCAATTTTGAACTGCAATTTTTTCCTTCAAACTACAAAATTTTCTTTAACAAGTGAAAAAAAATCATTTATGTCTGATAAATGCTCTTGAATTTGTCGAAAAACAATTACTTATTTTTGTAATATCAGATTGATGTCAGCGTTTGTTTAGTTAAACATTTCTAAAAAAAATTAAAATCTTCTAAAATTAACCAAACTTTTTCTTCCTGAAGGGTTCACTGTTGTTTAAGTGTTCCTTGTATAAAATTCCATTGCTCACAAAAGAAACGTGTTCTTTCAGTGAATGTCTCAACTGACGGTCACTGCGAATAACCTTTACAAAGGATGTAAATATTAGCTAAAAAAATCAACAAAATAATTTTGATTAAAATTAATTGATTTGAGTAAAAATTGTCGTGACAAGTGTTCTCGGAGGCGTACACTCGTTTACGTGAACCCCAATAAAAAAATATGAAGGCACTATGGAAGAAAATGTAGGTTTATTTTAGAAAATTTTAACTAAAATATTTTACTAATTCTCAATTCCAAAAAAAGAAACTTAAGCTAAAAATGCAAAACAATCCAAATAACTCTTAGCCTATATTCGAAGCGTTTTTATCTTAAATCTAAAGATATGCATCAACTTAAAGATGGTGTCTTCAAAGATGGTGTCAAAAATGTTTTTCTTTACTTTAATGACATTTTTTCTTACTTAAAAGACATACGATTTTAACGGGATACAAATTTCCTAATTTAATGTGAAAAATGTTGATTATACACTTTTTTTATTGAAATATAATTACTTATTTTAGAGAAATTTGTACTTAATATTGTGAAATTTCCGTGTCTTAAAATTTAGGTTGCATAATCATTCATATTAGTTACACAGTTTTTTGCAGTGTAATTTCGTTCGATACTACAGCATTTCTTCTTTGTGCGCAACGTGCCATTTTAGCATATTTTGGAGAAAAATTTAAAGCTCATCTAAAATTTTTTGCTGGATTAACTATAACTGAATGTAATCTACGTTCTCATGTTTAAAGGGTGTTCAAAATTGAATTGAAGATACAAATCAAGTATCAGTGCGACAAGAAAATTCACCTCTGACAATGAATTGAAGTTTGCCAATATCGAAGCTTTCCAAAATGAAGTTATTGTTATAGGGGAGTGCATTCATTTATATTTTTGGTTATCTCTGGTCAGAAACCAATATGAATTTTTAATCAATGGATGCATTTGTTATTAGTAAGTTTCCACATAAACCATATCTTGCTTATTCACTAAATCAATAAATCAAAGAGCAGTTTATGGTTTTCCAATAAACGAATATTACTGCAAATGGTCATTATTTACACAAAATTTAAAACCAACTGTTTGTCCACTTTGTAATTCGAAAAGCAATATTTACATATATAACACTTTCATCAGATTCCGTTTCCGATTTAATTGCCTTTGGTTTCAATAGAACTGCCAGACACTTGTAAATTCACATATAATTCAAATGTTTACATGTTTAAGTCAAATTTCCGAAAAAAAAACCATCAATGGAATTCTATTATTGAATGTTGCGTATGTAGAAATAGCTTGATGGTGTCTACGGCAGAGCTAAAGAGTCTCGAACAATTTAATTGCAAGAAAACTGGTTATATAGTCACCGTCGTTGGAATGGAACGTTCCAATATCAGCAGTAATTTGGATGTAGCCACTTGAAATGTTTGGCAAAATACAAAAAATAAACGAGAATAATGCCTTAAGCATATCTGGTTGTTTTGGTAGAGTGTAGTGACTTTGCTTTTGGGTAAGCAGAGATTTTCTAGAAATTTCTTCTGCACGTGATGAAGGACATTTGACTTTCTGATAATATTTAGTAGCTATATTGGGTAGTTTTGGTGGCTACGAATGGAACGGACCCCCACCAAAAAAATGCAAATGCAAAAACAAATCGTAAGAACAGTAAAACGTTATAAGTGATGTTTGTTTTTTTTTTTTGTGAAATTCCCAAATTCGAATTTTATGTGAGAAAAACGACAAATTGTGCTGAGTAATGCCGGCAAAGCAAATTTAGGTATAAACAAAAATAATAAAACAAGTTTATTAATACATTAAAGATATTTTGTTATGAAGGTCGCTAATGAGCCATTCGATATTTGTCTAAAGGAGAGAGTATGGCAGCGAAAAGGGAGTTTTTGTTTTTGAAAAACATTAAAATATGGTGAAATTTCAAAATTTGTTTGTCTCAACGAGAACAGAAATTGAAATTAATGGTGGGCAAATCGTAAATAACAACCATTAACTGGCATAAAAATGCAGAAAGGCTTATTTGACATTGTCGCATGCGACAGGTTTCGTTCAATTTGTAAAACAATTCGTAATGAATTAGGACAAATATCAACAAATGAAAATATATGTTTTACTACGTGGTAGCCTTGTCATAAAAGTTAGAATCCAAAACAAAACTACATCCAGAGACAAATGTATAACATTCGCTCTGATATAGGCACAATTCGTAGCAATAGTATGTCATCTTTGTATGGTAAAAGGAAAAAAGGTTACAAAAAATGTAAACTATTATACTTCGTGCACCCTCTATTAGTAGAAAAAAAACTAAAAGATAAGAAAGAAATCATCGGTGCCAAATCATGACAGTTTTGACCATACACAGAATTCACGAAAAAAATTTCCAATTAAAGTCTTAATTGTGTTTAAAAAAAATTGATTGAACAAGTGTTTTAATTGAAACAAAAATCAATTAAAAAAATTAATTTTTTATTTGGATCAATTAATTTTTTATTGACTTTCAATTAATTTTTTAATTGATACTATCATTTCTGTGATTGAAGACATTTCAATTAAATATTAATTGGATCAATTAATTCCGTGATTGAAGAAAAAAAAATTTTTTTTGTGTGTACATTAGTTCATACTTAATATTTTCGGGAATCGTATGAAATGTTTTTATGCTTTAGTTCATATTGAACTTATGTGTACGGTCATTGAACTTTATACCCAAGTTTAGTTCATAAAATGGTGGACCAGGGTTGGCCTGTCACAGACTTTTGCGACGGTGTAATACGTATGTCGCAAAAGTCGTAAACCTACTGTAAAAAACCCTAATTTCGAATAGAAGAAATCCTGAACATTTTTTAATTTAGTTTGACAGCATTCGCTGTGAGTTTTTGCAGAAATTTGTGAAAGTTTTCTCACGGTCAAGCCTATTTTCTTAGGTGGTATCGAAATTCCCGTTGGTGAGTGTGCAAAATACCTTGGGGTTATATTGGACAGGACACTGAACTTAAAGCTAAGTAAGGACGTTAAAATCCACGGTTACCCTGTACTCGTGCAAAAGCCAATAGGGAAAAGGTGGGGACTGAAACCGAAAATTGTGAACATTCCTAAGAACTGAAACTTCTTCGCACATACAATCGTCTTGCATATCATCGAATTCGCTGCCTAGCTGACGCGACTATAGTATTTTGAGTTTGCTACTTTTGTTACTTTTTCTACATTTACCTAAAAAAGTTTGATACAGTCCATCTCTGTGGTGGACACATACTTGGAAAAAGTTGGGGGTCATTGGGTTGCGGAAAATATCTCAAAAAATAATAAAATTTAACAACAAACAAATTACTTTTTGTTTTGTAATAAAAATAAGTTAAATTTAGCGTTAGTTTAACTCCGGACTTTTTTCTGTGTATTCTAAATTTTTATTTTGAAGACATCAGGCATCATTATGAAGGGAGGTACCAGAAGTAGTACCCACTTAATTTGAAATAAGTTTTAAATCTATTTTTTTAATTTAATAAGGTAATCGATAGAAATTTTTAAATAATGTAATTTACGTTTGAATTAATATAATTCTTTTGCATTTTCGGAATGATTAGGGTGTCAGCAAGCACCGTATAGCTTACTGACCGATTGTATTAATTTTAATAATGTAATTAAGAAGGTATTCATTTAAATGCAAGTAGAACCCACATGAGGACAGGTTTTAATACTAAATCTGCTCGAAAAATACAAGGCAGTTGACACGAGTTGACAACTTGCTTCAAATGACAAATATGTGTGGAAGAATCCATGCTTTTGCTCGATATGACCTTTTTTGCCTTGACTGTTGAAAAACGAGTTTGGAGGTGTAAAAATGTAATCTGACGGTGTTTTGGACAATTTCCGTACAATGGCTTTTGGCAGCACGTTTTTAGTTCTTAAATTACATTTAAAGAGGACTTTTCTTTTTTATTGAGGCAAAACGAAGTTTTCATTTGACGCTAAAAAATTCTTTAGGAGAAAGAATTTGTAAATGCATTTCATTGATTTATTTAATTATCAAGAGAAAATTTAGCATATGTTTTAGGAAGTGGTACTATACTATACATTTTATTTAAATATTTTAATTTTTAAATAATTATGGAAAGTTTTGAATGAAAAAATAAGATTACATCTGTTCCATATTGTGCAACTGATTACGTCAAGAAATCTCCGATATCATCTCTTTTCATTGGATTTTTTTTTTAAATATTTATAAATATTTATATCCCAGCAAAAAAAATTGGAAGTGCTTCTAAGGCACAACTTTAAAATCACTTACAAAAATGTGTTTCCAAAGATTTTCTTTATTTTAACTACACGGGACGTTCTTTTAATTCAATTTTTTATAACTCACCTTTTTCATATTTTTAATAGGCAACTTAAATTTATTTTTAAAATAAGTTAAAAACAAGGTAAGAATTAGTACATTTTTTTTGAAATAAGTTAAACTTTTGTCGAAAAAAATGCTAAATTCATTCTAGAAAAATTGAGAATTATTCATTTGTCACAATATCACACATTTTTGTAATTCACATCCAAAACACTGAATCGGGATCACAGTACTTTTTTGGCGTCAAAAAAAAAAAACATTTCAGTTTCTTTAGAATACATTTCTTTTAAATTTCTAATCTTTTAATTTTATTCGAGTCTTGATGTAAGCAAAATAACAATATTATCATTTTATACTTAAAAATAATAATGCACCGATCATAAACTAATTAACAACTACCTTCTCACCAACATCCAATAAAAAATGATTAACGTCAAATCATTATGGGTGATTTTCCCATAACAATGACTTAGCCATTTCGAATCTCTTTAATCTATGTGCTAACAAAGTGAAGACAATATTTTATAAGTTCAAATTAGTAAGTTTGATATCGTTGCTACGTTTAATTTAATAATCTTGTTTAAGAATTTAATTCGTATCTCGTAATTTCAATTACAACCACTATAACGTAACATTTTTGAAAATCTTTGACAAATTTTATAAAGACAATGTAGATTCCCACTGGACAAGAAATATGTTACAATTTGTTCGATATGATCGAAAAAATAGATCGTTCTGTAAAGGTTAATTACTATGAATATTTTTCAGGTATAGAATTTTATAACAGTTTTTTAATATTTGTCCAATGTGGCCTTAATGTTTAGTACATTGGCAGCCATTTTATTTTGAAATGATGACAGTTTAACCCATTACCGCTCTCTGTCCCCATATGAGGACAGCTGTTTAAAGTCAAACAACTATGTGCTACCCGTCAGTGCGTTCTATTCTTGTTATTGATTCGGATAACTTTCGTTTAAATACTTTCAATAGTTTTATGTGTACCAAGTGATCTAAAATCTAGAATTCTTCGCAGATAATATCAATTTTTTTTTATTTAGTCGTTACTGAATTAATAAAACCATACAATCAATTTTTGTCCGGCAGTTTCATTTTGGACGTTAATGGGTTAAAGATAATTACAACTATTGCAACTGATCAAGGGGATTTTCCCATAACAACAACTTAGCCAATCGATATCTCTTTAAACCATGTGCTAACAAAATTCACGTTCAAATTGGTTGGAAATTTATTACGTTTTACTCAAGAATTATACTCTTATTAAATATCTCGTAATTTTTCAAATATAATTACAACACTATAACGTAATATTTTTGAAACGTAATATTTTTGAAAAAGACAGACAAGAAAATTTTGTGGTTTGTCCGGTTTAACCGCACTCAAAATTTTAAAAAGTCGATTTTTACCAAATTGTGAAAAACGTGGAAAGTGGCTTTTCGAAAAGTTGCAACATCGAAAAGTAAACTTTTTGATACTGATTACAATCCCCATTCAGAGGTTCGCACAAAAAAATCGACCCCAAGTCCAAAAAAATTAAGAAGTTGAATTTTCCAAATTTGAAAAAATTAGAAAGGTCGTACACAGAAAAAAATTTCACGGAAAATTTTCCAATTAAAGTTTTAATTTAATTGGATCAATCAATTTCGTGATTGAAGACAAAAAATATTTTCTTGTGTGTAGAGTCAACGGTTGAACAGTTAGGGTTACCTGATGGACTGGAATGGGCTGGAATTTCCAGATTTTCTATGCCATATCCAGTTACAAGCTGTTCAATAATATTTTCAGCTAAATATACTCTTGAAATAATATTTCAATAGAAAAGATTATACGTTTAGTTATTTATCTTTTTCATTTTCAATAAGGAGATTTTTGAGTGTTAATTACTTTTAATCAGCACTCAATTACACACACACAGAGAAAGCGTAGTAACTCAAAATTTTGAAATTTTCACTTTTCATTAAAAAACGATACACACTGTAGAATTCTTCCATTTTTTACTTTTTCTTTCATTAAAAATGCCGTTATGTCTCTTCTTGTCTTCAGAGTTAATACTTTTTTACTACAGTTTATTGTCTTTACTGAATAATAAAAAATTTAGAGTTACTACCCTTTTGTTTAATAGGTGCGATATTATTATATATAAGAACTGCATTAAACCTATTTTGTCTTTTTCTGTAAATTTAGTTTGTAAGAAAAGATTGAATTAAAAGTATGTTCTCATTTTTTTAATTTAATTATATTTACTTTATTTTATTTGTGTTTATAAAAAGACTGAATTGTAAATGTTTTGTTGTGATTTTATTATTTATTTAAATATTTTAATAAATAGTTTTATTCCTCATATTTGGGGATTTATGAAATCCAGTTTTTTTTTTAAATCCAGCCAACTTTTTCCAAAATTCCAGACGATAGACCATTTGAATCTGGCAACCCTAGTTACAGTAGCCCACACAATAACCATCTCAATTTGGAGGGCCTTCTTATCGGAGAAAACCAAATGCAAGCAAAGCAACTCTTTACCTCTCTCCAGTCTTTGTGCATCGGAGAGCTCTTGCACTTTTTGGAACTTTAATGGCATTAGTCCAAGCTCATTTTTTAATAGGTTTTGTATCCATTCTGGCAATATGTTAAGCTGGCGAGTAAGTTTTGGATTTCGATCCGACCTTCATTTTCGAGATATTGTTGGTATTGTTACCTTTTTTTTCGTACACTTGGATTCGACGCAACATTAGTACCAAAGCAGCGGGCAATGGTACGAGAAACAAAAGATTTATTCATATTTAAATGCTGGAGGGCTCTAACGATAACCACTTGTGGTTTTCCAGTTAAATATAAAGCAATCACAACTATCACACTCGAATTCGATTTAAATGCAATAGATCAGACAAGCGGTTTAGAAATGACAGCATCCTGCAGGTGCTGGCAATACATATCAGCCACTCTGTAGTACGAAATCAATATGTTAACGTGTTACTTAGGGTATGGTTAAGGTCATAGAGACACACCTATTGCAATAGATTTTTTGACCAGTTGAATAAATCATAACTCACTTAGTTGAACGGAGCCACCGTGGTGCAATGGTTAGCATGCCCGCCTTGCATACACAAGGTCGTGGGTTCGATTCCTGCTACGACCGAACACCAAAAAGTTTTTCAGTGGTGGATTATCCCACCTCAGTAATGCTGGTGACATTTCTGAGGGTTTCAAAGCTTCTCTAAGTGGTTTCACTGGAATGTGGAACGCCGTTCGGACTCGGCTATAAAAAGGAGGTCCCTTGTCATTGAGCTTAACATGGAATCGGGCAGCACTCAGTGATAAGAGAGAAGTTCATCACTGTGGTATCACAATGGACTGAATAGTCTAAGTGAGCCTGATACATCGGGCTGCCACATAACCTAACCTAACCTAGTTGAACGACAAATTTCATATTGTATATTATACGAGAACTGACTCATATATATCCGGGATTGTTTTTGTTTACTTGGGGTATTTCATACATTGCGTTAGTTCTTTGCATGTGTGTGTGCCAGGTGAATTCTTGAGCAAGTAATTTCATATGTGTATGTGTGGCAAGTATAAAAGAAACGTAAACATACCGCTATTGTCATACCGCTAAACTGACAACAACGTAAACACGATCAATCGATGATGATACGTAAATGTCGTCACTTTGGCTGATTCCTACATCTTAATGCAAACGTATGAGAATGATGTGTGTTTGTGAGTTCAAGCTCCAATGCGAATACATGTGAACGAGACACACTCATATAAAATGGTATGGGTGTTGTGTTAGGAGGGCGTTGCGATTTCCACAGTTCTTAGCGTTGGGTTTTATAATCGCATCTCTGGCTTAGTGTTTGTGTAATGCTGCTGCTTGCTGCGTATATGGTGAAGTCTGACTTCGACATAAGATAAAGATAAATTTATTTCTTACTTGGTCAGTTGGGGTTACTTCTAGGGGTTCATTCATTAGCGAGCAACGCTAGCGAACAGACGACATTTCGGTTGAAATCAATTGATAACAATAAAACTAGAATTTTAAGCTATAGAAACAACAAGTGCATCTAATTAAAAATAAATGTCTACTAAGTCTACAAAACATATCGACCGCCAACAAGAATAATAAGAAATTTTAATAAAAATAAAACAAAAATTAAGAAGCAAGAAGAAATTACAAAAAAGAACTGAAATTCATATTTACAAGATTTTTTTGATTAGATAAAAAGAAAAATAAGTGTTTATATGTTTGTTATCTTAACAAAATGAAAGAATTTGCAAAAATCTTCGCTCGACGCTATAGTGTGGTAAACGCTGAAGATGAAGATACCGTGACCACCAATCATAATAACCACCATTTGCACATGGAAAATAGCGATAAGCGTAAAAGTCTCAATCCAAGACGTTCAGTCAACACCTCTGGCATTTTAAATTCGTTTTTTAATGAGCGGAGCAATGCAAACAGTGCAAGATCACCAAAATGTAAGTGTGTCACTAATTTAAACAAACAGCAAAACGGAAACTAAAATGTTCCCAAAAATCAATTAAACAAACAATAGAAATATGTATACGACATAAATTAAAATCTAGTACAAGTGAAATGTTCTAAAACCCAAAGTTTACTAGACCAATTCCGCATATTTATATCATGCTTCCCAAATTGTATTATGGCCTCGTTTTTTTTTTAATTTCTGGGTAAACTCAATACAGAATAACGTGAGGTTTTGGAAAATTGTTGAAGCAACAACATCATCCCCAATTTAAAATGAATTTTAAAATATTTAGTTTATTGTTTAGTATGACAAAAATGGAAGCACATGGCATCAACAATCGTCATAACATACAATAACTGAATGTTTTGTTACGATTTTTTTTGTCAACAAGATTGTTGTTAAAAAGATATCATTTCTTCATTATTGGGTACTAATCAGGAAAATTCATCATGACTTTGAAAGAAGTATATTATTTCCGTAAATTCTTTGCATAAAATACGCGATTTTGAAAACATAGAATACAATGTTTTTCTTTTTAATTCAAATTATGGAAATTTCCCATTAGAATTTTCTTTTGTGCCGTTGCAAAGTTTAACGAAATATTTAAATATTATTAATTTAAAATGTTAAACGAAAAGTGAAATATTGATTAAAAAATGTAGACGAATTTTGAAATAAGAAAATTGCAAAATAGGGCGTTTGTAAAGTTACAATGTTTATTGAAATATTTTTAACATTAATATTCAAAATTTTAAACAAAAATTAAGAAAATCTCAAAATATGTTGATTTCAGAACATAAAGATAATTTGGATTTTTCCTATAATAGTATATTCTCTCGATTACGATATTAGTATATTCTTGAGAAAAACAAAAAATATTTACGAGATTTTTTCTTGATTTTGTAAAATCTCGTAAAGCTGAAACCATTAGATTTGTTGCCAATGCATAATAAGGCCGTTCCCCAACACATATTTATTTTGTTAATACATATTTTCATTCATATATTTTGTGATATTTATAATTTCTATTTGACATACTGGGCTAAAACAAAATCAAAAAGAGTTAAATAAATACTTGCAAAATTTGCTCAATAAAATCACAACGAGACATCCAAAGAAAGAAATGTTTTTGTCATAAAATTTAAAAAAAATAATAACCAAAAACAACGAAACCAAACAAAACAAAATTTATACTAACGAATACAGATTAAAATCGCCCTAATGTTATACAAGGAGTTACGACGAGTCATCATGTTATAACAAAAATCCAGTTTTTTTACGCAAATTGGATTACGGATTTTTCTCGATATTGTACTTTGGCTAGCATAACTAACGGCTGTTTCAGTCATATATAGTATTGTTTTAATTTAATTTATATTAGGTATAAAAACAATCGATTTGAATAATAATTTGTGCAAACATAAAATCAAGCATCGAAACACCTTTCTTATTTTTGCGAATTAAACAATAAAATATAGCAGTAGGTTAGATTGCCAGTAATGTGGGTATTAATCTTTAAATCAAGTATTGAAATAAATAAATCAGGTAATTTTATATTTAAATTATTTGAATTAGATTGACAGAGCAATGTATTCTTATTTGGATAGTGAAAAATGGCTAAAGCAATTAATGAAAATGAATTAAATTGTGGGATCTCTGATATATGATTTATGTTTTAATAAATTTTAATAATTACTTTTGAAATGTTTATTTTTTATAGTATTGGAATTTTGTTTTCGTAGCATTTTGAAAATGTTAAAAAAATCACATTAATTGTTTCTAGAACATACCAGTTATTTTTGTACTTTATTATGGCTAGAAAATATTTTCTGCTACATTTTAATAGCAAAGGATCAGCTGGAGCTGTTGTTTATTAATATACTGCTTCTACCGGTCCACGGAAAATGGGAGATAAACCAGTCGACTGGTTTTGATCACTCTATACATAATGTCAAATGTATGTCAATAACAGAATGAAGCCGTCAATCAGAGAATTCAGCCGCCGCCAAAAGGAATGGGTCAGCTTCATTCTCTGGTCGCAATGTTATATTATTGTGAATTGCATTCTAGTCTTGGGCAAAATCGTTCACCATAGTGATTCGGACTCGTCGTTCCTTTTGTACAAAGGAACTAGTTCCTTCAAATCGTTCCTTTTCGTTCCAGCTTTTTATATTTGTCATCACTGTCATCTACTAAAGGCAGAGATGACATTGTTTACTTTGTGCAACGAAGTTCGTGGTCAAATGAAAGATACAAAAAATATTAAAAATTGAGTAAAATTACTTAAAATAGTTTATAGAAATATGGGAAGAAAAAGTAATGAATGGAAAATTTAAAGAAGTAACTAAAGTCATTGCAAGAAATTAAGATTTTTTGTGTATTGTGAAGAGCCTCAAATGGAACTATTGATTCTATTGAATAGCGGCATACCAATCAATGATTTAATATACATACGCGCCAAAATGAATAAATTGTCATATAGCTCAAACAAAAGTCAAAAAATCAAATTGCGATCCGCGGAACTATGGAGCGTAAGTTGAACATAAAACTAAATTACAAAAGGAACGATGAGGACGAAAGAGATGGAACTAGTGACAATCGTTCCTTTTAGTGAACCGTTCATTGGAACTAGTTCGTTCCGGAACGACACAAGACTATGGCATTCCCAATAAAATTAAAATATATATTGGAACATAAACATTTTTATTGCTTCTGCAATAAAATAGCATATATGTCTATATATGTGTTAATTACTGATACAGGCTTAACAATAAACAATTAAGCTATAACTTACTAAATAAATGAACTAGCCGAATTTGTAATAAAGACAATTGGTGGTCCTGCAAACTGATTGCAAATGAAATCTAATGGTTAAGCTTTTCATCATTTATTACCGTGTATGGTTTGGTAATATTTCACAATGGCATATTATTTTAATTGGCAATAATTCTCAATACTCTATTAATGTAAATCCAGAAAATGTCTATTTTCTTTTACTACTGATAACTACACACAACAATTTTTTTCTGATTCAATCACGAAATTAATTGATCCAATTAAATTTTTAATTGGAATGTCTTTAATCACAGAAATGATAGTATCAATTGAAAGTCAATTAAGAAATTTTTAATTGAATATTTTTTAAAACTCAATTAAGACTTTTAATCATGAAAATTTTTTCTGTGTACCAGACAGAGTTTAGATAAAACAGAAAGACGATGTATCCAATTCAATTTAAAAGAGTATAAACCCTGACATCATCTAACTCACGGTAAGCACGCTAAATCACAATTTCTTTAATAACATATACTGAAGAAATATTATTATAAGTTATATTGAAAAATTATCTAGCGACTCGAGGAAATTTTAATATAGAAAATTTTGTCATGGAGGTCATATTGGACTGATAAAATAACATCATAAATAAATCAAGTACGAAAAATGAGTCATTTATTAAAACACTTTCCGATTCCACTTTTACATCACCAAAAAGGAATTTTATACTACCACTGAATTTCTCAGAAATTTATCCAGTATTATTGACAACATTTAAATGTTTGACGTACCATTCGTAACTATTGATTACAGAATGATAACGAATGTATCAAAGTCAGGTATAATTTTCATTATTTACCGGCAATGACGGCTTTCCTCAGGTCGTAAATATAATTCTTTATTAATATTTTATTCGATCAGATTCTTTATAGTTAAACATTTTTTTATATTATTTACAAATATTGTTAAGCAATATTATTTTTAATCTATTCTTTTATGTTCTTGCTTCCATATAAAAAGCACGTTCATTCAAATATATTTAACCGTTTTTGATAATATTTTATTATTCGCATTCTTCTTTGTTTGTTTGGTTCTTTAATGCAAAGTCAAGTTCATGGTTACAATAAATTCAAGTTGACGTTTTGTCTCACAAAAAATGTAGCTTTTAATTCGTTTTAGTTCGATGTAATGCAATTGGAGATGAATTAATACTTAAACAATATTCTAACAAATATGGTTGCATAAATAACTGTTCGAAGTATTTAATTGAATTTAGTGGTTGTCCATATTTGTAATATTGGTATAACTAAAACCTGTTTTAATATTTGGCCAAATATGTCCATTCATTTTATGGCAAACATAAACAAACTTTGGCTTCTCGAATTATAATAAAATTCGTAATCACAAGTTTCTAGAAAGATTTTCAGTTCTTTTTTTGTATAAAATACTTTAAGTGTTGTTGATAATCTTTAACATGTGCATAATTTTTTCTTATGGATTTATAAAATTTTGCCGGTTTTGTTTTGGTGGTTTGCTTTACTACATTTTTCTACACTTTTGGCCAACAAAGGAAAAATAAAAATCTCAAAACAAAAATAAAAAAACACATTTATTTCTAGAAACAAATCGATTTGGTCAGAGAGATAAAATCACCGAAACGGTCATTTGTTGAATTTTGCAAGATCAAAAAAACAAGCAAAATCGAAGCTAAAAACAAGAAAAAAAAGTCATGCATGTAATTTGTTTGGCCACTGTAGATTAAGACAGTGAAACACTTCGAATAAGAGAATATTTTTATGGTTTGTTGCCGTTAAGTCATTAGAAAAACTTAACAAACCTAACAGCATAATGCCGGGCAGAATCTACACTCAACACCTCATCACACCACAAAAAAAAGCTTTATGTATTTGATATATTGTCTTGCTTTATGAAAGGTCTAAAGAGAGGTTTTTTTTGCAAACTTAATTGCAATTGCTAGCAATTCAAAATGTAGAAAATTACCATCGATTATTACGACAAGTGATTTTTGATTGACTGACAATCAAAGTTTTATAGTAGCGCAATATTAACCAAATTCAAAGCGAGTGCGTAGGCTTAAATATTTGTAAATATGACAAGAATTTAGTAAGATGATGATCGGTAAATTTATATCATTAATTCCAAAAATTCCTACATAACAATAAACTAAACAAAGATTTTTAAAGTAATTAAATGAAAATTAATACAAGTAAGCTTTAAGGGATATGATTATATAATTAAATAAAAAAGTTTATTTTCATGCTATTTAAACATCAACGGTGTTGTTTTTTTTTTCCTTTTGTGCTGTGTAAAATTTTTGTATGTTTATTAATGGGCTGGTTGAATTTTGAAAAATAACATTTCCTTCAGTCAAATTAGCCGCTAATTTTTCTATCTTTCTTTAGTCTGTCGCGACTTTATGCGAACAACAGACAATAGTTTTTTTCTTTAGTAAATACTTGCTAGAGGTAATATGTAATTACACTAAAGATGAGTTTTTTTTTCATAAATATTATAAATAAATTATTTTTACTAGAAGGCAATTGGTAATTTTTTCTAATTTTAGCAAAGAATGAAGCCCATTCTAACTGTCTCGCAAGTACTTAATTGAAAAGTATTCGAACAGACCTAATATGGAAAGTTTGATTATGACCTTTTGAAGCTCATAATCAATATTAACATATACAATTAGATTTATTGTTATTGGACTGAAAGTAATTGGACAGGTTCTCAAATTATTTCTTTTCATAGTACCATTAGAATTGACAATTAACAATTAATTTTTGTACTACTCAATATTCATTGGTTTTCAATTGCTTTTAATCAAATATATTCGAATAGGATAAGTAGAGGACATAAACGGTTTATTATATAGTTGATTTTGTTTTATAAGTAAGACCTAATATGGAAAGTGGGATGATAACCTTTTGAAGACAATGATAATTTTTTTTTAATTATCATTTTAAATAAAATTATATCACATAATATAACATATTAACATACAAAATCAGATTTATTGTCAAATTGGACCGGTTCTCAAACTATTTCTTTTTATAGTTCCATTAGAATTGCAAAATTTTTTAAAAGTGCATTAAAATAACAATTAATTGTTGCATTAATCAATATTCATTGCTATACTATTGCTTTTAATCAAATATATTCGAATAAGATAAGTAGATGACATAAACGGTTTATTATATAGTTGATTTTCTTTAATGAGTAACAAAAAAAGTTTACTTGAATTCAAAGACTTAGAACTTCCCTTAAGGATTTTAGTTATGACTCCGATGCCACAGATGCCACTTTTTAAATAAAGACATATTTTAGGGAACTATATAGCTTTGAATCTAGACACTTTAGATTTAAAATTAGGATACAGATCTCATTTATCGAATTTGCGTTCTCGTTTTGCAATATATCAAGAAAGATCTAAATGCGCAAAAAAAAATTGGTTAAAAATTCCAAATTATAACAGATTCTTCAAAGTAAAAATATTTTCTTAATTAAAAAAAAAACTAAATCAAATGATAATCTTTAATCCAAAGATACAATATCTCAGCTAACCCTATCACTACCGAAATACACCTAATATTAAAAACTTTAACTTTTCTTTTTTTACTTGTACTAACAGCATGTAGAAAAAAAATGTGATTTTGAGGGCCTACCTCAATTAGTTCACGAGCTATATGAGTTTGTTCTGAAAACTTGATTCCTGAATTGTGACCAAATGCCCTTACGAATATGATCGCGCTTTAGCCTATAATATCTATCAAAGTGTGAGAAAATATACAAAAAAGAATCCGAAATTATATCAGCTATAGTTTTTGTATGAATGTCCATTTACTAGAGACGTACAATAGAAAAATTGTCTCAAAATTTCGTATTTTTCGTTTATTTTAAAAAATTTTTATAAAAATGCATTTTAGTGCTCTCCAATATGGAAAATATTTATTTCTACTTTAAACTAACACCGAGAAATAAATCGAAAATAACTGGTGAAATAGAGTTTGGTGTGGTTTTCGAATGTCCTCCTAAGTGGACATCGGTAGTCAAAGGGTTAATTAAAAAATTATTTTTTATTTTTTCCAACCCATTGATCTGATTCTTACACGTTCACCCTAAGTTAAATAAAAATTTATTTTGTAAACACTGTTTTTCTTACTCTTATCAATACAGACTTATGTGATAAAATAAAAATTAATCATATGTAAAACTATCTACTGAATCGAGACTTAAACCGCACTGACTTTAATTCGACGTGACATTTGCTTCATTTTATAAGAAAATCAAGTTAAAGTTTTATATCACACTTTGCGTTTTTGGCAAATATGTATATTCATAAATTCCCCGGAGGTAAATCTGAAAAAAATGTATTTTGGTAAGCCAATTATGGCTCAAAAGAAAGCATGTACTTTACTTTAAGAAAAACATCATTTCGAGCTGCTAAGTTGGTGGATACACCCAGGGAAGGAATATGACCACCTCAAACCTGTTTCAAGAGCAAAATATTATTTTAGGATGGGGAACATGTAACATGTTTGCCGCAACCATATTATTTTCTTGAAAATTATGTATCTGATTTCATAAAAATATTTGCGGTTAAAATGTTCCATGTTCTCCATGCAAAAATAAAAGTTTGCTCCTGAAACATGTTTGAGGCGATCATATTCCTTCTCTACGTGTAGGTTTTAGAGGGTCTTACGTTGAAAAAAAAAAAACGACTACCATTTGGTTTTGTCCTTTATAGGGTGCTACAGTATACTAACCTCTGCAACCACTTATAGAAGTTACTGATACTAATGATAAACTGCCATTGAAACAAAATTTATTCCCAATAATATGGCCAACCCCCCCATTAGGTACGCGACAAAAATGTGTGTTCAAAAATAAAACCAAAAAATATTGAAATTATTGGTCACTCAATCAAAAAGAGACATTTTTATGGGAAAAGTATTCGTCTATAGAACCTGTTCTTCATTGCATTCTTTTAAGTGTGAATATATCGCAAACAAATGATGGTTATTTGGCGCTCGACTCTCGACACAAACACACTTTATACACAGGTTCATGCTTCATACGAGATGGTTAAAAAACACGTTTCAATCACGTTTATTTAACAGCCGAGTGGCTACACCACGTAGGTTGAAATGCAAATGACAATACTTTTTTTAAGTCCACTTCATTAAGTGAACATATTTATGATTTAGAATAATATTTAACTATTCTAATCAAATTTTAAATAGTACGCACTAGTCTCATATTATAAATTAACAATTGGAACATTTGAATGTAATTTTGTGAGATTTGATTAAAATATAATTAATTTGGGATTATTTGTATAAGCAATAATAATTTTTGCTTTACTTTAATACGGCATTACAATACAATATAAATTACTTTTCATAAATTACTTTATTTTTCCATTTGTATTTTATTTTCAAAAGCGGATTCCGATACCAAACAAAATATCCCCTCCCATTATCAGGAACCAAATTGAAAGCAAAACAAAAGATTTAAGGCACAAACTCAATTACATATTAAACTCATCTCGAATGGGTAATTACTTTACCATTGACAATAAATACATCGATTTTCTCAATGAAATGAGGAATACCAACCCTTAAAATATTTACTTATAATGAGAAGTATGCATGAGTAATTGTGTTTATGTTTTCAGTGAGTATTCATGTGCTTGCATTGACACTCATAAGAAGTGTAAACTCTAAGGCCGCAAATCTGTGGTGACGTAAAAGAGAAATAAGACGCCCCCTACACACACTCACACACGTCTCACAATGCACGATTGAAGATAGTTTAACTGATCTTTTAGTTTACAACTGCAGAATTGCTTTTACATTTCTATTGCTCCAGGCGTGCATTTCAAATGCTCGTTTATTCTTTGTTTCCTGATGATATCGTAGCTGTTATGAACAATTGTTAATTTCTTTTACATCCCTTGCATATAAATTGTTGTTTATTTACGAAGCAATTTATTCTTTGATGTAAAATAGAAACTTACCAAGACTTTAAGAAATTAGTTATCGCTATAAGTTAGACGAGATCGCATTGAAATATTTTTTAGCTCGAAATCGAACTAAGAAAAGTTTTTTGATATGCAAACTTGCCTTTATAAGTGGATGAGAGGATTTTGTGAAAATAAAAATAAGTTTCTTAGATTTCAAAAACTGAATAAAAAAAGGCACAATGACCATACGAAGGCGTTTAAGACGTAGTTCATTAAAAGATTTCCTTGAAACGGTTTACAATGGTACCCGTAGATTTTCCAAGGATTTCAAGAACCGTCAACAAAATCAATTTGAATATACGGAAAAAAGTAAGATTCTTGATTCATTCACAATCTCTGAGATTGTGTTAATACCATTTGTGTGTGACAGTGTTAGTTATGGAAAATTATCCATTTAGTTAAAATGTATGATAATCTAAAGTTAATAATGATTCTATAACTAAGGCCTGCCGTTCGCGTATTACCAGTTTTACGGAATTGTTATTAAGTTTCAATGTCATATTACAGTAGCATTTCTATCATTCCATTGTATGGTATCAATTCCCACTGCTAACGTCAATAATATTAAATAAATAAAGTAAACAAAACAATATTTTTTGTAACTAGTTTGGGTGTTTTATATCATGGGTTTTTTTATTTGCTGATAAATAAAAATGTAAATCTCTTAAAATATAAGTTAAATGCAATTTAACTATATTTAGTAAAACCAGTTACAGGCATCATCGATCTACTAAACATTTTAAAACAAAAAAAAAGTGTCAATAAGTTCATTATATTCAAAGAAACCCATAATCACTCACCAAACTTGTAAACTACTAGGAGTCTGGGTTGCAATATATGGTGGGAAAATTTATAAGTTTCCTTCCTTGTACATTAAAACGTAAAATAATTGTTTATTCTAGAACTGTTTAATTGCTGGTATATATTATCATCAAGTAGTCGATAAAATGAGTCAATACATTACAGATATTTATTGATATCAACAATAGATTAACTATGAATGAAGCGTTCCCCCAGCCATTGTGTAATTTCATTGGAAAATTAAAAACAATAATGTAATAGTTAAATTATCTAATACCTAAGTTCACTTAAATAATACATCGATGCTAAACTGAGTCAAATGAAAAAGCGTTCAATGAATCGGGTTTTTAATATAACAAAATTCCTGTTTTTATATTTAATCATATTCTAGAGTTTCTTTTACATAAACGTTTAAAATCTATTAGGGGTGCTCTGTGAGACAAACAAAATTACCATAAAAATTTCTATTCAATGTAAATTCTTACAATATTGTAATGAAAATTAATTTTACTAGGTCGATCTCTGTGAAATTTTGAATTAAAAAAATTCTACTCGAAGGCCATGTAGTAGCCTACAAAATAAATATTGAAGTTCGAAAGCCAACTTACAGAAAACAAACAAGTGCTACAACAAAACTGCAATATAATTAATGCATCAATGTGTGAACCTTGCTTTCAAAAAGCTACGAGCAATTTTTGATGTTGGAATTCCGGACTCAAAATTCTATTTTCTAATACCAAATATGATCTCTTTGAATGGAAAACGGTTCTTGTGCTATTTCTTAATAACTATAAATCTTGGATATTGTAAACAATTGTGAAATTGATAATTTAAATTACTTCTGAAAATATTTGTTTTTGTAAACATGTATTTCATCTGTAATGATATTATTATTATTCTGTAAAAGTTCTACATCCTATATCATATAGCTCTCAGCAATTCTAGCCAGTAGCAGCGACAACAACAGTACACACCTTTTCTTAGTATCCATCACACAAACAATCTTTCAATCTTTTAAAATGCAATTAAATGCAAAGAAATAAAAATTCCATTCCCTTCAAATGTAATGAAAGGGGAATTTTCCACAACTTTATGTTTGTCACAAAAACACAGAAATTCTTTTGCATCTTCCCTTTTGTCTAAACAAACTGGTTCTATGTTTTATAAAGCTTCAAAACTTAATGACTATTCTGTGATCCACAACAAGGTTAACATATGGCAGGGATCTACATAGAGGCCAAGTTCAATTTCTTTGGTAATATGTGTCTACTATAATCAAACTAGTTTTTCTAGTTGATATTGGCAAAGTGTTCCTCTTGTAACGAAAGATTCTTGGACCTGCCTCCTGAATATCTTCTAGAAGGTGTGTTTGTTTGTGTGTATGTGTTTTGTTTTTCATTGTTTAACTTCATTCCATTTGTGGTTTTGCAAGACCTTGACTTGAAAACAAAGCTTAAAAGTAGAATCCTTTCTCTTTTCCATGCCAAAGGCGGCAGATCTTCAATGTATATGTGATTGGTTCGCTTGCAATCGGTGAGAACAATAACGCTAGGACTTGATCATTCGTGTCTACTATACACTAATTGGTTAGGCCATGATGGACTTTTATGGTGGTGAATAAATCACGAGTTTTATGGTTAATGATGGTATCCGTAGTATGGAATAGCTTCTAAAAATTTTAAGAAGGTAGAAATGTGAGAAATATTGACCTTGTCTTATGGATATGTTAGTAATTTAAGAAATTCTTGAATAAGGTCTTACTATTATGTTCATCATTTAACTTTTAGCGAAATATTTCTACAAATATGCAATATTTGTTTATTACTTCACTCATAGAAAAAAAATCTGTATTTTGTGTTCTAGACGGCAACAAGTGGTATGATTTTTAGTTTCTAAAATTTTACCCAAAGTTTCACCATTTCCATTTTTCAGCAGACTTGTTGCTGTTTCCCTTGTATCCATTAACAAATTTCTTTGGGTGTTGCTTTCAATATCTAATTCCTATATTTTATATAGGTCCAAATGATGATTATTTGTATTGGTGTCATAATTTTCCATAATGATTTACGTAACTATGTTTACGTTATTTTCAAAAACATGTTTGGCAAAACGATTAAAGTTCAAAGACATTTTGGTTGTATTCCTTATTTTTTGATTTTATTACAATGACGTCAATTCTGGAATGAAATGCATTTTCCATACGGGATGCAATTACGAATTTTTGATTTATATTAAGCAATATTTGCTTAAAATAAAATTAAAAGGTGAAACAAAACATTTTTGTTTGTTTATTGTTAAATATAGAAAATTTTCCTTTTATTTATAACTGGTATTGTGCAATCCATATAAAAAATTATATTAAAAATGAAATTATACAACAAACCTTATTCCCAAAACGATTTTATTAACATAATTGCTTATATTAAAGTTTTGTAATTAGACGGAATTATTTCTTTAAAATAGTTATTAAATTATAAAATCGTTTAATATTTGCTTTACATAGATAATTTCCACAGCTATTTGTAATATGTTAAATATGTAAACAAATAAACGAAATAAGGTATGAACTTTCTGTCGATATTAGCAAGTGTGAGTTTGTGCCTTAAGTCTTTTGTTTTCTTATTATATTTTTTAGAGGTTATGAACTATTGATCCATAAAGCTACGAAGTGTATATCAGTATTTGAGTAAAATATAATTTATTTTTATTTTCTTTATTTTCAGGTGCTTTTCTTTTGCTTAGTCTTGGTATATTAGCAATATGTTCTGCTGTTTTGATCAAGATATTTCATCCATATGATTTTATTTTCAAATGGGTAAGCATTTAATTTCTTTCCCAATTTTTGACAAAAGAAATAAATAAATGTTTCATTTTTCAACCTGTGACAAGAAAATTTAATTAGTTAACAGATATAAAAATATTAAAATATCCTTCTTACTTTTATTGAGAAAATACATTGATTGATTTTTCTCTCATAAAATATATTCTTTTTGTTTATTTTAAAAAATATTACAGAAACTGACAATGATGGATGGTGGTGAAATTTTTAATTTATGGGCTAAACCTCCAGTGGATTTATATTTGAAAGTTTATTTATTTAATGTAACTAACGCACAAGCCTTTTTGGAAGGGCGAGAAAAATTGAATGTTGAACAAGTTGGACCTTATGTGTACAAGTAAGTGAAGAAATTACTGTGTTATTGATTCTTAGAGTATTTTCTTTTCTACTAATGAATAGTTATCAAAAAATAAATATTGTTTAAGACACATAGAAATTAGAAAACAGTCAAAGATAAACCTAATGATGAAAATGATTTTTTGCTTTGAAAATTTTCTTTAAAGAAGGCAATCGTAGCTGAAATTTTGGACAAAAATATATTAAAAGTATTTAATTTAAGAGAACATAAAATTTAATATATACTATATAATTAAAAACAATGATATTAAGCTAATTATTAAAATGGAATAAAAGTAAATAAAAGATTTCGAAACACTTTTTCCCATGAAAAAGAATGTCAAATATTTTTGCTTTTCTCCGTAATGAAATATTTTGCCTTTAAAATGTAATTTTCAAAAAGAAAAACATTTTATGAAATTCTCGCTATAGTAGTCAATTAAAATAAGAATTCTGTAAAACTAAAATATTGTAAACAATTTTGTGCGTGTAATACTTAATGTTTTTATATATTTTTTTTCTTTTAATTTTCAGAGAAATTATGACACATGAAAATATTACATTCAATGATAACAATACCATGTCAACAAATCCTAGTCATCCTCTGGTATGGCAAGAACATCTTTCTGTTGGAAAGGAAGATGATGAAGTTGTAATGCTGAATATCGCAATGTTGGTGAGTAAAAAATAAAATAAACAAGTAAGGAAAGTCTAAAGTTGGGCGGGGCCGACTATATTATACCCTGCACCACTTTGTAGATCTACATTTTCGATACCATATCACATCCATCAAATGTGTTGGGGGGCTATATATAAAGCTTTGTCCCAAATACATACATTTAAATATCACCCGATCTGGACAGAATTTGATAGACTTCTACAAAATCTATAGACTCAAAATTTAAGTCGGTTAATGCACTAGGGTGGAACACAATGTTAGTAAAAAAATATAGGAAATATTTAAATCTGAAGCAATTTGAAGGAAACTTCGCAAAAGTTTATTTATGATTTATCGCTCGATATACATGTATTAGAAGTTTAGGAAAATTAGAGTAATTTTTACAACTTTTCCACTAAACAGTGGCGATTTTACAAGGAAAATGTTGGTATTTTGACCATTTTTGTCGAAATCAGAAAAACATATATATGGTAGCTATATCTAAATCTCAACCGATTTCTTCCAAAATCAATAGGGCTCTATTCTGACCCAAATTAGGAACATGTGCCAAATTTGTAGGCGATTGGACTTAAATTGCGACCTAGACTTTGATCACAAAAATGTGTCCACAGACAGACGGACATGGTTTTATCGACTCAGGGACCCACCCTGAGCATTATTGCCAAAGACACCATGTGTCTATCTCGTCTCCTTCTGGGTGTTACAAACATATGCACTAACTTATAATACCCTGTTCCACAGTGTGGCGCAGGGTATAAAAACACCTTCGAAATACGGAAATTTTAAGCTTAGCAATTGGAAAATACCCATTCACAGCTAATAGTTAATATAACATATATCGCGTGATTTTCACATGATATATTCAATAACATTTAGTTACTTCAGAAATATTAAAAATCTCTGTTGCAGTAGTTTAAAACTCACACGATTCACAGGTGTTGGTATACACCGCAGATACCTCTGAACAGTGTGTGCATGCTTACCTGCAACACACATAATATAAATGTTAGTTTGGGTCAATAAACGTTTCGAATTAAACGTCTGTAAATTTATTTTTTCCATGTCAATACTTTAGGGTGCACAACGAAACTGGGGAAAAACAGTGTTTTAAAACGGTTTAATTGCAAAACGTGTTTCAAAACATTGCCTCGCAAGGGTGCAAAATATTAAATTTTAAAATTTATTGTTATATTCATATTTTTGTAAACGTTAAATTTAAATTTTTTGATTTCGAAAGAATATTTCACGTCGTAATATTCACAAGATAAAGATCGTCGTAATATTCATAAGATGAAGATACATGTTGTATTCATTTTGATAAAAAAAAGTTGCATCTGTTATGATAAAAACAATTTGTAAGCGTTTTAATTATATATTTTTAAACTTCAAACTATTGGGTTCATCGCTGTACGTCACATGGATTGAACGATATATCTTGTTGTGTCAACAAGATATAAACAACAGAACAACGTAATTTATCTTAACAATAAACTTTATTTGCATTTTAGTCTTTTTGGTTTTAAGTATTATTTTATTAGATATTTGTTTTTTTTTTTTTTTTAATGCAAATAACCCATTTAGGATTACATAGATATTTGATAGCGATGTTATGTTAATTTCTAAATTTCTCTTCCTTATATGTAAAGCTTTTTTTCAGTATTTGTATTAAAAAACAATAAAAATCTTCAATTTAGTTGTAAAAGTCAACAAATGGTTTGATCTGATAACAAAAAATAATTGGTTCAAATTATATATTTTTATACACAGTATTTTGAAATGTAGTCTAAAGCAATTTAATATGACAGAATTTATGAGATTTATTTGGCACATGTTAAAATAAAATTTCAACAACCTGTTACTACATAGCACCTATTCTACACTGAAAAAATATTTACGTGATATTAAAGATTACGCAACCTAAATTTTAGGATGCTCAATTTATAAAATATTAAGGACAAATTTCTTTAAAATAATGACATTTTAATTAAAATAAAGTTTATAATCTTTACTTCAAAAAATTTTCCACAAATTTGCTAAATTGACGTCCTCCCGTTGAAGTCGCATGTCTTTGAACAAAGACAGATTTTTCTTAAATTAAAGAAACACACTTTTGATTTCAAAAGAAATCGTCCTTAAATTAACTGAAATATTCAATCTAAATCTAATCTAAAGATAAAAATGCTTCAAATATAGGCTATGACTTAATTTAGCATCTTTGGTTTAGGTTTTATTTTTTGGAATTTTGTACTTTGAGGTATGCGTTATAATTTGGATTTTTAAACTGGCATTTGTTCGTAGGTTTATTAATTTACCGCGAAAAGAATATGAAAATTCGATCTGAATCCTAATTTTATTAATCCTAGGTTCAAGGCCAGATATGTCGCAAAAAATGTATTTATTTTAAAGAAGCCGCATCTTTGGCTCGGAATCAATACCAAAATCCTTAAGGGAAGGTCAAAATCTTTGGATCTTTAGAGTGCGGACATATTCTTGTTTTTTCATTCATTTCATTATATTTATTCAAAATCTTGAAAGGACACTTTATATATGGTGATCTACAGACTTTCAAATATTTTCAGTTTTCATTTCATTTCAACTTTCAAAAATGAAATTAGTATATTTTCCATTAAATTATCAACCACTGTGTGATTACAAAATCCCTATATAACTGATTGAGTAGATGCTATTATATGAATTTAAGCTTGTGACAAGCCTTCTTTTGTTTTGCACGATTTTTGTTTTGATTCCCTGGAGAAAATATGCAATAAACAAATATTATATTTACATATCTAACTGGCAGCACGCTAGACATGTCAGCTGTCTGTTTATGGATTTTCTCCTCCGCTTTACGGTTTAGTGTCTAAATTTGTATTAGATTCGATGGCACTTCATCATTATCACAGCGTGGTATAATTCTCATTGGAATTTTATAGAGTTAGCTAAAATAGAAAATGGAATAACTAACAGATTATTTAAAAGAAACATGATTGCATTAATAACCAAGACGCATCACAAGACAAGTGATTTTATTGAAAGTTGCCTAATTTTAGAGTTCAGTTTAAGCTAAAATCCTATAAAAATGAATAGCGAATTTTATGTTTGTTTTTATAAAATTAATTGACATTTTTTCCACTTTAACTGTACTCGCAATAAAACAATTCATACTTTGCTAAAGTATTTATCAAATATAATTATTTAATTATTGCCAATATTAAATACCTCTCCTCTAAATTTCAAGTTGACTAATGATTCTTTAATAAGTACGATCGCAAAAAAACGAACCATTTAAATAAACAATAGTAACGGCAAAACAGTAGGCATGATTTATTAAAATTTTCTCTATTGATAAAAACGACCTGTAGACGTTCGTGTCCATTAACTCTGAAGCATTGACATTGCATAAAACTTTTTTTCCAAACGGAAATTTTTTATTCAAACTAAACTTGATTAGTCAGATGGAAACTTTGAAATATACCTGCCTCCGTAAACAAACATAGTCTCGCACTTGTGTATTTATAAGTTGTATACGAAATAAATGAATGGTTGAATAAAGTTAGGATAGGTCTGGTATACAAATCACAACCTAATTGTTTTGTTCATGAATGATTCGCAATACGATGTTGTTGATACTCCCATAAAATTAAAAAACAAATGACTTAATTCAGAAAAAAAGATGAAACTTATATTCATTTTCATATAAGAATTATATTTAGTATGAGTATATTAAATATGAGTGGAGGCAATAGCATATGTTATTGTTTTTGATGTTTTTCTACAATATTTCTAATTTACTATATTCTAAATGGTAAACTACAAAGGTTTCTGAGTCACTTAGCTTCAGTCCAGTTTTGTTCGTTTTTTATTTGGTTTAATTAAACAACATGGAAAGTTGCATTAAAATACTTTAAAATGGAATATTCCATGCGTATTACAGTGTTCCCGGAGTTTATAAAGGAAACCCATAAAACTTTTAAGTCATTTCACTTCACTTTTTGAACGTTACCCTTTTTGTATACAATCCATTTCTTTTCTAAATTATTTATGAAATATTCCCAAAATAGACAGATGTCCAAAAGCTTTGCTTTCTATACCAATTTAGAGATCACAAAATATTTAATATTTCCTAAGATTACTAATAAAATTTAAACATGACATATAAAAATTCTAATAACATAATACGAACAAGAACTGGTATAAAAGAACTGTAATAAACATTTCAATTAAGTAATATGTAATATATTATCAGTCTTACAACTAGTTCTAAATACTGACTCTGTTTATTTTTATCATATAATTCCATACGATAGGAATTTTATTACAGGGTAACATAGACATTGTGGGGCTATTTTAGATACAGACTTATTATTCTAATTAATTTCTTAGAAATATTATATACTATTTTAATTTGAATGCGTTAATGATACAAGAAAGATAAGAATTCTAACTAGGAACAATTATCAGTAGAGATGGAAAAAATTGACTCAAACATTAACAAAAATAACCAACGGAAATTCTAGCTTACAAATAAACTGTTTTTTTTTTAAGATAAATATACCCATTTATGGAAAATTAAGCTTGCAGAGTTAAATATTTCAATTGTTATGAAAATTACTAGAACAATTAAATAGAGAAAACTCCATGGAAACCATTACGTCAATTTAATTTTCTACATTATTTCATATCTTTACATTCTTGGCCTTTGCCTTAAAAAACCTATTAAGGTATATATATAATTACAACCCTCGAAACTCTTCAATAATGAATAAAAATAATTTATTTTCTTTTCCATTTAATAATCAATCATTGAAAATGATGATTACTAGATGAAATCATACATCGAACAAACAGAAAATCATATATGGAACTAACCATCTTTTAAATTGGTTATAGACAAGTGACGTGTTATATTAATACAGAAATAATGGAAATTTAATTATTCTTTGAAACATTCTACAGTATCACTAGATTATTTATTTAGACAAGTTAATGAAATATTAATAGCAGTCTATTAGAGAGGAGAAAAAATAATTAAACCCTTCGCCAATTACGGAAATACGGAAATGTATTATATTAGCGAATGGTAAATTGTACTTACAATCTGGATTGCCCTAAGATTTCTTCTACTTCTTTCTATTAATATGATGGTATTATATTAATAGAAAGAAAAGCCATAACATCTCTCTGTAGGCAAACAGATGCTTACATTTCTTATGAGAAGCTCCAAATATGAAAATGACATAGCCATTGTTTTTGAATTGACACGTGGCAAATATTTTCACATAAAATAAGAAATTATAATTTTTATTTAATTTGGTTGTAGAATACTAGTAAAATCTCAAAACGCCATATTGTCATAAAAATCACGCGCAAAAACAAAAAAGGAAATATAAGATTAGGATCGATATATGTATCTATATTGTGCTTCTCTTAATATTGGACATCTTTTTATTTCCATTACAGGCTATATCTCATTTGACCGCTGATAAACCATTTTTTGTACGCATGGCCCTCAATAGTTTGTTTGTAACTCAGGATTCTCGACCTATAGTTCGAATGACAGCCAAGGAATTTATGTTTGGTTATGCAACAACATTGACATCTTTAGGCAACACATTTTTACCAGGTTGGATACATTTCGATAAAGTTGGCCTGGTAGATAGGGTAAGTGCGAAAACTTTACTGAAGAAAACAATTGATTAACTTCACAGTGCCCAATTAAATTATTTTCTACAACCATACCTATAATGATTTGAAACATATCGATAACAATCTTCTTTTATTTGTAGATGATGGATTTCAATAAAGATTATGAAACATTCCACACCGGTGTTCCAGATCCTAGAATATCGGGCTTATATGCGACATATCGTGGTTCTTCAAATCTACCTCAATGGGAGGGCGAGCATTGCAGCAATATTGATAAAGCTTCGGATGGTGTAAAATTTCCCAGTTTTCTGCAACCAAACGATACCATAAAATTCTTTAGGAAAAGTATGTGTCGTCCGGTCAGATTGCGTCGCGCTGATGATGAACGCGTTCTTAGGGGCAGTTTAACTGGATATCGTTATATTTTTGAAGAGAATATGCTGGACAATGGTCGTATAAATGAGAAAAATAAATGCTTTTGTCGTAAAGGTGAGTACTCGTAACTAGCTTCGAATAAAAGAACAGTTTTCTTTTCTGAGGAACGAAGTTTAAGACAAACGGAATTTCCCTTTAACCCTAAAATATTTTCTTTAAAAGCAAATAAAACATATTGGAGACAATCGTTGCAAACTTCTCATAAATGCGATCGTGATTTGATGTTGAAGAAAATAATTTATAACAGAGGGAATTTTCGTTTGTCTACAATTTCATTCCGGATGAAAGTATATTTCTTTGAGTGTATGATGGTATCTTACAACTCAATCTCCTGGCTCTATTATAAAGCAGCATACTGAATTGGCCAAAAGATATAACCAAATTTGTTACGGTTGACATTTGGTATAGCGCCTTTTCTTTGAAACGAAATTGTAGACCAACAAAGTTTTCTTTTACTAATAAAGTTGTGTCTCCAGAAGCAAATAAACCTTTTTGGCACTCTAGCGAACTTTGTTTAGCCTGAAAGAAACAATATTAACAACAAATGAAAACATCGTTTGTCTAAGATTTCATTTCCTGGAAAAGAAATTAACCTTTTGCGTAATGGAATTAGATTTATTGTAGTGAACTAATCGATTTATAGTTAAATGAAAACAAATCACCTAAGGTTTTTTTTTGCAAATAGCAAGTTTAGGTCTGATAGCTTAAGGAGAGCTAAAGGGGAAAACTTATAAGCTAATAGTCGAGAGATTTAATTATTTAGCCAAATAGGTTTAATGTCACCTCTTAGTGGAAACTAGTTATGAAACAACAAAGAACTATCTGCAATATATAATAAACAGATATCCACGTTGGATTTTCCCACATCATTCTAAAGGGATACTTTAGTATAGAATAAAATCGTAGTCTGTTTTATGGACGTAATAATATTCCGTGTTTTTTTCAAATCACTTTTATATGGTGTTTTTTCCTTAATAACCAAGCATTTTATAGCATTTAATGATGATGAACGTCGACAGGTCTATAATTAAAATATTGATATAATAAATGGTCAGCATTTAATAGATAAGAAACCAGTCAATACTATTTTGGTTTCCATGTATTTTATATGATGTGAGGGAACTTTATAAGTGTTCTATTTGGCGCCTGGTTATAAACAATTGTAAGATGATGTTTGTTTGGTTCTCAAAATTAGCAAATCGTTATTATTTTCCTCAAATTGTTCTATTCGTAATACAGTCATGGAATTAATATTTCTTAGAAATCTTAGAATAGTTTTGATTAGAATATTAGAATACCATACTGAAATCATAATTGTTTTGGATAAATATGAATTTTATTAAACATACACCCAAAGAACTTCATGTTCACTTCATGTTTAGGGATAAATAAAAAATCATAAGGCTTTAGTTCTAGTGGTACTATCTATATGTTAATCCGTTATTATTCGACAAATCGTTATTATTTTCCTCAAATTGTTCTATTCGTAACACAGTCATGGAATTAATATTTCTTAGAAATCTTAGAATAGTTTTGATGAGAATATTAGAATACCATACTGAAATCATAATTGTTTTGGATAAATATGAATTTTATTAAACATACACCCAAAGAACTTCATGTTCACTTCATGTTTAGGGATAAATAAAAAATCATAAGGCTTTAGTTCTAGTGGTACTATCTATATGTTAATCCGTTATTATTCGACAAATCATAAACAAATTTATTCTCTCTATATAAATTTTGTAAATTTATAGTATTTCTGTCGAAAGTCTTAAATTAATTTTGAAAAATTAATACACTTATTTGCAATTCTAAATTGAAATATTTGTCAATGATTCACGACATGAAGATTTACCTCGCCAGTCAACAGTTTTATAAACAAAATATAAATCTTCTGGATGTACATTAATAGCTGACCAACACTCATATATTACGTCCTTAATTCACTGCTCTACATCAATGAATAATGATTTTTATTTATGTCTTAATTTCAGGTTATTGCCAACCATCAGGTTTAGTTGACGTCACTGACTGTTACTACGGTTTTCCTATTTCATTATCATTTCCCCATTTCATGGATGGGGATCCCAAACTACAAAACGACATAACCGGTTTGGAGCCTAGCAAGGAAAAACATTCATCGGAGTTTATAGTACAGCCGGTAAGTAAGGATTTGACAATACATCATTCCAAATCAGCAATAACACTCATGGAAATACTCCAATTTAATGAAAGAGAATTAGTCATTGGTTTAGTATAGAGTAAGTCGCTTTTATGTCTGGGATCATAGTAATCTGCCTAGTCTATCGAACCAGTTTATGAACAAGTTTACAGGCCCAAAGTGTATCAGCATAATAATGAGATATTATTGTATTTTTCTTTAATACTATGTATTTTATTAATGTTGTTCACACATCGTTGAAACACCGTTGTAATTCTGAGCGAAAGGGTTTTTTCTGTTTAATGATAAGTTACTGACCAAGATTTCTGAGAATGATATGTCTGGCATGTAGTTTTTTGAAATTCACCATAATAATAAATGAAAGACCAAAATAAATGGGCCATTAATATAATTAATGTTTCACTATCATGTATTTTGTCTTTGTGATCAGAATGAAAGGATCTCAATATAATTGACGATGCCTAAGAAAAAAACTCTGATAATTTTCGGATATCACATACATACCTGATGAATTGTTTAATATGTTCAATTATATCATAAGTATGACGAAAAACACGTTACATTTACTAGTGTTTTAATTGCATTAAAAATGCTTACTAATCGGTATTTGACAAATAAATATGCCGTGTACTAACAATTTCACGACCGGTATAAAAAAATTATATCAATTTTTTGGTTAAGAAAGAATAAACTGATTTATGGAAGCCACCGTGGTGCAATGGTTAGCATACCCGCGTGGGTTCGATTCCTGCTACGACCGAACACCAAAAAGTTTTTCAGCGGTGGATTATCCCACCTCAGTAATGCTGGTGACATTTCTGAGGGTTACAAAGCTTCTCTAAGTGGTTTCACTGCAATGTGGAACGCCGTTCGGACTCGGCTATAAAAAGGAAGTCCCTTGTCATTGAGCTTAACATGGAATCGGGCAGCACTCAGTGATAAGAGAGAAGTTCACCACTGTGGTATCACAATGGACTGAATAGTCTAAGTGAGCCTGATACATCGGGCTGCCACATAACCTAACCTAACCTATCGGAAATGAACTATTTCTAGAGAAAATTTAACTAAATTGTATTTCAAAAATTTACTGACCACCGATATAGGGCAACTTTTGATTGGTTGTTAGAGGATATATACAAATTGGTTTATATGGGGTTTATAAAGTGATCCAATATGACCCATTTGCAATACGAAAGTCGATAGCTTATTTCCTTTGGATGTTAATGTTATTTCAACAGAGGGACGGACGACGCTATATCGAGCCAAAAATTCATCACGATGCAGAATATAGATATGTTACAAACGAAATGACGAAAATAGTGTACCCCTAGCGAAATTAAAAAAAATTCTATTTGAAGAATGCAAGAAATCATCATCGATTTATTGTTTGTTTTTATTTAGATTAATCAAATTGCCATTTAAGTTTTGGACGCTATCTATGCCTAGAAATAATTTAATTCTTAAACAAGAAAATATCAAGCCATTCTAATAGCGCTTCACCTTTGTGATATTTCTTTAAAAACTCGAAACAAAATTCGGAAATATATTAAATCAACTTCCATGTACTATTCATTCATTCTCTGTTGTACATAAATTTCCCTCCTTCTGTTGAACTTACAGCCATTTGGAACGCAATTAATTTCTAATAAATTACGTTGTCATATTGACATAGACGGAAATTTTAAATAATAAATAAGATACTAATTAAACAATTAATTTATTGGAACACTAAGTCTCCGTTCCTAGTCATGAACTAATCTATGCGCAAAATCTTAGCTAACAAGAAAATTGCTAACTCACCATATTTGTAATGTATTCAAATGATACCGAATTTTATAAATGTATTTATAAATTGCTCTAGTAAATGATTCAGGTGTCAAATTAAATATGCAAGTAATGTTCATGCATTTTTAATAATTGATGTGTGTTTTTTTTATTTAAAGTAAACTATTAAGACGAAAATAGTCAGCAAAAAACTCCCAATAAGGAAACTAAAAATAGTATTAAATAAACGATTCCAAAAAAAAAAAAGAAAAACAAAAATATATTTTTTCAGAAACGAATGTTCAAACAAATATATTTTTCTTTTGTCCGTTTAAAATAATTGAAAGCTATACTCTTTCCATTGTTTAAAATTTCTGTATAAGAATACGAAATGGTTCCCTAATATTGTCTTAATGTGGTGTCCAAAATTTAAATTAGATAACATACACATTATTTCAGTGCGGCTTCATTATCTTTCTCTTAATTTCTTCGATATTTAAATTTTACCTCATTATTAAAATTTAGTTCCGACTGCAATCTAACATACGGAAACAATTATCTAAGACAACTTTGTTAATTAATTTGTATTATGAGAAAAATTTGTATTTGTTATTATGTTTCGAAATTGTGAGAAAGTCAATTACATGATGTGCCCACATGAGATAGATCACCAGTATTAATCAGTCTCAAAAAATGAATAGAATAGTTGCTATGAACCATGTATTAGAATTTTATACAAAACAGGAACTAAATTTTATTCTAAGTAATTGAATGAGTTAGTATTTATGTAGCGAGTAGATAGATACCCGTCAAACATATGGAACATGCGAATTATATTAAATCAAGTCTTGCTTCCACCATCTCATATAGACGATCGATTGCGGCATTGCATGATATTTTAATTAGCATTTAACATTTAGCAAAAGTTGCAGTAGATTTGACCATGACAACGCATGATATTGCTATACGAGTATTTTTTTCTTTTCTAACATTTGCATACGATTTTATTTTCTTCATTACAGGAATCAGGTTTACCACTTTCACTATCCGTTAAGGTGCAAATTAATATGCATTTTAAAGATTTGTCGGTATATAATCGAGTGAAACGATTTAGTCATCTCACCGTCCCTATGTTATGGTTTGAAATTGTAAGTATTCTGCATTCAATGCTATATCTTCGAATATCTTGCTAAGATCCAGAATTTCTATCATTACAGACATTGCCCGAATTACCCGAACAATTGGATTCAAGATTCAATTTCTATTTGAATATTTTACCCCATCTGGAAGTGTTTGGTTTCTGGGGAGCTTTAGTGTCAGGATTTGCATTATTGGTATATGCTATAACTCGTGCCACCTTAAGATTAACAACAATGGCCCGAAATGGTCAAAATGTAGATATGTGTTATGGCAAAGCTAATCTCTTGCAAGTGGCCACGAATGGTGTATATAATCCTTGTGAAATGAAACTGCTACATTCAAATGAAAAATCCAATCCAAAAATTATACTAAGTAACAAGTGCCATGAAGCCGACGATTTGTATACAGAGTTAAAACCGACACATAGACAATTGGAAATAAAGCGCGATTCTTATGCTTTGGAAATGGAACCAGCTATTTCATCCGGCAGTGAGAGTAGTAGTGGTGAGGAAGATAATGAAAGTGAAACAGCGACATTTACTTTGAGTCGCAATTCGTCATCCTCGTGCTCAGAAGATGATGATACCACGAACAATGATATCAATCTACTAGGTTCCGATGAGGAAGAACATAATGTAAGTATTCAAAACAAAGTCTAAAATTCGATAAATTATCATAAATTGAAAATAATGCAGATCCAAAGCAAAGAACTAAAAATAGCTTTTTTTTATTTCTCACAAAGTCAAATGATTTCATTGTTTCACCATTGACTCTTAGAAGATTTTTTTTTTAAATTGCTTAAGGCAAACAAAAGCTTGTTTGTATATAAACCAATAAATATTAAAAATAATTAATGCGATGGAGATTAGACTCCTTATTCCATTTAAAATCTCAAATATTAGAGGAGCACACAACAGAGTACCTGACACCGATATAGTGCATAGTAAAACTTATCTGACTGATACCATAAAAACATTTTTATGTTAAAATCGTATTTTATTTTGTCAATTTTCTGACAGAAAATAAAAGTGGAAAACACATAGTGGCTGATATTTAATTCAACAAAGTAAAGCACTTTATTAAAAAAAAATTATTGCTCAAAACCAAACAATGTCGATAAAAGCTTCAAAGGATCAGTTTAGATTTGTTCGAATTGGTTACCTTTAGCACGAAGTATGGCCTTCAAACGACCGACGAAGCTATCACACGCTACACGAAAGTGAATATGCGGCGAAGCGCCGGCAATGGGTCAATTTGATATTTTTTAGTGCCACATCTAAATTAAATGTAAATTGTCTTTGAATATTTTTATTTTTTTTTTTCTCTTGCCAAGAGATATCCTAATCATCGATGTCCTAATTTTCGATTTTATTATAGGCTCGAGGTCATATTCTTCTGAAAATGTTTTGATTACCAATATAAACACCATAAATACACTATTTTGTTATGCCACGATTTAACACAATTTCTTTAGTTTCAATTTAAATTCCTGTTTTTTTTTTGCAAATATTCAAATTAATTGGAAATACCCACTATATACAATATATATGTACCTAAATTTATAAGAATTCGAATACGCATGTTAGGTTCTACACAAATACATATTTTTGTTGTTTTTTCTTCAATAGTTTCTCAATAGAATTTACAATAATACTTTGAATATTTAAACAATGAAGATGGTCCCAATAAAAGTTTTATTGGCATTTGTCTTTTAGCGCACGCGTTCCTATTTCATAATCTTTAGCTTTGTATTTTATTGATAGAATCGTGAGTGTGCATAATTTTATATTAAATAAAAAAACAAACATTCATACTAAATTCACTCATTTGATAGACGAAAAATTAGCACATTCAATCCCATTAATTATGTATGGTATTTTTTATGTGCATATCTTTTCAGACTGGTACTAGTATAGCTGATTTTGGAAATTCTACTGCAAGTTTACATGAAAAGACTCCTGCTGCCCAGGGCCGACAGAATCCCATAGACCCATCGAATATAATCAACAATAGCAGCAATCATACAGAATCTTCCAAGTCCACTACATAAAGTATTCAAAAGCTAACTAAACTGGTTTATTTGGAAAAGCAAAACATACACCGTGGAGATTAATTAAGTCGTATATCCATATGTATTCATCGAATCATGATGAGTTACGTTATCTATGGGGATAGCCTCACACCTCACCATCTTTAATTGAAAACGCACCAAACACAAAACTATCGATTTTCGAACAAAACAAGAAGCAAAAAAACAACTGTGATAGAAAGAAACAAGTCGATATAGAAGTTAATCGTTGGCAACAAAGGAAGAAGTACGCCATTGGTCTTCTTCCATCATATGGATTTATGGGATATTAATTTTATTCATTCGCAATCATGATCATGGTTTTTTTTTAATGGTTAACTTAGATTTCGATTTTTCATTCCCCTCATGCCCGCATCAGAGAAATCCATCATTGTCATCGTAGTAATTATTTAAATGTAGAATTAATTAAGTTTAATGTAAATTATCCATTAATCCAAGTGGAATAGAATCCACTCTCATCTACTCATCCATTAGCACTTAGATTTATTTTATATAGTTTTTTAGTCCAATACCGCCTCTGTGAGGTTTCAACCAAATGTTTTCTTTTTCTAATTTAAATTTTAAACAAATTCTCAAACAGAAGATTCGATCAGAAAGTTATAATAGGTTGCAGATTGAAGAAAAATCTACAACAATCTTGTGATTTTTTTTTTAATTTCTTGTTAAAGGACAAAAAGAAAACTGTCAATTTTTAAAAATTTATTCATTTTATGAAAATTGTTAAAATTATGATAATTTCCTTTTTTGTATAAAACATTGAAAACCGCTGAATGTTGTAACATGGAGATGCGAAGAAGAATTATAGCATACACTTTAGTTTAGATTACAGCTACAGAAAGTGTTATGAATTTCATTTCTTAAGTCAACAAAAGAAAAATACATAATGATTTATTTTATATATTTCAGCATCTTTTTTACAACACTCAGTATTACATAGCGGCCTTTGGGCAAAATTATTTTACATTAAATTCCATAATTATACATACATATTGATATTATAAGTGGATGGTAAAATAATAAGTATTTATAAAAACAATATAGAAATTTTCAAATATATATATATATGAAAATAAAATGATAAAATTTTATGTTTGTTGTGTCATTTCAAAGATTTTATATACTCGACTATTTAATAACACTGTGACGCAAAATTCAACTTTTTGTCTCCAAACAAAAAATCACTTATCCCAGCCGAAAGTACTCGATGAGAGGAGAAAAGCAATTTCTGGATTTTGCCAGATTGGTTGCCGTTTGTCTTTTATGAGCCTCTAAAATTGTGTCGCCAAATTCGATATTGGGCACTTTTTTGCAATTTTCGTATGGCCATAGCTCAAAAAAAATTGTGAATTCATTTTTGAGATATTAAGCAAAGTTGTAGCTCTTGACTCGGCCAACAAAAATGCTGAATATATTAAGTCGGAAAATATTCTTCATGTTCAAAATCGCAAAAATGTCGATAAAATACCACTTTTATCACCAATTTTTTCGGTTTTTCGATTACAGCTCCTGAACTGTTGAAAATTTTACCAAACAGTCATGGGAAGAAATGTAGCCTATAAAATTTTGAAAAACTTTGTAGTACATGCCAAATTCATATACATTTTTTACAAAAGGAAAAATTGCAAAATGGAATATATTTGCGCGCAACGAATTAAAAATTATAAGGAAATCTAAAAGCAGTAGCGTATCTCCGACGAAGAGTCGATAGTCTTTGCGGCTCCATCGGTGGTTGTGTGGTGTGACATTGAGGAATGCGGAAGACTAGTCCCTATATTTAGCCCATCTCGTCCGGATTCAGTTTCGCTTCGTGAATGGATTGTAAATGTGGAGCTTGTTAAGTATTTATTTAATTGGGAGAAAAAGCTACGGTATTTAACGCTGTTTTACGTTATAAGAAGCAGCATCATAATGTTTTGCGGGTACAAACGAGAGGGAACTGCCATAGAAGAAATTCAAGTAAATACTAGCCAGGTATTTTCCCTGTGCAAAAATATGAAGCTGATATATATCTCTGGTTAATGTGCGGCGTAAAGGATCCACAGATTAATGATGTTACTGGGTATATTGCTGAAGTTAAGACGCATTAGAGCTATTGGGTAATACCAACTCGCATTTGTCTATTATGGAACAACAAAGAAACCGTGAAGTCTTATACCCGAATTGGAATGAATTGTTTTGGTTTCATGCACTTATGGTGAGGTCGTAAATATAACATTGGTTGTTCAATTGGAATTGGGCAGGATGAGCAAAGTTTGCTTCCTGCATGTATTCCAGGTTGATGGAGTTTGGATTTTGTTCCCTGGTTATTACTAGGTTGAGCGGCTCTGTGGGGGGTATTCCACATTGAGCGACGGTTTGCGTAATTTTGTTCCCTGGTTGCTGCCAGGTTGAGCGGCTCTGTGATGTTGATTCACATCGAGTGTTGATTACTTTAGTGTTCCATGGACGTATTCAGGTTGAGCGGTTTGTTGGTTTTGTGGAAGAAAATTCTTTAAGTACTTGCAACTGAACAAAACTGAGGAAAATACTGCCTCAGAGTTATATGTCATTTTCTACTTTACGTATCTTGTCGGCATGGCTGTCGTTGATTTCTGAAAAACGTTCAATAAGCAGTAGTAGCAGGTGTGTCGATAAATTACGTTTTTATACCCTTCATCACTACTGTGGTACAGGGTATAGTAAGTTTGTGCATTTGTATGTAACGCCAAGAAATAGTGGTCATAGACCCATCTTTTAGTATACCGATCGGCTTAGAATTAAATTCTGAGTCGATTTAGCGATGTCCGTCTGTCTGTCGTCCGTCTGTCTGTATATGTAATTTTGTGCACAAAGTACAGCTCGTAATGTAAGTCCGATCGTCCTCAAATTTGGCATAGGACCGTTTCTTGGGACAGAGACAATCGCTATTGGTTTTGGAAAAAATCGGTTCAGATTAAGATATAGCTGCCATATATATTTATCCCCGATTTGGTCATAGTTAGCGTGTTTATCAACCGATTTTCTTGAAATACCGTACATCCAAATATTTTATGAATCTCGAAAATCTTGCAAAATATCAGCCAAATCGGTTCAGATTTAGATATAGCTCCCATATATATCTTTCGTCCGATTTAGACTCATATGACCACAGAGGCCAAAGTTTACTACCGATGTTCGTGAAATTTTGCACAGAGGGTAGAATTGACGTTCTACCAATGCTTGGTAAATTTTATTGAAATCGGTTCAAATTTAGATATAGCTCCCATATATATCTTTCGTCCGATTTGAACTTATATGGCCACAAAAGCCAGAGTTTTGCCGTGATTTGCTTCAAATTTTGCACAAGGGGTACGTTTATTAGTATCGTTAAGTGTGTCAAATTTTGTTAAAATCGGTTCAGATTTAGATATAGCTCTTATATATATATATATATATATATATATATATATATATATATATATATATATATATATATATATATATATATATATATATATATATATATATATATATATATATATATATATATATATATATATATATATATATATATATATATATATATATATATATATATATATATATATATATATATATATATATATATAAATATATATATATATATATATATATATATATATATATATATATATATATAAGAGCTATATCTAAATCTGAACCGATTTTTTCCAAAACCAATAGCGATTGTCTCTGTCCCAAGAAACGGTCCTATGCCAAATTTGAGGACGATCGGACTTAAATTACGAGCTGTACTTTGTGCACAAAATTACATATACAGACAGACGGACGACAGACAGACGGACATATATATATATATATATATATATATATATATATATATATATATATATATATATATATATATATATATATATATATATATATATATATATATATATATATATATATATATATATATATATATATATATATATATATATATATATATATATATATATATATATATATATATATATATATATATATATATATATATATATATATATAGGAGTACGTTTAG
This sequence comes from Haematobia irritans, assembly GCF_050003625.1. Classification (NCBI taxonomy): domain Eukaryota; kingdom Metazoa; phylum Arthropoda; class Insecta; order Diptera; family Muscidae; genus Haematobia; species Haematobia irritans. Next base: position 3,287,511 of record NC_134398.1, read on the forward strand.
TACTATCGGTAATTGTGCCAAATTTGGTTGAAATCGGTTCAGATTTAGATATGGCTCCCATATATATCTTCCGTCCGATTTGCACTCATATGACCAGGGGGGCCAAAGTTATACTCCCATATACGTGAAATTTTGCATAGATAGCAGAATTATTATTCTAACTATACATGTCAAATTTAGTCGAAATCGGTTCAGATTATATATATGTAGCTCTCATATATATACGTACACCAGAATTGGGGTAGACTGTTACACATTTTAGACCCATTTTCAATGGAAGTTTCCTCCAATTAACTGGATAGCGTTAGCCGATTTAAATTTTAATTCTAGAGATTTTGTAGAAGAAAAAAATTGTCTCCTTTATATAGCTTCCAGCAAATGTGAAGTAGTTGAGATGGTAACACAAATTTTGGCCTACATAGGGGTGAAGGATATAATATAGTCGGCCCCGCCCGACTTTAGACTTTACTTACTTGTTTTTAATTTTTTGCTAATTTTAATTTGGTAGTGAGGGAGGGGGTTTAAATAATTTCAACTATATTTGAATGTAACGGACAATCATTAGCACACTAGCATATTTGACAACATTCAGCTTTCACATAAATACCATTTTCCCAAAACGCATATGGAAATCCCCCATTCTCTTTAACTGAGTATCCCCGAAAATTCGAATCGAACTAATATGGCACTATACAGAGTCATAGATAACATAGATAAACGGAATTTTGAGATTGGGTAGAATTTTGAGATTGGGTAGAATTTTGAGTTAGGGTAGAATTTTGAGATTGGGTAGAATTTTGAGATTGGGTAGAATTTTGAGATTGGGTAGAATTTTGAGATTGGGTAGAATTTTGAGTTAGGGTAGAATTTTGAGATTGGGTAGAATTTTGAGATTGGGTAGAATTTTGAGTTTGGGTAGAATTTTGAGATTGGGTAGAATTTTGAGATTGGGAAGAATTTTGAGTTTGGGTAGAATTTTGAGATTGGGTACAATTTTGAGTTTGGGTAGAATTTTGAGTTTGGTATGAGTTTTGAGTTTGGCATGAGTTTTGATTTTGGCATGAGTTTTGTACTTGGACGGAATATTGTACATCATTCGGTGATGCTTTGAGTGAGGTTGTCCTTTTTTGATAAAGTCTTCTTTCAGAAATTGCGAATTTGTAACTTCTGCGCAATTTGGAATATCACGCCATTGATCCGTTGTGGCCATTTTGAATGGATCCACATCTACACGAATTACTTTAAACATTTATTTGTATTAGTATATAAAGACTGAAAATATATATTAGGTGTGTTCCTTTACTTTACTCGTAGCAAAAAGTAGTAAAAGAGAGAAATATTGAAAATCCTCTCAGATTTCTATATTTGTTAAATGTACCGGAACGAAAATATAGTAAAAATTTTAAAAATGTCAAATAAAAAACAAAAGAAACATTGTGATTTGAATAAATATTTTCAAAACATGTAGGTAAATTAAATACTTTTATATCGAAATTTGTTTTTGACAAATGGCAGATTTTTTGCAGGAAACTTTGAAATCCTTATTACGATAGAAAGAAGCTATGGTTTTTACTTTGTTATAAAAAGTACTCCTTTTGCAAAATTTTTAATCAAAGTAAGACTCTGGGCCATAAAGTAGAGTAATAGCGCATATTATCAGTATCTTATAAGGTGGGGTTTTTCATTCTGTTTGTAACACATACAAATAACGAATTCTGACTATAGAAAGTATATATAGTCTTGATCAGGGAGAAATTATAAGACGATGTCTCTCTGTCTGGCTATCTGTTGTAATCAGGCTACTTCCTTCAATAATGAACCTATAGTGCTGAAATTTTAACAGACACTTTTTTTCTACATGCAGGTCAATTTTGAAGATGGGACTACTTCGGCCTAAGTTTCGATTTTGCTTCCATATGAACCGACCTCCGAATTGGGGTCTTCATGACATAGACATTAAAACTTTCATCCGATTTGCATGAAATTCAAAACGTAGAGGTACTTTTGGTCCATTAAAGGGTGTGCCGAATTTGGTGTGAGTCGGTCAATGTTTTGGTACTTTTTTCGAAACAAGTGGTATTGGTTCGGCATTGTTTTGAAATTCCAAATTGTGGAGTCTACACGTTAAATCTAAAGCACAAAGGTGCACAAAATTTTCCTCCAGAATACGTAAAATTTTATAAGGAATGTAGTCCTTCTAGACTCAAAATGCAGACCCCACTTTGTTCAAATTTTGCAAAAAAAAAAATAAATTGTAAGGCCCTATCTCGCAAATATTAGATATATTCGCGCACATACACAATCTTTTTATGGTAGTTTATAAGTTCTATCCAGCAAAGCAAAAATCATGAAAATCGGTGCATAATTGCGCGTTTGCCAAGTAAAACTAAATTGCATACATCCGAGGTGTCCAACTTCCAACGTCTATAGACCAGCCCGTGAATCCACTAGGGACCTACAAACCTCTAAATATAGAGAAAAACATTTCAGCTTTGGCACAAAGAAAAAATTATGATGATATCTTAATCCATTAAAAAGTTACAGATTTATTTCCAAAAACAAGCGATTTGGAACTACTTTAGTTTGGAAAATTTGAAAACAAATAATTATTTTTGTCATGACATATCTACAACTTTTACTCGAAAGAATTTGTCGAGTAAAAACTAGTAAAAGTAGTAACTAGTAGTACGTAAATTATAAAAGAGAAGCCTGTTTCGATTACCCAGAAAAAGTGACTTAGTTTAGACATTTTATTTCTATTAAGTAAAATTTGTGCTTTATTATTTTTTTTTTTTTTTTTTTTGGTGTAGATAAACTGCCATAATAAGAATTTTATGGTTTGCATCCCACATAAATAAATGGACTTCTCTAGCTTCTGAGGTCATATGAGTGCATATCGGACGAAAGATATATATGTATATGTGGGCAATATCAAAATCTGAACCATTTTCGATCAAAATTGGCACATTTGAATATACTATTAATTGGACTTCCTGTGCAAATTTTGAAACAAATCAGAATAATACTCGCATATACGCATAAATCTTTTACACAAGTAAGTAGGTATAATACTTTTACATTTTTACACAAATTAGAAACTTAATATGTACTTACCTGGTGGAACTAAAGACTTCTTCAAATTCTTTTGGCCCACATATTTTGGATCGAAATGTTTTTCGCATAATTTGTTGTTTGGTCGTATCAGGTTGGCATTAAGTCCTAAGATTTCACACCAATTCATCTTCTCCTCTGGATCTTTGGGAAATCCATAAAGATGTTTGGGATTTTTACAATTGAAAACACAAACACGAACCATGATGTCAATTAATTGCAAAAAACTAATTAAAACAGGAAAAATAATTAATACTTACTATGATTATCCTTGTCCAAACTGAAGTGAAAATTTTTTGAATATTCATTTTGTATGTACACCCATTGATTCGAATGTTACGTCCATGTACGCTATGGTATTTATCTACGCCGCGCTGTTCTGCGCTGGCTTTAAAATTGCGCAAAGAGAGTTTAATGGTGTACACTAGCGCCCCCAACAAGTTTGACAGCTGTTCTCTCATTTCCACCAAAGATTATAGAAGAGGAAGATGGGAGATTGGCTACTGAGCACATCAAACCATTTACCACATTAGTTTAATACTCGAGCCAAACGCGTATACGACAAGTATTGACATAGCATTAAAATGCAAATAAAAAGAAATTAAGTGCACGAAATAAATTTCCATAAAGGGGAAAATGTAATTTATTTTGTTGTTGGCTAAAATTTAGCATTGTTTCATTAAGAAAATAAAATTTTTCATTTAAAAAATAAAAACGAAAGACAACTAAAAGATTACAAACATGTATTGAACTAACATGGTAAATGCAACATTTGGTATGACGCAAGCCAATTTCCTATCTTCCTCAAGTTTATTGTCTTTGATTTCCACAGCACAAAGCTGTATCTTATAGTCTAGTTAATCTATGATGTAAAGAAATGTCGAATAAACAACAGAAAAGCAGTGCTCTTTAATAATTGTGTCAATTCTAAATAAAAATAACAACGACTTTTCAATTTTTTTTGTGTCAACGGAATCGTTTTTCATAGAGCATTTTGAAAATTTTAAAAGAATTTGTTAAGATTTGCATTAAACTGAAGTGATTCGTATTTTAAAGGTAATTATTTAATTTGTCCGGCATTTGTAGTCATTCAATGGAAAAAAATATTTCCAAAATACAAGAGAGCAAATGGATTTTGGAAGAGAGGATAATTCTCTTGCTTTGGTTTGCTTACATTTAGATCATTTTGGCTCCCATTACCTTCCCCAATTAAGATTTACGCTCATGACATATACAATCACCCATAACGTTGACTCTCTTTCGGTTTTTTGTACTATTCAATAAACCGTAGGCCCTTCTCACCCCTCCCCAATCTTCCAAACCAAAAGAAGGGAAATAAATATATGTGTTCATATGAAGCATAAAGCAATTGTGTGAGCAAGAGTCACCAGTTAAACAGTGGTTTATGTTGACAACAATTTGAAATACCCTATATAGCAATATTTTTATTGATTTGACTATTTCAATTTGTATTCATTGCAATTTTAACTATTCAAATGATTTAAAATAAAAATAAATGAAATTATTATAAAGTACATCATGCGAAAATTTAACCAAAATGTAATGTATTCCATTTTTTGAGATCAATAATTTATTGAAATTTTTGGCTAAAAACAAAAATAAACTCAAATTAAAGAAAAAATCATTTGCGCCAAATCATTACTTTTTTATGATGTGTAGGCAAAAATTTCTTCTACTTCTTCAGTTATCTTTGAACTTATCTATAAGGCCATTGATATTTATACCCACGTTTAGTTCATACATTTTTTGAGAAAATGTAATTGGGCACGGGGGAAAGTTTTTTACAATTTGTGAAAATAAACTAAAACTCAATTAATTCTTCGACTTTTTTCTGTGCAGAAAATCCCCCATTACGAAACCTAATCAAATCTAATATGAATATTACTAACCAAAGAATTTCAAAATATTTGGTATGTATAATGTGGGTACAAAAAATATTTATACAAGTATGACTAAATAATATATTCTTAGATTTACCAAGCCTTAAATGGGCTGACCAAAATTCCCCCAATTTTTATCAATAGTCCCTTATGTCAGTCTACTCGTAGAAACAGTAATTCTGGCAAACAAACAAAAAAGCAAAAACTACTAAGATTTCCAGCCTTAAAATTGGAAGAAACTATGCCAAAATTTTTGAAAAGTGTTCAACCATTATTATCGGATCAAGAATACGAACAAACTGAAGAAATGGCAGCAGAATTTGTATGTAACGAAGGAGCGGAATTGCAAAAAATTTTAGAACAATTGGCTAAGTGTGAGGAAAATTGGTTAGCTCCTAGATGGATGAAAACGGCTTATTTGGGTTATCGTGATCCAGTAACAATTTATTCAAGTCCAGGAATGACGTTTCCATTGATAAGTTTTAAGAATTTCGATGAGTACATCTCTTATACGGCCAAACTAATAATGGCAATGATCAAGTTCAAGAAACGAGTGGATGATGGTTTAATGCCCATAGTAAAAATGGGTAAATTTGAATTGGATAATTCTCAGTTTGGACTTGTCTATGGAACCAGTCGTATACCATTAAACGAAGTTGATGATATAGAATATAATCCTACATCGCAACACGTAGCCGTAATATATAAAAATCACGTAATTATTGAAAATTTCTCCACAGCTATATAGTATACATATATACATGTTAAAATCGGTGGTATTCAGTAGAGATAGTGAATCAACCCGGCATGATATAACATAAGAAGGGTAGATTTAGTTATCACTATTCACTAATTCTTTAAAGAAAGCCTGTAGAGCTAGTGTCGTAAAATTATAATACCATATTTAAAATTCCGGTTAGACGGTAGTTACCTATACCATTTTTGTTGAATATAATAATAAATAAATATTGTTGTGAGTCCAAAGATTTCATGTCCTGAAATTCCGATTGCGAAATTTACTTAGCATAGAAGACGATATAAAGTTTTTTCCTTGTCTAAAAGTCAGTAAACTTTTCAATGAAGTCGTGTTGGCCTTATACTTAAGTGATTGTACGCAAAATATTAGAATACACATGAACCAAATTTTTTGTTTGACTAAGGTCAACTTGGCTTTAATAATTCAGAAAAATTCGTCAAGATTGATGAAATCATCTATAAATTTGTTGACTTGGTCACTTTTGACTACAAAGCAAAAGAGCATTAAAAAATATGATATGTTTTTCAACCCTTTACTTAAAAGACGTTTTTTAATTGAAATATAGCATCATTTCTGAATTTGGAATCTTATGTTGTCGTTAACATGTTTTAATTGACTTTCAGATCATAAAGTGTTTCCTACAATCAAGTACGCAAAACTAAAATTTAAAAGAGAAAGTGTCCTTACTTCAGTTCTCCGCTTCTTTGACTCAGAATCAATTCCAAAATCATTTGTGTAAAGACAAAATCTTTGGAACCGTGCATGCTTTTTTTCAGTGTAATTTTGCTGCCAATTTTCGAACGGAAGGTATTTGTTACCGTTAGAAAACTAAAGACTATACCCTCAAAAAAATAAATCGCTTCTGTAACATATACCCCAAACACATTTTGCTTCAAGCATATACATTAACAGGATTGGTCCAAACAAAATATTGTTTGTATTATTCAAACATGTTATGTTTCACCTTAGGTATATACTACACTCTTAGAAAAATATGTTTTTCATATGTTCCGATATAAACAAAATGTGTTTCGGGCACAATTTTAAAACACAATATATTTAAGTGCAAACATGTAATGTTCCTAAACTAACACTAAATGTTTGGGACATCTATGTTAATATGTTAGAATATATTATGTTTGGGACATGAATGTTTCATAAAAATCATATGTGTGAATGCAAACATATATAAATTTACAAATTTCGACTAAACATACATATGTTGTGATATTTTATTCAAAGCGACAGAGAGTATACAGAAAGAAATAGAGATGGAAACCGGGAGAGTTGACGAAAGATATCAACATAACACAGTGAAAGAATCAAAAGAGAACAATTTCTGTGAAACCGCTTGTATGTTGTTTCGGAAAACTGTTTTATGATAAGGCCAAAAATTTGATATGCTTAAGTCTTAATATTATTTAATTTGAATAAAAAGAATAGACATTCGGAACCAGGAGAATAGAAATCAGGGGTCTTCATAAAAATAACGAAAGGGCACTATACTCTTTTTAGAGTTGGGACAGTAAAATGAAATAAGGAGGAAATAGTGAAAAATTACACAGTAAAATGTATAAAAACAAAGTTTAGTTCCTCTTTATTAATAAGTAGTCCACGAGGAGTTGACGGACACCTTCAAATATAAAAGCGGGCATTAAGTTCGAGTTTTGCAGCTAAAACAATTTAAAAAGTTTATTTTTATGAATTTTTTATTTATGAATTTTTAAAGAAAAATAAAAGGTATTTTAGAGCGATGGTGTTAAATGCTAGTAAAAAACTGTTCACGCCTAAATAAATGTATGTTTATATTATAAAATTATATATGTATATTTATACTCGACTCCACGTTCTTCTTTGAATTCCTTACAAATTTTAAAGTTTTGTACCAAAAACAGTGTTTTGTTACAAAATTGTTATTTTTGCAATAAAAACATAATATTTTATCAATTTCGTTTATATCAAGCACTGTTACTGACTATAAATCTTTAATAACCCACATTTCGAAGTTTCATTATAAAAATTTAATATAGTATAAATATAAATGTGTAAATTAAAAAAAAAGAAAAGTGTTCGGTCGGAGCAGGGATTGAACCCACGACCCTTTGCATGCAAGGCAGACATGCTAACCACTGCTCCACGTGGCAAACAAATGTATGTTTCTGTTAAACAATGTTATGTTTGCATAGGCTCGTGGGCGCTGCAAACTATGCTATATAAATGTAACTTATAACGATAATTATCTGCTGGTGACCATAACAGCTACGTAGCCCAGTGGATAGTGGGTTGGCTTACAAACTGTATGGTTCTCGGTTCGATTCTCCGTGCAGGCGAAAGGTAAAATTTAAAAAATATATAAAAGTGAATAATTTCTTCAACATTATTTGTATTACAGAAAAAGGTGCCAAGAACTAAAATATTTCGTGGAAGCGAAAATTACAAGTATGTTAGGCAATGAGCACAATCGTCTTTGGGAAAAATTCTTCCAAGCATATAATATTTTTTGGGCTCAAAATGCTTCCAAACATATAATATGTTCACATAAAACAAACATATTAATGTTTCGCCAGTATCCAAATATATATGTACTTCCTGCAAAATATGTTTGGAACATATGTTAAAGAAGCGATTTTTTTTGAGGGTGTAGTAAAAAAAATTAATGATTTTTTTTTTGTATATATACATTTTTAAGACGTCAATGGGTTACTTCCATTCTTTTTCTTGCTGCTTAATCTCTAGGTCTCTGTTTCTAAACACATATATGTTTATAGGCTATTTCGAAATTAATATATGCTTGCATCCAAACATATTATATTTTCAAAAATATTATGTCTCAAACATAATATGTTCTAACATATTAACATAGATGTCGCAAAACATGTTATAAATGTGTTAAAAAATATGGGTTCCAAACATATAATTTTTACACCCAAACATATGAAAAACAATCTTATTCGTCCGTGTACATACTACGTTTGAAGAACACTTCGGGCAAACTAATTATAATCAGAGTTGCCACCTTAATTTCATGTCATTAAATTAAAAATAAATTAAGTTAAAAAAATAAAAGTAAAAAAAAAATTAAATCGAAAACTCAATTACTAATAGAATTCATTTTTTTAGTTCTATAAACTTCCTGTTTACAATAAACATGGACGTATTTTAAATGCAAACATTTTGGCCGAACAACTGAAACGTATAACAGAAACTGAAAAAACTTTTGGTATTCCTATTGGTATTTTGACAACTGATCAAAGGGAAAATTGGGCTAATGCATATTTGGAACTCAGCAAGGGTGAAGGAAATTGTCCAAGTCTTAAATGTATACAGTCGTCCTTGTTCACAGTATCATTGGATCAAAATGTACCATATACAGATGGTAACAAATATAATGTTTTAGCCGATCAGATTTTACATGGAGGAGGATCAACTCAGAATAGTGCCAATAGGTGGATGGATAAGACAATTCAAGTATGTTTAATATAAAACCCTAGTAAACTAGATGCTTAACAATTTCAAATGCAAAACAATAGGTAATAGTTAATCCCAATGGTATGAGTGGGTTTTGCTATGAACATTCGCCGGCCGAGGGACAACCTATAGCCCTGATGACTGAATATATAACAAAAATTTTGTAAGTCTCTTTTCCTGGATTTGTCTTGTTTGCCTCCTACTAGAACTTTTTCGTTGTAATCTATAAAAAAAGGCCTCAAGCTTCCGAATTTGAAGATGGATCGAGCGAAAATTACGCATGTGCTTCTAAATTGCAATTCGGCGAAGCTTCTACTTGTCTTCAGGAGAAATTAAAATTGGCTTCGGAAAACATTGACAAATTGACCCAGAACTTCGATATACACGTCTTACACTACAAATGTTATGGCAAAGATTTTTTAAAACAACAGAAATTAAGTCCGGATAGTTTCATACAAATGGCATTACAACTTGCTTTCTATAAGTAAGACAATTTGGGAAATTAGCTGAAAACATTAATAAATTACTTATTTACATCTCCTCAATAGATTGCATAAATGTGCTGCAGCCCAATATGAATCAGCTCATTTGCGAATTTTTTATGGTGGTCGCACGGAAACGATACGCTCATGTTCTAATGAATCACTCGCATTTGCCCGTGCGATGATGAACCCTGCATCCAATGATGTTACCCGAGTTGAATTACTCAGACAAGCTGTTAAAGGTCATCGTGAATATACGAATATGGCCTTACAGGGTCGTGGTGTTGATCGTCATCTTTTAGGTTTGAAGCTCATGGCCGTGGAAAATAATTTACCCATACCTAAATTCTATTCATCTCCGGGCTATGTCAAGAGTACCCATTTTCGTATAGCTACGTCTCAAGTGGCCACTAAAAATAAGGCTTTTATGAGTTATGGTGCAAGCACAGAGGATGGTTATGGTTGTTGTTATAATCCCCGCAAGGACGATATGTTTTTGGCCGTAACCTCTTGGAAATCGAATAAGGAGACTAGTTCTGTGAATTTTGCAAAATCAATTGAAGATGCTCTAAACCAAATGTATGGTATTTTGGAAAAAACCAATACGAATAAGAAGGAGACTCATAGTATGGACAAATGCAAGAAATGAGTTTCATGTGTCCAGGATTGTAGTTTTTATAAATCGTTTAACTTTTTTTAGATGATATTAAAAACTGTTGTTTTTAATATCATCAATGATATTAATTTTTTGCAATGATTTAGAATTTTTTTGCTAATTTGGGTAAAAACTTAATATATGTAGGTATTTTGAAAAAAAAAAAAACATTTTTGTATATCCACAATTTTTAGGCAACACTGCTGAAAAGTCTGAACTCCAAAATTCTGCTGATTAGTGGTAATCAGTTACTTCCTGTATAAATTAGCACGACATTTCTGATAATTTCTAGGGTTGGTAGTTTCAACGCCTTTCGGGCTCGGCTATACAAATGAAGTCCTTTTTCATTGAGCTTAACACGGAAGCAGGCAGCACATTGATAACATAGATTTTCACCATCTGTGGCTAATCATGAGATGTATTTCTTATCTTATGTTATTAAAAACTGCCGAATGGAATTATTTACTTATCACGAACATACACAGGAAAAAATATCACCAACATTTTTCCAAATAAAAAGTTGATTGAAGTTGAAATGTTTTCAATTAATAAATTAATTGATACAATTGATTTTTTAATCATGAAAGGAACATTAACTTAATTAAGTCAATGATTGAACATTTTTAAAGTTTTAATTAAAAAAGTAAATGATACTATCAACTTTTTGTATCAAACTCGGAAGACTAACGTACATTATCATGTAGCTCCGTTAGCCTTTAACTGCAAGTTAACTTTAACTGAAAAAATTTCAGCAGTTAAATTCCTAACTAGCATATGAAATATACGAGGGCGGTTCGGAAACTTCTTAGCCTATCAATGAAAGAGAATAGTTAGTTTTTCATAAATATTTTTATTTTTCAATATAATCTCCTGAAACTTCAATACACTAAGTCCAACGCTTTTCTAGCAATTCTATGCCTTGATTGAAATAGTTTTCCTCAAGGTCTTCAAAATAGTGGTTTACAACTGTAATTGCATCTTCATTTGATGTAAAACGCTTGCCAGCAATAATTTTTTTTTAGATTTTGGAACAAGTAAAAGTCACTGGGAGCTATAACGTACTTTAATTCGTTGATTTTAGCCATTGTTAAAACACTCTTGTGCGCTGGTGAGTTGTCTTGATGAAAAATAATTTTTTTGTGTTGTAAGCCAGGACGTTTTTCTCCAATTTGTACATTTAATTGATCCAAAAGGTTGCAATAGTACTCTGAATTTATTGTTTTACCATTTTGCAGATAGTCAATCAATAAAATACCTTTGAAGTCCCAAAAAACCGTTGCCATAACCTTACCAGCCGATTGAATTGTTTTGGCCTTCTTTGGGGCATTTCCTCCAGCTTCAGTCAATTGTTTGGATTGTTCTTTTGTCTCTGGAGTAAGTGGTGGATCCATGTCTCATAAACAGTTATGAAACGACGCTTAAAATCCATTTTATTTCGCTTAAAACGATCCAAACAAGCTTGAAAAATGTTAAATGTTATGCGTTTTTGATCGACTGTTAACAAATGCGGCACCCATCTTGCAGAAACATTTTTCATCTGTAGTTCTTCATGCAAAATTAAATGAACTCGATCATTTGAGACGCCCATGTATTAGCAATTTCACGCACTTTTATTCGTCGATCATTTAATACCATATCATGTACTTTGGCTACAATTTCTGTTGTTGTTGCTGTTTTTGGACGTCCACTACGTGGTTCATCTTCAATGCTTGTACGACCACGTTTAAATTCAGCAACTCAATTTTTTACTGTTGCATATGAAGGAGCACTTTCACCCATATGATTATGAATTTCTTGTCCCGATAAACCATTTTTATGTAAATATTTAATGACAACACGCATTTCTAATTTTTCCATTGTAAAAAAATTGCGGATGCGTCTTTTTTGAACACCTGTTTCTATGTGAAGGAGTTGCCAGATCGAAACAAAACTTAACATGTGTTCATAACAGAGATGGTAGTTTCCAAAACAGTTAACTTTTTTTTTTTGTTTATTCCGCGCTGTTTGTGCTGGGCTAAGAAGTTTCCGAACTGCCCTCGTATAAGCAAGATGACAGATGTGTCACCGTACGGTATAAAAGTTCGTTAGCTAACAAAGCACTATCGGAGCTTCATGAAAATGGGTGTCAGATAAAACAAAAGTGATGGAAATTAAAGTTTTAATTGATTAAAATAAAAAATTAATTGAAACTTGCTAATGAAATCAATTAATTATTTAATCAAGTATCTTTTTTATGCCCAATTAAAATTGTGATTGAAACTATCAATTTGTGATTGAAGACATTTCAATTAAAAAATTAATTGGATCAATTAATTTCGTGATTGAGTCAGAAAAAATTGTTCGTGTGTACCAAGAGGGTCCCTCTTATAAGATATTAATGAGAATAACTGGATTTTACTTTACTCTCAATTGCAAGACACATCCTTCATATAGCCGAATACGAACAATGTGATCCACCAAGTTAGGCACTACTCGGAGAAAATATTTACAAGAAGTGTATGCGGAAGAAACAACCAGTATCTGAAACTTGACATTCCAAACTGTTTACCCCTTTATTGACAATTTTCGACAATGAGACATTCCCAAATCAAAATTGTCTTATACAAAATTAAGCAATTAATCGATCTATAAAGAGATTTTAGTAAAGAGATTACTCTATGAAAGAGTTTACATGTTTCCCTTCTCTTAGTAAGAGTATTTAAAAGAGTACTTCTGGAACAACTTGTTGTTATTATTAACTATCTATCTGTTCCCCCATATATACGTTATTGCATTGCTTTGGACTTTGTGTTCCGTACATTGCTTGTAGATGCTAGTATTCCATTTAAACCGTCCATGAGCTTTGTTGTTTTGTGCCTTCGACACCGCCTTAATATACTAGTTTCCGAACTTGTTTGGAGTTTTATTTTTGATTACGTGGTTGACTTTCAATTTCATGTCTTGATAAACAAAGTTAACATTTCTTTTGATAAAAAAAACAAGCGGTACCACCATTAAGATTGACAAGCAATCCAAAGGCAACATCATTTCAGTCATTTTACTTTTTGCTCCGAAGAAAGTAGGTGGTAAAACGAACGGACACTCTGCTAACATAATAAGCGAAAGTTAAGTGTTGTAGTTTGGAACGAGATAGTTTGTTGATCTAATCTAAATCAAGCGATAATCGCTTACAAACGTTTTGTTGTTTTATTCTCTCCGAGATTATGTATAAGAATCAAAGGTGAATTTCGGGTTATTACTTTTTTTGTAATTTAAAATTTTAACCGCTAAACTTTTCCTCCCAAGTAGGTTCTCCCAATTGGAAGTACTTGAAGAACATAAGGACAACACCATGCCAATCTTAACACGTAGAGTGCTCACCAATTTGGTAAGAATTTACATTGTATCGCTTTTTGATACGAAAAACTAATTTTCATATATTTTTGTTTATTTTTAGACTAAAAATGCCTTATATGCTCCTACTAAGGTGTCAGCATCCTTATGTGCTGCCCCACTGACACAATCCACCAATGTCCAACAATACAGCAATAAAAGACAGAACCTATTAAAGTTCCCCGCCTTGAAATTGGAGGAGACTATCCCAAAATTCCTTAAAACTGCAGAACCTCATTTGACTCCAGCTGAATTGGAGGAGACAAAAAGAATGGCTTTGGAATTTCAGAAGAATGAAGGTGCAGAGCTACAAGAAATTCTAGAAAAGGTTGCTGAGGAACAAGAAAACTGGCTTGCGCACAGATGGTTGAAATCGGCCTATTTGACATACCGTGATCCTGTTACTGTTTACTCCAGTCCTGGTATGACTTTCCCTCTTCAGAAGTTTAAAACATCTGCTGAATATTACATGTATACTGCCAAGTTAATCCAAGGATTGGTCAAATACAAGAAAGAGGTAGATGATGGCAAAGTTCCCGTTGTGAAAATGGGCAAAAATGAGTTGGACAATTCTCAATTTAGTGCAGTTTATGGCACATGCCGTATTCCCTTACCGGAACAAGATGCTCTCGAGTATAATCCAAAATCTCAACATGTAGCTGTGGTGTACAAAAATCATGTTAGTAATATCTTTGCATACAATATTTAGAATGAATTCTAATTTTTCCAAAATTCACAGTTCTTCAAATTGCCAGTTTACAATCGGAATGGTGTTATAGTAAATGCCAAAGCATTAGCTGAACAATTGGAAAAAATTGCAAACTCTGAAAATAAGTCTGGCATTCCATTTGGAGTTCTTTCGACAGATACTCGGGATAATTGGGCTGCAGCCTATGCCGAACTGATGAAATCTCCCACAAATGCCAACAGTGTCAAAGTGATTCAACAATCTTTGTTCACTGTTTCCTTGGATGAGGTTGTACCATTCAATTCGGAGGAATTATTTAACGTTTTGGGCTTGCAATTAATTCATGGCGGTGGTATCAGTAAAAACAGTGGCAATCGTTGGATGGATAAAACTATCCAGGTATGATCCTACCAAATTTTACGTACGCGAAATATTTCTAGTCCGTTGAATTTTTATATTACAGGTTGTTGTCAATCCCAATGGTATGAGCGGTTTCTGTTATGAGCATTCACCGGCCGAAGGGCAGCCCATTGCCATGATGACTGATTATATTAACAAAATTTCGTAAGTATGGTATTTGTCAAAGGTCTACATCCTACAGAAGAAAGTTGTCTACCACAGCACTAAATTTATATCTCCTTGGTCTAGGACCCGCAACATTCATTATTTACTTAGACCCAATAAAGAGCTCAAAACGAGTTCTTTTTTTTAGAAAATATGTTTTTAAATGGTCTTCAAATACATGTTCTGTTAATTTTAGCAAGGACCAGGAATAGGACTCTTGAATAGGTTTTAATAGACAATTACGCTAACGCAGCGGATATGGAATCATTACAAAGGTATCAGAATCAGAAATAGAGTACCGATATATTTCATTTTCAATCTTGAATCAAATTTTATTAAAATTACAAATTGCCAGACGCACATGCACTATTCAACTCACCACTTGCTCGGATATAACGAAAATTACATTACAAGATAACAAGATTAGGTTAGGTATTTATAGAATATTCAATCCATAGTGGTACATCAGGTGGTGAACTTCTATCTTATCAATGAGTGCTATGTTAAGACCAATGACAAGGAACCTCCGAGTCCAAACGCTGTTTCACTGTGAAAACGTTTAGATTAGCTTTAAAACACTGCTTACAAAGAAACTGAAGAGATTCTTATATATTTTCTATAAATTAAAATTTAACAAACATTTTGGGATTTCAGTTCACAGTCGTATGTTTAATCTTATTTTAATTGTAAATTCCTTCATAATTTTATTGTTTAAAATATTGATTAATTGATGATTCAAAATATTTCAATATATTTTTTTATATCTCCTTTAGTCCCAATACCAAAGAATTTGAAGATGGAGCTAATGATAATTTTGAAACTTTCTCGAAATTACCTTTTGATCAACCCTCACCGGTATTGGAACAAAAAATTAATGAAGCTGCCAAAAATGTCAACAAATTGGCCGAAGACCTGCAACTGGAAGTTCTACAATATAAAGGCTATGGTAAAGATTTCCTAAAGAAGCAAAAATTATCTCCAGATAGTTTTGTACAAATGGCATTGCAATATGCATTCTACAAGTAAGGTCTATGAGATTACCAATTCCATGAATGAGAATTTCTAATTAAATCTTGTATAGGTTACACAAATGTGCCGGGGCCCAATATGAAACTGCTCATTTACGTATCTATTATGGAGGACGTACCGAAACAATTCGTTCCTGTTCTAATGAATCAATGGCATTTGCTAAAGCTATGATGGATCCTAAGTGTTCGGATGAAACTCGTGTTGATTTATTAAGGAAAGCCGTTAATGGACATCGTGAATACACTACCATGGCTTTGCAGGGTCGTGGTGTCGATCGTCATTTATTGGGTCTCAAGCTTATGGCCCTGGAGAATAATAAACCCATACCGAAGTTCTATCAATCTCCTGGTGTTGTTAAAAGCGCCCATTTCCGTGTATCCACTTCGCAAGTAGCTTCACCAAATGAGGCCTTTATGTGCTATGGTCCTTTAACTCATGACGGCTATGGTTGCTGCTACAATCCTCGTGATTTTGACATAATTTTGGCTTGCTCAGCTTGGCATTCAAATGATCAGACCTGTGCCAAGAGATTTGCTAAATCCATTAGCGAGGCTTTGACTAGTATGCGTGAATTATTGGAACGTGCTGGTGAAAAGCCTAAAGCGAAATTGTAAAAAAATGACTGCATCCTTTTTATCTTTTAATTAAGCAAAAACTTGTTTTATTCTTGTATATATGTATTTTTTTTTTTGTAGCTTTATTTAAAATTAAATCCTTAAAGTTTTTGTTCACAATTAAAAAAATTAGAGTTTATACAGCAAAAATTTTGTGGTCGGCTTTTTAATTAAACTTAAGGGCTCATCTAACATTATATTTTTATACAATTATTTACACTTCATGTCACTTTGATTTTTTTTTTGTAATTTTTGAAAATTTAATCCTTTTTGCAATGGTAACAACTGCAGGAAAGAGCAGACTGAAATGTTACATTACGCCAACCATCCATGCAAAGTACACGTTTTTGAACCTAGATAATACGGAGTTAATTTATTAAAACTCACAATGATTTACCCCATACTCACTTCTCGCGATTCCATCATATTGCAACATTGTCCCACGGAAACCACTGGTTTAGGTGATCTAAATGTTCCTCCTGTATTTCCCCATGGCATAGAGGGCACTGCATATGATTCACAAAAACCTCTACAGGCATTTGTTGTTATCATAAATTCCACACAATCTGGTATAGAAATTTTCCGTGTATTTCCCACTTTATGACAACCAGGTCTAAGCCAAGTCTCTTTGCCGTAACACAACAAACTGAACAGCATTACCAAGGATACAACTCTCAAAACCAACATTGTAGATAGTAGAGCAATTTTTATTCGAATTTTGTTTTGACCGTTGATTAATGCTTCCGTCTTACTGTCACTTTCAACACTGGACAGCTATGTTAACACATGCTCGAACTGCCTACGACTACACGTATATTAAAGGATTTCAAAGCTTTTATGTTATGTCTGAGAGTATAGTTGCTGGAGTAGGGATTCTGCGCACTATTTTTAACGGTGACTGTAATGGATCTCGATGATTTTATTCGTGACGTTTGAGAAAAAAAGTCTTCATTATTATTAAAATTTTAAATAGTCCTCATATTGAAAATAGTCATTGAACATCTTGCGAAGAAAAGAAAATGTCATTTAAATGTCCTTATTTTAATCTTTCGCTATTTTTACAGAAAATACTTCTTCATCTAGTCTTCTATAGAGTTAACGATTAAAGAAAGGGAAAAATGGAATATGTAAATTGCAAGCGACGTATCCTTACCCATGAGAAATAAAAGGACAATTTATAAATAACAATTTATATCTGTTAAAATGTAGTGCAATGGACCATAAGCTGCGTGTTTTTCATATTAAAAATCATTGCCAAAGGCTTCAAGCCTTACGCATCAAGAAAAACTTTGAGTTTTCTTTTTTAACACAAAATTTAATCATAATTGAAGATATTTCCCATATAAGCTAGGTATACTACTACTGTGATAGGTTACGTATAGTGGCAACTCGATATTATCAGGCTCACTTTGACTATTCAGTCCATTGCCATACCACAGTGGTGAACTTCTCTCTTATCATTGAGTGCTGCCTGATTACATGTTAAGCTCAATGACAAGACAAGGGACCTACTTTTTGTAGCCGATTCCGAAAGGCGTTCCTCATTGCGGGGAAATCACTTAGAGAAGTTTTGAAACACTTAGAAATGTCACCAGCATCTACCGCTGAAAAACTTTTTGGTGTTCGGTAGAAACTGGGGTTGAACCCACGACCCCATGTATGCAAGGCGGGCATGCTAACCATTTCACCACGGTGGGTTCCTACTGCGATACCACAGTGGTGAATTTCTACTGAGTGCTTCCCGAATCCGGCTCAATGACAATGATATTCTTTTTACGACCGAGTAGGAATGGCACATTCTGCTGAAACCACTTACAAAGAAAAAAGGAAGAATGAACTACGTCGTGCGAAAATTTAACTAAATTGAACTCCACATTTTGAGATTTTCACAAAGAGTTGTTAAAACCAATACATTTTTTTCTTGATCACTTAATTTAATACTTTGTGTATATAAATAAAATTTTCATTTTGCGCGTCAGTCGGTACTTACAATGTACGGCGTATACGGAATTACTGTTTTTGTGGTAATTTATTTAGTTGGAAGAAAGTGTTTTTTTTGCATTTTTTCTAAATTTTATCATTTACCTTTATTTACAGTTACATGTATGTGTGCGTTTGTGCATTTGATGAGGACGTGGCTTGGAATAAATTCGAAAAAAATTAGTTATTGTTGAAAGTGAAACGAAATAGAATGTATAAATATAGTTGCGAAATTATTTCCAATATTTTTCTTTAATGGCTCCCCTACTTTCGCCGACGTAGAAAGTAGTAAATAAGCCTTGACATGAGCAAACGTTATATCTCATTCTTAACATCGGCCAGAGCTCAATCATAATACTACTATTAAAAACATTTAATTTTTTGCAATATAAATACAATATAAGTGACGACCATAACGACCATAGGGAGATTATTATAGGGTTGTCTCCATACTTCCTACCATTAGGGCGTATAATTATTATATTATGTGCAATTACTTATACGTAGCATGGGCCGTTATACTAACCTTCTTATGAAACGTATGATTAATAATAATGCATACTAAGCCATTGCGTTTTATATGTGGTATTTTTCCATATATATGAAACCTCTTAAAAATAGACACTCTTACTCGGGAGGCTTTTTTAAGTGACAATAACATAACGTTTCATTCTCCAATTTTTGGAGTTGTGGAAGGAGGAAGGAGGGGTGAGAGGACGACACTTCTGCGAATATCACATTTTGCTACTTGATTCCAGAAAAGAATATCAATGGTTGTGGATTTCCATAGGATTTCGGGCCGAACCCGAAAAGCGGATTACCAGAATTTAAGAAGAAGTTATTGGGAAATAAAACCGGCTTTCGCTGGGTTCAATCTCAATTTCGACCAAATACAAAAATCTTCTTCGTCGGCGGAATATCTCCTGTCAGTAATGCTGGTGATGGTATCACAAAGTGATGGTGAAAGTGAGCATTGTTATACCACAGTGGTGAACAAAGTGGTCGTCATATATACACATTTTTGCACTGTTAATTTAGAGTGTTGCTTCAAAACCCCAACATAATACGCACCTTAATAAAAACAAGTGAGTAAAGTCGAAAGTCGGGCGGGGCCGACTATATCATACCCTAAACCATCCCTACTGAATTAGTAAACATAAGCATTTGTGGGGTATCATTGGTATAGGTTTTGGAGAACATAAAGGGGGGTACATGTTTATGGGTGTCTTGTCACAATCTGAGCAGAAATGTCTAATATTAGGAGCTATAGTTTATTTTGCACCAAAAGAGTTAGTATGCCACTAATATTGAGTCCATTATCAAAAAAGAGGAAATCGGTCAATTAGTTGTGGGTAATAAATCCAAATTTCTGCACATAGGGCAATAGATTTATGTAAGAGCTACATGTAAGTCTAAATATGATCAGCTAGTACATCAAAATTTGAAATATAAATAACATAGGTTAAAGAGTATTATGGCCAAATATGACAAAATCGAGCGATGCATATATATGGTACCTATATCTAAATCTGAACCAATTTGTATAATATTTTGCAGGTATGATTGATACCACAGAAGGTCACTTTGTGTAAAATTTGAGTGCGATCAGTTAATAAATGAGGCCCCTATGGTCAAAAATAAGGTTATTAGGGGCAAATATATCTAAATTTGAACCGATTTCGATGAAATTTTGCACATACAGTTAGTGCTATAGAAGATTACATTTAGCTAACCTTGGTTACGATCGGTTGATAAATAAGGGTTTTACGGCCAAATTTGGCGAAATCGGGCGATACATAGGTATGGGAGCTATATCTAAATTTGAAACGATTTCGATGATATTTCGCACATACAGTTGGAGCTATAGAAGATTACATTTAGCCAACTTTGAGTACGATCGGTTGATAAATAAGGGTTTTACGCCCAAATTTGACCAAATCGGGCGATACATATATGGGAGCTATATCTAAATCTGAACCGATTTCGATGAAATTGCGCACATACAGTTAAAGGTATAGAAGATTATATTTAGCCAACTTTGAGCACTATCGGTTGATAAATAAGGGTTTTACGGCCAAATTTGGTAAAATAGGGCGATACATATATATGGGAGCTATATCTAAATCTGAACCGATTTCGATTATTTTTGGCACATATTGTCAGTAGCATAAAAGATTAGAGTAAGCCAAGTTTGAGTAAGATCGTTTAATAAATAAGGTTTTTATTACCAAATTTGGGAAAATCGGGCGATACATATATATGGGAGCTATATCTAAATCTGAACCGATTTCAATGAAATTTTGCAGACTTAAAGGGTGATGAAAAAGTTTACTATGTGCAAAATTTGATGGCGATCGGTTTGTAAAAAAGCGCAACGTGACTCCATTTGTCGAAATCGGCCGATACATATATATTGGAGTTATATCTAAATTTGATCCGATTTCTTCCAAATTCAATAGCGCTCGTCCTTGTGCCCAAAAAACACCCTGTACCAAATTTCATCCAAATCGGTTAATAATTGCGACCGGAATCCTGTGAACAACAAATACATGGACGGACGGACACCAAGCGCTAGATCGACTCAGGAGGTGATTCTGAGTCGGTCGGTATATATTTTATGGGGTCTAAAATCAATATTTCTGGTAGGCACATTTTTTGGCCGATCAAACTTATTATACCCTGACCACTATGTGGCTTAGGGTATAAAAAACGAAACCTTCATTTTATCATAAATTTTAAAAGCGCAGTGGAAAATATTCAAAATGCTTCTATTCGTGAATCGCTGATTTAAATGGGCTAAAAACTACAATTCTTCAAATGTAATTAACACATATGACACACAAACCTTAATTTAATTTTATTTATTTATTAAAATATGCAACGAAGCCTTACAAAGGATTTATACAGTTACTTAAATCAACATTTCAAAAACTACTACACATCCTACATATGAATGAAATGATGATGATGATATAGAATGGATGATAGAATCGCGGAAACGATGAAATATGCAAACAGTTTTTAGCTTAAATGCTAATCTTCAATTAATTGATGGATTATGTTTATCATGTTAAGAAGATTTTTCCACACACACACAAGTTGATGAGTGAGTATATATGTAGAAATAATTTATATGTCAAGGATATGAAGTGCTTCATATCACCTATCTAGAAATTTAATAGAGATTTTATTCTACAAATTATGTGACCAAAGGCAATCAAGCAAAAAATATGGAAAAGATGTTTACATACATATATAGATATGAGGATGTATTCTAAGGGAAATGTTTTAACATTCATGTTTTGTTTTATATGTGTCCGATGACTGATTTTCAGTAGACAAAAAGAAAACTGCTCTTTTTAATTTTTTTTTTGCTAAAACACAAAAAATCTGTGAACATTTCTGATATAATAATAATAACATTTGATGTAACAAGAAAAGATCTATATCAGTAGGGATAACAATTTTTATCCGTTTTGCCAGGAATTTAATTTTTTGATAATTAGAAAAATAAAAAAGTCTACCAAAAACAGCAGTGTGGTGTGAACAATTCGTTTCCATTTCTTCAGTTCCAGAAGCTGCAATTTTCACTCGATTCAAATATAATGAAGTATTACATCCATAGAAGATGTGCTGAAAATGTTTGAAATCTGTCCTATTTTGCATAGCCCACATACAGACCGATCTACGGATTTGATTTCTAAAAGTGCGCTATCGTGATTTGCTAAAAAAAATAGATGTACAATATTCCACCGATTTACCAAAAATTTTAAAAGTTGTGTTTCATTTTAATACCTTACACTGAACAAAATATTGACCTAATATAAGATTATGTAAACAGTTTTGATGTAAAGAAATAACACAGGGGAACAAAATTGACCTTTTTTGTGTTGATTTGAAATTTTTAGTAATTTGAGGTCGCTGAATCCAGATCTGCACTTGTTTTTTTTTTTTTTTCTACATATACCGAAAAATCGAGCTGATAGAAAAAAAACCAAGTGCAGATTTGGATTCAGCGTTTCAAATAACCTTAAAAACAATATTCAGTTTTTAATCAACAGAACCATAAAAAACGAACTTATTACATAGAAACACTTACCCATTAGAAAATGTTTTTTTTTTTTTTTTTTTTTGTACGGAAATCGCGATTTATATCAATTCAGTAAATCGTGAACAAAATCAAAAGTTTTGCACCGATTGTAATGAAATAAAGCTCATTTCATTCGAAATATACTTAACTAACTGTTTCTGGACAAAAACAGTTATTTTTGTCCCGTTTTTATTTTTTAAGAATTTTGAAAGAAAAAATTTTTTTTTTGTTAAAAATTTCAATTTTTTTCAAAACTTTAACGATATCACTAAAACTACTTGGAAAATTGAAAAAGAAAGACGGCTTAAAGAGAATATTGTTTGGGGTTTCCAGATTTTTTTAATTTAATGTGGTGAACCGTTTTCAAGTTATTCCAATGTACGTAGCGGAAGTGCCTTAATTTGGAACATAACGGTATATCTCGAAAAATCCAGCTGATGGAAAAAAACCAAGTGCAGATTGGGATTCAGCGTCCCAAATAACCTTAAAAACGATATTCAGTTCTTTATCAACAGAACCATTGTTCCCTTGTTTAATCTTTTTTAAATTTTTTTTCAATAAGAAAACATTTTTTCCTTTGAAGTATCTGTTATAATTTGGATTTTTAAATTGGCATTGTTAACATATCGGAAAAAGAGAATAGAAATTCCATAAACAATATATGTATTCTAATTTTAATTTTATCACACCTAGATTTCAATCTCGATAGCTCCCCAGAAAATGTATTTTTTTTAAAGGAATGTTAAAATTTTCTAAGTAAAAATTCCAAGTAAACTTTTTTAAGTGTAAGCTAATGATATATACTAAGCCTTTTTTCTATCAATGACTTGATGAGACCTTTACCAATCCTCCAAATTTATTTGTTAGACATTTAAAAGGCGCAATTTGTTTTCCATTTTGCCCCAAATTAAAGTTTAAAATTATTTTCGACGCGAAATTTTATATTTTCGTGTAAGGCTTATATATTCCGATCTCTTATTTTGACTCGAAAAATTGTCATTATTGTTACGCAATTGGTGTCACAATTATACTTAAAATCATTTTGCATTTGATATGCCCATTTCAAATACAGACATTTCCATTAACAAGAATTCTACAATGTATCAAGAAGAGTTGAGTAAATCATGTTACGGTCAAAAAGTTTTGTAGAAAAATAATTTTATTGGATTTTACATTTAATATTCAAAAAAAGAGTGCCATTTCGTAAATGCAAATCAAAAGTTGCGACAAAACGCAAACAATAAAAAACAAAGAAAAGTTTTAAATATTCATTTCAATAAAAATTAATAGATTCACACAAGAAAATCAGCCACCCCTTATACTACAATTCAAACTCTCTCTCTCTCTCTTACACTCACCCACACTCAAATGTCAGCATAAGAAAAGGACCTGTTGTGTATAAATACGTATGCTATGTCGAGCAACAAGTTATTGAGTTATAAGCATTGCAAGGGAAAAAACAAAGAATGGCACAAAAAGAAATTCGCGGCATAGCAATGTAATAGGATTTAATTTTAATTTCAAAAATACCGATATTAGTAAATCCCCGATTTTCTTTTTAGCTTTCTATTTGCAACGCTATGGTCATATAGTTGGGCACAAGTTTTGGATGTACAGCCTATCAATAATATTCCTGCAGCAGGTCATTTGGGCTGTCACCAAAAAATGCTTACATACCGTGTAACCCAAGCCGATTCAAAAGGACGCGAATGTTGGGATTATGTCAGCGTTGCTGCTTGTTGGGGTCACTGTGACTCCAGTGAGATATCCGATTGGAAATTTCCCTATAAACGATCTTTCCATCCTGTTTGTGTTCATGCCACACGTCAACCTGCTGTTGCAGTTTTACGGAACTGTCACCCGGAAGCTGATGAATTTGCTCGTCGCTATGAATACTTGGAAGCGGTATCGTGTCACTGTCACACTTGTTCTACCATGGATACAAGTTGTGAAGCACCAGCCAGTAACATTTTAGATGTAAAGTCAGGAGTGAAGGTGTTAGCCCTTACCGGTTTGGACTCTGATAGTTTGGATTATTAGAAGTTTGATAGTAAATTGTGAAACCAATGTTTAATTTTAATGACAAAAAATATATTGTAAAAGAGAAATACATACGAAAAACTCACAGATCTAAGGATAGATCTGTTCTGTAAAAATCATAATAGAAGATATTCATATAAATAGTTTAAATGAATATTTATACAGCGAAAATTTTGTTTAATAAAAGTCGGCATAAAATGAAAGTAATTTATTTTTTTTATTTATTTAACTCATTTTACAACCAAGCCGAAATGGCCATATACGGTTACAGGGATACTCAAAATAAAGAATTACATTAAATTTACTTAAAAAAAATATAAAAATAATTAGGACTACAATCAAGGACTGCAAAAACTTGACATTATTACACCTTATTACTAAGTATATATCTTACTACTATATGTAGACTACGTTACAAACACCATTTGATATAAATATAAAAATTTAGGAATTGATTACTACTCTCAAATGTCTACTAACGCAGGTTATTAACCAATAAGTTTAATTATTTGCAACTAAAAATTTAATATTTAAATAATATATATTTTTATGTTAACAATTTTTATCCTCGAACTTATATATTTGAGTTATTTAATATTTGATTTCTAATTTTTGTTTTTTATTTAATAAAAACTAACTAGGACTGCATAAACTTGACATATAGTTGCACCTTAATACTAAGTATATATCTTAGGTTAAACAGCGTTGGAAACTACAATATGTAGACTACGTTACAAAAACAATTTGACATATGTATATAAAAAAGCAACAAAAAAATTAACTGATAATTAGGAATTGATTACTACTCGCAAATGCCTACTTACAAATTTAGTTGAAAATGTCTTATAATTTGACACTCATAGAAAAAATTTTATAACTCTACGTCTTGCCTGATCTTAGTGGGGCCAAAACTACCCTACTCTGCCGTGGGAGGTGTCTTTCCTCCGGTGCTATGGGCGGTGGTCGAGCTCCGAGAGCAGGATTAACCTTGTAGCTTCTCACCACTTCAGCTACATTTTAAAAATTTTCATATTTTCTTTAAAACATTCATGACATATTCCTAACACATTTGTCATTACTATATTAGTAAAAGTATCAGCTTTTCTTTTTTTCAACCGACATCGTTCAGTTTTAGAACCCATTCGATTTGCCTGAAATTTGGAATATGTTTATTTAGGACCCTATTTTGATATATACCCTACATAGACCGGTCTTCGTTCTTGACTATTTTAATTGGCATATCTAGTGGTGCTGGGAGCTGAGCCACCTCAGAAAGTTTTATTATTTACCCCAAGATCCGCGGGGTCACATTCAACAGAAATGTGCAGATGAAGAAACTTTGTTTACTACATATAAGGCAAATGATCGCCAAATGTGGCAAATGTGGATCACTCAGCCAAGCGACACGCGATAACTCATCTTTATGTGGAGACAAAGATCCCCTACGTGCATAAACATAATTACAGTATCTATTTGGTTGTTATTCCATCAAAACAACCATCTTGCATATAGACAACCACCTCCTAGGAATGCACGGTTCGACATTCATTTTCTAGATCGCGAGACCCAACGTTATAAAAGAGAGCCGTTAGATCAGTTAAAAATTAGGCAGTTCTGAAGAGTATTCATTGGGACACTGTAGCCGAAGCAGTTTTAACTTAAAGGTGGGTACTAAGTTCGAGTGTAGCCGCTAAAATCAAAAATAATCATTAAAAAAGTATATAAGTATACCTCTTTGATGCAATTATAATAAGTTGATGGAGAATAGCCCAAACCAACTTTTCATAATAATTATATTTTTTAAAATGAATTATTAAAGAAAAGCGTCTAAACTCGAACTTAGTACATGCCAGTATTAAGTTGGCATTATCACGCTAAATTTGCCATTTTTGACGGTTACTTTTCTTTAATAATTCATTTCACCGAAAATAAACATTTTCAATTTTTGCATGGGATCAAGTTATAATAAAATTTGCAACAAGAAGATAAAATTTTATTCTGTTTATACAGATTTAGTTTTGATTTTAACAGCCAAACTCGATCTTAGTACCCACTTTAATAGAGAAATTATTAAACTTTCAGATTTTTTACATTTATTTTATTTTGTTATTAAGACACAATGAATTTATAATATTTGTATTTTTCATAAAAATATTGTATGTTGCTTATAAGAAAGTTTTTCTTGTAAAAAATAATCGCTGAAACCAAAATCCAATCTGCAGTCTAAACTTCCCATTATATCTAAGAGCACAGCGTCACGTTACGTCGTTTGCGATATTACTTGACTAATTGACAGCAGACATATCATCAATCCGAAGTACATCAATTTTATAAACAAAAGCGAACTACCGAATAATTACAATTTTTCGAATTATGGCTAGTTCCGGAAATCCTATTTGGAACTACTTTCGTCGCAATGAGAGTACAGCTACATGTATTGTTTGTATGAAGGAGTTGAGTTTGGGCAGTTCATTGCCGAAAAACCAAACAGTCAGTAGTATTAAGAAACACCTCGAGAAGGTGCATTCCCACGAATATTCTTCATTCCATAAATTGGAAGCGGAATATGTATTCCATAAAAGCCAAAATGTAAATCTGAAACGGCGAGCCAAAAGGAAGCGGCTCAAGGAGCGCAAGGAAGCGATTGAGGGGCCCAAGGAACGCAAAAAGCCAGGAAGAAAGAGAAAAATAGATAAGTACTCGGAGTCGGAAGATATGGAACAGACAACTAACATTGAAATCATCGTTCATGATCCATTGGATGAACCTGAAAGTGCAATGGATATGGTAACCAAATCGGAGGAAAACATAACGATGGCTTTCCATGATAACAAGAGGTCATTAATATCTAGGCCTAGTGATCATGCACTAAGTAGGAGAATAGATAAATCTATACTAGATTTGTTGATAGTTGACATGCTACCATTTTCCACAGTTGAAGGGGAGGCGTTCAAACGATTAAATATTGGTGATCCCAGTAGACCATCGAAGTATATACTAAAGCCTATAGCATTTTACAAAGACGCCCTCATGCCCGAAACGTATGATGTAGTAAAAAGAAAAGTGGTTGCATGTTTGGAACAAGCTGAATGGGTTTCGTTAACAACAGCCGAATGGCTACACCCAACAAAGGCTTGCAAAATCGATGCTGTAACATGTCATTATTTATATGAAAATCAAAAACATATGGTGGTACTATATATCGCACCCCGAAGCTCACTAACTTGCACCATCAATTTGTTGGACTTGACCCGAAAATTTAACATTGTTGATAAAGTACATTTGAATGTGACAAATGATAACGACGATCAACCATTATCGGAATGGTTCAATGTGTTACAATGTTCAGCGCACTTATTAGAAAAAGTTATTAAGGAATCCATATTGTCTGGTGATACCATTGAAATTCTTAAAAGAAAATGTCAGAGTATAGCAGATCATTTCGAAAATAATGAGCAAGCCTACCTAAACCTGCAAGAATGCCAAGAGATATGCGCTCTGCCTCAACAAAAACTTTTACTGGATTCCCAAGAATGCTGGACATCCACGTTCCTAATGTGGGAAAGAATATATGACCAAAAACCAGCGTTAGAATTATACACACAACAGTACGGAGATTTACATGTCCCCACTGATTATGAATGGCAGCAAATTGGGTATTTACTACCGATTCTAAAGATCCTCTATCAAGCTTGGTTAGATATAAATTCAGATGCGTCATGTGTCTCTTTAATAATTCCTTTGCTCACAATGTTAAATGCAAAATTTGAGCCAAAATCAGGAGAGCCGCATGAGCTATTACATCTGAAGCAATCATTAAAAGCACACTTAAATCAGAGCTTTGCCTTTGTCCATCAGACATCATCCCTGATAATAGCTACCCTAATGGACCCACGATTCAAAATGCGCTATTTGACAGAGAATCAAATTTCGTCCTGTCATGCCGAAATGAAACATAACTTGAGAATCTCTTTGAATTTGGAAGATGATCATAATGTAAACCCATCATTTAACACTCTACCTACTAGCAATTATAAGTTCTATAATACCTCCGACTTGTGGGAGACCCACGATAGTTCAACTCTCACAGAAAATAACACCAGTGAAAACGTGTTTCTAGCATTTGAACAACAAATGAGCTTTTATCTGAAAGAGCCTTTGATCGCACGAAACGGGAACATTTACCAATATTGGAATGTAACGCCTTATGAATATTTGCGAAAGTTGGCATATAAATACTTGACTACGCCCCCTACAAGCTTGTGTGCCAATGAAACCATATGCAACGTGGGTACACTCTATGCGGAACGTAGACTAGCATCCTGTAGTAATGAAGAGGACGAAAAGATATTATTTCTGTCATGTAATATTAAACTTTTCAATTTTGAATATTAAAACAAAAATAGATATTTAATTAAGAGTATTAATTGAATTTAATTTCATGCCATGATTTTTGCTTTTACATTGGTGTATTAGACGAAATTTGGAATCAGACAAGTTTACTCAGATTGTAAAAATGTGCAAAAATCTTCCGAACAGAGAAATCAGAAATTTTTAAACATTGTTTGTACGACTAGGCTTTATTGATATAAATAGTTGCGGCAGGTTAGAATTTGTCCTTTTTTCAATTAAAAATAAATTAAATGAATAAAACAAGACATTTCGGTTTTCCCGTTTTTACATTTATATTTTGAATTTCTAACAAAACTTATTACAAGTTTAAATAAAATGAATTTAATGTTAGAAGTTACTTAGAGTTAAAAGTCTGAAATAACATAAAATATACAAAAGAATACAAAAGTGGATTTCGTGAGTCGAAGTTTCAAGGGAAAGATCGCAACTCAATTTCATGTTTTCCCGCATTTGTTTGTAGTTAACTTAATGTACATAACTAAACCTTAACGCAAAATTTACATATAGGAGTAGAGGGTGTAGCATTTCACATAAGAAAATAATTTCGTATTTCCCTTTAGATTTGCTATTTAAATGACGACTTACTTATTGTCCTAAAAGAAAAGGAGGACCAAGAATATTTTAAACGCTAAATTATGGCAAGCATCCTCAAAGGAATTTCAAGCCAGAATTACCATTTGATGCAGCATTCGCCCGGGCCAATTGTGCAAGACAGTACAGACCAGATATGCCCAAACCTACTGTGCCTCCTATAGCGCATTTTCTCAAACCAGCTAAAGGGGAAATAAATATCATTATTGTTTATCATGAAAAACCTACAAGTCAACAACTAACCCGTCGATTTGTAGAGAAGACCAGTAGCTGTACCCGCAACTACGGTATTTATGTCATCATCCTCTCCTCGCACAGCTTGTAAAAGAACGCCAAATCCCGAGTACATAACAGCTAAAGTACCCAACGTGTTCGCCGTACCTGAACCTTGTTTCATTACATGATTAAGCATTCTGGCAGAGGATAGTTTTTAGCTTTTGTTTTCCGTATTACAAGATTTATGAACTTACTGTGTTCGCCATAATTTGCCGGTTTGTTGCAATGCTTTTGTTGTTCTCATGCCATTGTAAAAACCGGCAACGCCTCCAATACCAGCCCCAACCATAACGGAACTTCCGATTTGGGAGAAAGCCAGCTCAAAGCGTCCTCTTTGTTTTGTTGCACCTTCGGGAAAAATAAATTCCGGCTGGGCTTGTTGTAAAAATCGCGGGTCATAGTTCAAATATGGTGATATGGGGGCACCAAACGTCGTTGATGCGGATGTGACATTTGAGCGAGTCGATCTGGGCTCGTCGTCTATAAAATAAAAGCGTATTTGGCATGCCATGAAGAAAATTCCGGATTACGATCGAAGCATAATTAGCATGATGTAACAATAGATACCGTGCAATAGGGAGTTTGTACTAACTCAACCCTTGTCAAAATATATTACTTACGTCCAGTTGTAGGCGTCAAAGACAACGGTTTACTTAAATAGTCATCACTCATGGTAGCAAGGAAGGCAGGGGTTCTATTTTATGGTCTTAATCACCAATGAAAGTTCCTTGGAACTTATTGTTTAATTCCTTCCACACGTGAGATTTTCCAACACACAATTTGTGAACGATTTACACTGTTGCCAACAGTTTTGTATAGTATCCCAAAATGTTTCTTCGTTTTCCCCAATATGCAAGGTAATATTAGGAGAACACTGAGAACGTGAAAGGGTGTCAAAATGTTACGCTTCGAAAATCTGTTTATTTCTAATGGTGTTTTCTTTTCTGAAAAAAGTGCTTTGCCGTCATTTTGTCTGTACAGAATGCGCATTTTTAAAATGTTACCAGCAACCTAAAAAAATGCTATCATTTCAGCGGGCAGAAAAGAATTCAAAGAAGAAAACAGGGCAATTGCAGCACTCTCGTTTGTTGGCAGTGCTGAAAATGCCCGTAATTTGCCTCTATGCGTGGCACTATTTTCACAACAGAATTCGAAGCCTTTTCGCACTTTTGCCTGTTTTTTTTTAGAAAAGAACCTAAAAAGTACATCTTCCGGCCAAAATGCAAAAAAAAAGTGCGCATTTTTCATAAGAAAAGAAAACGCCATAAGGTTACTTTTTTAATCCATTAAAGAAAAATATTAGACAATCAATGACTTAAAACTTATCCATCAATCATAACAGGATTTGATAAAAATGTAATCGTCTTTATATATATCGTTGCACTTCTAATTATATTACGTTCTATAGTTATTACCATAAAAAGTGGGAAAATTAAAGGAAAAATTAACCATAAGAAGTGGGAAAATTAAGAGATTATAAATTTCTAGTCCAATGTCATCATAAATTTCGAAGATGGAAACTTTTACTACGCCAAGTTACTAAATTTAAAATTTAGACTACCTTATAAGCGTCCTTCAAACGTATAAACATACATTTTCCTGAACGAGGAGTATGGCAGGAATTATTCGATTCAATAGCAATATTTTCATTTTTAATATAGATTTTTTATTCTACAAATTCAGCATTACTCATCATCGCAAAGATGGGTTTGGAATAAAATTTTGTAATTTTGATGCGAGTATGTGGATATATTTTGTATTGTTTTCTAGTTATAAGGCTCTTGTCGAACTTCTTTATAAAAATATTGGCAACTCTGTTATGGATGATGTTGTCAAAAGCGACAATAAAATCAGCTGTTCTAAAATAGACCACGATACGTATTCACGTATTCAGTAATAACATTTTTCAGTTGTCTTATTTGTTCGTGTCGTGTGGTTGTTAACAATCTGAGAGCTTGTTATTTCGTTGTTTTTAACCCTCTATAATAATAAATTAATGTAAAAAATTGATAAAAAAAAATGCCAATGACAAAATTCGAATAGAATTGCGTAATAGAGTAAACAAATAGAAATTTGCAATAAACGTTTGTTGTCATAGAATAAGAGAATACTCTGCTATAATCGAACGCACAAATCCAACGATAGATAGTTCTGAAGAAGCAAAAAAAATCAATGTCGTCGGCGATGGATGTAAACGTTAAGTTATCCCGTCTGCTTTTGTTAGCCCATAAGTTTAATAACTTTTATTTAAATGGTAAGTTGAGAAATTTGAGCGGAACGTTTTTCAAGTATACATTCAAGTAGTTTTCATTTATTGATTTTATCGCTGAAAAATAAATGGGTGTGTGCTTATTCGTATAAGGAGCAAGTGAAGGTCCTGCATTTATTTGTAAATGTGAGAAAGCATTGAATATTAATTTGTCTATGGAATGAAAAGGAAAGAAATTTACTGAATTTTTATGGCTTGTGATATTGGAAATGGTTGTTTCAAAAATTGCTTTCTGGAACTTGATGGTTAATTTTTGTTTTATTCTTTGCGATTGGACATGTTAAAGAAACATTGGTGCCTCTGTTAAATTTACATAACAGAACAGAGTATGCATATCCTTGTAGAGATAAATGTTTTTCTATTACATAGCCTTTTATGATTTTGCTTGTTTTTGGGGTATTTACGTTAATGCTTCAAGCAATGTCAATTTCATTTATCTCTTTTAGGCAGTAATACTATAAAATAAGGGTTTAAAAGAAATGCATTCATTATAAATGTTGTTAAGGTAGCCCAAAACGTAAAAAATTCCAGAAATTTGCATAATCCATTCATTCCATTAGATTGATCATTCCTTTACTATTCTTGCTAGTTATTACTTTGCTGTAGCTAGCGGTCAATGTTCGCTAGTATAACTCTTTATCTCGCTTGATTATGAAATTCAATTTCTAAAGTTCATTTACTGGTTATACCAACAATACGATTCATTAAATCTTAACTAAAAACAATGGAACAAGCTGTGTAAATAAGAAAGGAATACATAAAGAATTTAGCATTGTCTATAAATTAGGTTAAGTAGAGTTGCTGTCTGCTGTTACAATCACACTGAGACTAAACTCATTGCTATACCAGTTATGATGCTCTTCTCTCTTATCAATGAGTGCTGCCATATCCTACATTAAGCCTTTTTTCATTTAGCCAAAGCCGAACCATTTAAATCACCTTTGAAACACTCAGAAATGTCACCAGCATTACTACAAGCATTGTGTACAACTGACAATTAAAACAAGAACTTTGGAAATATTCTTGAACTTTCACCATACGTTCGTTGATAGTGAGATGAATAACTAAAAACCTTCTTTAGAAAGTGTTCGAAATATAGGCCAAATATTCTCAGAAATGAGTATCAGACGGCAACATCCTCAAGAACCATATTAATAGTCGGTAAAAACGTACCAAGGATGTCTGGATGGTATCGGCTTTCAATTATACTTTTAGCAGACTCTTGAAATGAGTTTGTTTTATACGACATTAACATTACAATTCCAAAATTTACTTTAACTAGATTTCAATTGTCATTTGCCTTATAAAAAGAGATTTTAAACTTCGAAAAATATTGGATTTTTAGTTTAATATATAGGCACTAGACGATGATTTATTGTAATATTAAATTACTTCTTTTCTTGTGTAGATACCGCGGTTAACTTATTCAGAGTCCACGACAGGCGATTTTTTGAAATATATATATGGGAGAAATTATCTTCAGATTAAATTATCTTATTAGTAATAAAATATGTATATTATATTTTGAATATTATATTTTGAAGAACTTCTATTGTAAATAAATCTATTCCATAAGGTTTCAAATTACAAAATTGAGCAAACAATTGAAATTTAATGAAATGAAAATTGTTATTATTAATGCTTCTCTCCTGTCTACCAAAAACAGTAAAAAAATAGGGTGATGATACTAACAGGGAGCGGGTACTCGTAAGCTAGATCCTCCTTGAAAGCCTGTATCCAAACTTTACTCATTCGCAGCTTGCCTTCCCCGACTAAAGCTTATAAAGTTTCAGAATGAAGGAGCTCATCGTTGGCCTAACCAATTCGTCGACTGCCAGATCGATCTTTTGGGAACCATCTTTAGCTAATTAATCAGTAGAGCCTATCTGCAATCATGAACATTTTCGTACAAAGATGCTAGAAGAA
The DNA here is from genome assembly GCF_050003625.1 of Haematobia irritans. Classification (NCBI taxonomy): domain Eukaryota; kingdom Metazoa; phylum Arthropoda; class Insecta; order Diptera; family Muscidae; genus Haematobia; species Haematobia irritans. The sequence goes on from NC_134398.1 coordinate 3,321,737, forward strand.
GATAACTAACCACAGATGAAAGATAAATTTCCCTGTTTCTATTTTTTCGTGCGAAATATGATTGATGAACAAATCGTTGAGAATATATTCATTTAGATTTGATATAGAATGGCTACAACAAGAAAGGATCATTAATAGCGTCTATTGTGTTTGAAGACCATATTGCAGAAAAACAGTCCCTATTGCCGTAAAACGATATGAAACATTCATGAATTAGTCTTCGAATTGCATACGCGAACTATTTGCCGTACTCAGATATAATCATTATGATCCGAATACTATCAACATTTTGAACGCTTCCTTTGAAGATTGGGTTTACCAAAATATAATATGGCTTTAATTCTAATTGTATATTGTGAGAGCAATTGTCCTTTTGAGCTTTTTAGCCAAAAGTACCAACCCTTTATTATTTATTAGCCTTCCAAAGCGAGTATGTAATTTGTGCAATGACACAAAAAAATAGTTCTGTTCAAGAAATTCAGGAAACTGCATAGTTTTGGATTTTTTATAATTATCAAAGATTTTTGTCGAGCAATCCTATTAATCTAAAGCAACATTATATTCTGTTAAATGTATTCACGAAAAATGTTTAAATACATTAGATAAATGTTTCTGCAGATAAAAATTCTGTTTTTGCAAAAAGTAAACGACTTTCTATTCTTAATATCTTACATACGGAATTTTGTAGAAGTCTAAAAAATTGTGTTGACCAATCTCAAAAATTTTGATTTATGATAATTTTTTGGCCTTTTGGTTTGCGACTTTGCCAAGTAATTCAAATAAATAACTTCCGTAAAATAGTGTGTCATAATTATAATAATCTAATCTAGAACAAGAAAAAAACTATTATCTAACAATTATGAACTAATTGTAAACAATTTCTAGCCAAAAATATAGTTTTTACATATCAGATAACGTATATAACAAGCCAATTAGATCTATTTGATAAACCTTAAAAAAAAGTATGATTGTCGCACGAGTTATAATGGGCAAAGAAATCATTAAAAACAAATTGATTTCATTTGTGTGTATCATAAAGCCGAATAAAATTAAAGAAACAATAAATCATAAAATAACACGTTAAAAATTTGCACATAATTTTTTATTTTGTATTTGTATCAGCTAGCGATGCGTTTAATAATACCTTTTAATGTCGTCATATTATAATTCTATTATCAGATTTTTTTCTATACAAAATAATTTAAACGATGCATGTAAATAATAATAGTTGCAATAATTGTAAGTAATACTAGATAGAAACATTGTTCCTTGTAACTAGTTAAGAGTTTGACGCCAATAAAAAGCTGAATGAAAAATACATATGTATATATATATAGATACACAAAGAAAACGAATCAATGGAATCAAAACGTCATCAAAGTTAGTATGCACTTTATGCATTTTTTTATGCGAAACAAAACAAATATATTGAAATAGGCACTTGTATAGATTGATATGATATCTAAAGGGTGATTCTTTTGAGGTTAGGATTTTCATGCATTAGTATTTGACAGATCACGTGGGATTTCAGACATGGTGTCAAAGAGAAAGATGCTCAGTATGCTTTGACATTTCATCATGAATAGACTTACTAACGAGCAACGCTTGCAAATCATTGAATTTTATTACCAAAATCAGTGGCAGAAAATCCGCTTTTTTATCGACAAATTTTGTTCAGCGATGAGGCTCATTTCTGGTTGAATGGCTACGTAAATAAGCAAAATTGCCGCATTTGGAGTGAAGAGCAACCAGAAGCCGTTCAAGAACTGCCCATGCATCCCGAAAAATGCACTGTTTGGTGTGGTTTGTACGCTGGTGGAATCATTGGACCGTATTTTTTCAAAGATGCTGTTGGACGCAACGTTACGGTGAATGGCGATCGCTATCGTTCGATGCTAACAAACTTTTTGTTGCCAAAAATGGAAGAACTGAACTTGGTTGACATGTGGTTTCAACAAGATGGCGCTACATGCCACACAGCTCGCGATTCTATGGCCATTTTGAGGGAAAACTTCGGAGAACAATTCATCTCAAGAAATGGACCGGTAAGTTGGCCACCAAGATCATGCGATTTGACGCCTTTAGACTATTTTTTGTGGGGCTACGTCAAGTCTAAAGTCTACAGAAATAAGCCAGCAACTATTCCAGCTTTGGAAGACAACATTTCCGAAGAAATTCGGGCTATTCCGGCCGAAATGCTCGAAAAAGTTGCCCAAAATTGGACTTTCCGAATGGACCACCTAAGACGCAGCCGCGGTCAACATTTAAATGAAATTATCTTCAAAAAGTAAATGTCATGGACCAATCTAACGTTTCAAATAAAGAACCGATGAGATTTTGCAAATTTTATGCGTTTTTTTTTTAAAAAAAGTTATCAAGCTCTTAACAAATCACCCTTTACAAGGTATTAATCAGAACCCAATACCATCGTCAACTTCATACCATATAAAGAATCGAAACCAGAAGACATACATTTTTCGTTGACCTTGAGAATGTTCAGCCAATGGACTTATTTATATGCATATTCATAGCTACATATATGTATGTAGATTGAAAGATTGATCTACACGTAGAATTTGCCGACAATATTAGGTTTGTTTGTACGTATGTCTCTTGCTACCTAAATTGACCACAAGAAATTATGTACAGCACACATTGTGTCGTTGTCAAACGACATTCCTACGTAGAAGCGGAGAAATATGTATTTTGTTGTTAGTGTCTTATTATTGTTTTTTTTTTTTTATTATGATTGTGTAAAAGCTCAAGATACATTGATCTTTTGGCATATACACATACCTAGTTTGTGTTTATATTTATATCATAAACAAAAACATGCATATATGTACGAACTGTGTGTATATGCAAATGGGGAAGTATTCCCCATAAAAAACTCGTTATCCAGTACTTCCTGATAATGGTAGTTATGTTTATCATTTTTTCGTTTTGTAATACCGACAATAAAGATAACAATATAGAAATTGTAGAGTTTTTATAGATTCCATTTAAATTTGTGTACTGTTAAATTAGCATGAAAAGTCCAGTTTGCTTAGTAAAGAAGCTACAAATATTTGAATTAATTAAAAACTGTTGATAGGTGAACGTACTTGATGTAGTCCCAAATTTTTAACCGAAGTCCTGATTCGACTGATTGAACGTATATAGCAACAAGCTGTAAAATATCCCACTATCTAGTATAGTTCCTACATAAGTCGATAAGTAAATTTTTAACTTATTGAAATCATAAACCATCATTTGATGTAGATTCGACACAAATCTACAGCTATAATTTTTTTTCTTCTGACTTTATAGTCATCTAGATACAAAAAGATCAACTTAGTTTACGCTGCTTGTAAAATAATTGATAGCAAATCATTTCATTATAATTAACTAAGAAGAGGTCAATTAATTTTATGCTACTGAGGTTTATATGGAAACCAATAGTTTCCCACTTTAAGAAGTTGTTTTCCTATTTCTATCTTGCGTTTTGTGTATGACAGACGCCTTTCCATATTGTTCTTGAGCTGCTCTTTAAAAGATTTCTTAGCAGAAAGATGTCTTTGTTTCTTCTTCAACATGAAAAAAGGGCTAAGAACTTTCTTATCTATTATCAAAAATTTTGTGTTTTAAACACCACTAGAAGTTTACAACTCCTTATTAATCATTTACGGTGAGGATTAAAAGTAAGGAAAGTCTAAAGTCGGGCGGTGCCGACTATATTATACCCTGCACCACTTTGTAGATCTAAATTTTCGATACCATATCACATCCGTCAAATTTGTTGGGGGCTATATATAAAGGTTTGTCCCAAATACATACATTTAAATATCACTTGATCTGGACAGAATTTGATAGACTTCTGCAAAATCAATAGACTCAAAATTTAAGTCGGCTAATGCACTAGGGTGGAACACAATGTTAGTAAAAAAATAGGGGAAACGTTTAAATCTGAAGCAATTTTAAGGAAACTTCGCAAAAGTTTATTTGTGATTTAACGCTCGATATATATGTATTAGAAGTTTAGGAAAATTGGAGTCATTTTTACAACTTTTCGACTGAGCAGTGGCGATTTTACAAGGAAAATTTTGGTATTTTGACCATTTTTGTCGAAATCAGAAAAACATATATATGGGAGCTATATCTAAATCTGAACCGATTTCAACCAAATTTGGCACGCATAGCAACAATGCTAATTCTGCTCCCTGTGCAAAATTTCAACTAAATCGGAGTTAAAAATTGGCCTCTGTGGTCATATGAGTGTAAATCGGGCGAAAGCTATATATGGGAGCTATATCTAAATCTGAACCGATTTCAACAAAATTTGGCACGCATAGCTACAATGCTAATTCTATTCTCTGTGCAAAACTTCAACTAAATTGGGGTAAAACTCTGGCTTCTGGGACCGTATTAGTCCATATCGGGCGAAAGATATATGGGAGCTATATCTAAATCTGAACCGATTTCAATAAAATTTGGCACACTTGACTATAGTACTAATTGTACTTCTTGTGCAAAATTTTAAGTAAATTAGGGTAAAATTCTGGCTTCTGGGGCCATATAAGTTCATATCGGGCGAAATATATATATGGGAGCTATATCTAAATCTGAACTGATTTCTTCCAAAATCAATAGGGATCTATTCTGAGCCAAAACACATACTTGTGCCAAATTTGAAGTCGATTGGACTAAAACTGCGACCTAGACTTTGATTACAAAAATGTGTTCACGGACAGACGGACATCGCTATATCGACTCAAGAGCCCACCCTGAGCATTTTTGCCAAAGACACCATGTGTCTATCTCGTCTCTTTCTGGGTGTTGCAAACATATGCACTAACTTATAATTCCCTGTTCCACAGTGTGGAGCAGGGTATAAAAAGGGCTAAGAACTTTCTTATCTATTATCAAACTTTTGTTTCTTAAACACCACTAGAAGCTTACAACTCCTTATTAATCATTTACGGTGAGGATTAAAAGATTATGGAATAATCTTTCTGCAGAGATAAAACTGTTCTGTATGTCCTTTCAGAGACATATTGCTTTTCTATTATGATAACCATTCGTTGAACTAAGCATTTGTGTATATTTATGCATGACCTTACTTATATTAATTAATATTGTACATTGTTTATTCAGTTATCAACAATATTTAGTACAATAGGCCTGGTTATCTGTTTTATATAAACTATTGAAAATACGAAATTTGGAAACGGAGCTACCTTAATGTGCTTCTCGCACTACGTATATTAACTATGCATTTAAATATTCATGCATACATACATAAATGTGTATTTTGTTTGCTGATTTTTTGTTTTGTCAACAAATCAAAATTTATTAATGTGTTATGCGGCATTTCTATTATATTTATTATCATTGTTTCTTTATAATATTAAAAAGCTAACAGTTCTTTTTCAAAGTGATGCAATATACATGATCATGGCATAGACGATAGAAGAGTGGACGAAAAACGCAAAATACAATAACATTTAAAGCCATTGGCCGTAAAAGCAAACAAATTGTCGATGCCAATTGACTACATTTTAGTTTTCTTTTCTTTGTGATACTGCTTATCGTTTTGAATATACCTGAAATTTTTATTGTTAATCTTTTAGCCTATTTACAATAACTAATCTTATAATACTTTCTACTTGTGTAGGGTTTCAAAAAGGAGACATACGTCCTTTCCTAGTCGAAGGTCAACAAGTTGGCCTGATTAAATCCGATGTGATTAAACAGCTAAATAAATACCCCGAAGTATTTTGCATACGTGATTGTGAATACACAAAACAGGTTGGTTTACTAGCTTCATAAATTTCTGTATAAATATGCATGGTAGTTATTGCCCATATTAATGTTTTTTTAATTTTTTTTTTTTTTTGTTTTAACTAGGGTATAGTGGAATTAAATCCAGCTTTTCGTGATTATTCTGAGCGTACAGAAAAACTTGATCAAGTATTGAGAGAGCTTAGGTCTAAAGGCCTATTTTCTGCATTGCAAGGATGGCGCGAAGAGGTAAGAAATATATACATAAATAAACGGTAGATATAATGTAAATGAAAAATTGAATTTCCCTATTCCTAGTATTACGAAGTTAAAGCTGAGCACAATAGTCTATTAAAAATGGATCGTTCCGCTACTCCACTATTTGGTGTACGGAAATATGGCGTCGATATCAATGGTTATGTTAAGCATCCTACAGAAGGTCTTTGCATTTGGCTGCAACAGCGCTCAAATACCAAAGAAACATGGCCTGGTAAATGGGATAATATGGTCGGTGGTGGTTTATCTGTGGGTTATGGCATCAAGGAGACTGCCATCAAGGAGGCATTTGAAGAAGCTTCTATACCAGGCGATCTCGTTAAAAATCTTGTATCGGCTGGATGTGTCTCATTTTTCTTTGAAAGCGATCAAGGTCTTTTTCCCAACACCGAATATGTATTTGATTTAGAACTACCACTGGATTTTGTACCCCACAATTCTGATGGTGAGGTTCAAGCTTTTGAGTTGCTTCCCGCTAAGGAATGTATAGAAAGAGTATTCACATCCGATTTTAAAACAACATCATGTCCAGTTGTAATAGATTTCCTTATAAGGCATGGATTCATAACTCCAGAAAATGGTGAGTATAACTCCACCTTTAATAACACAATTTTTTAATTTCTTCATTGTTTGTTTTTTAGAATTTTGGTTCACCCAAATTATTGAACTTTTACATGTCCCATTGCAATCTTTGTACACGTACAAGCAAAAATTAGAGGAAAGCAGGAAACAGCAACAGAAGCAATTAACGCAATCGCAGCAATTAACGGATCCACCATCAATAGATAAATTAGCAAATAACAAAATAATTGAAAATGGTCATACCAAACCCATAACCAATTAAACGCCAATGTACGTAAGCAAAATATACAACGATACAAATTGATTGCATATTGCAGGTTCTCTTGAAATGCCCTTTGAAAGACTGCATTATATTAAAGTAAAAATATAGTTTAGCACACTTCCTTCTACAAAAATATATATACAATATATACATGTTAAATATGTTCTATATAGATAAAAATTATATACCAAGATAAAAATTCAATCAATGAAAATAGGTCACATGGAAAGAGAACAAAAGCTAATAGAATCTAACATACATGCGGTACACTCCAAATCACCTTGACAACGTACGTAAGAAGAACATAATATGTCTATATTTTATTTGCTGTGTATATTTTTAAACGAAAGACAACGTAATATATAAAACAATATATATATATACAATACATATTTATAAATTTCTATAGGAAGCTTAGATTTTCACTTATTAATTATATTCATACACAATAAAAATAACATAATATACTTGGCTTTAAACAATCCAAAAACAACAACAAAAAATATATTAATAGATAAGTAGTGCCTGTTATGGTTTTTATTCAGATATTACCCAAAAAATTCCACTTTAGTGTTAAAACTATAATTCGTCATATCTATATATCATAATTGTGTATATAATTTCGATTGCTTTTAAAATCTACTTTATCACTTCTATTTTTATGATGATGTGACACATTCAATATAATTGAATTGAAAAATATATAAACGCCAAAACAACATTGATTACTTAACTATGGACATATATCGTGAACTATGTATTTAAAAAAACTAAACTTTTCGTTAATTCCCAACAATTTACTTATTTACAATTAAATATAATACATGTTTTTAATTCGTTTATTGTAGGTTCGTTTTCTTCTTCTTCCCTCCTTTCTTATGTATTATAAAACCAAAGTGCTCAAATTGAAATTATATTCGTAATTTTTGTTGTTTTTATAACATATATATAAACATATAATAAAATTATATATTATTGCTATAAATAAGAAACAATTAAACAATTGCAAATAAATTAGAAAACCATAAAAATTGGTAGATAATTTTTGCTTTTTAATAGAATTGGTATTAATTACACGATCTTTTTCTACATGCACATTAATGTGAAATTAATTGTTGCACCAATTTTAATTGCTAACCTAAAATTTGATAATGGTGTTTTGTTAAAGGTAGAGAGTATAACTTAATTCATACAACAAGAAATGTAAGACCTATAACGAGTGTCCAAAGACAAAGGCCTGCGGAATGATTTCCTTTCTTTGGCATTTCTTTAAAAATGCAAGCAACAATTCTATTTTGGAATACAAGACTGGTCCAATAAGTACTTAGGCTGCTTTCGAATTATCAGCCAGAAAAAACTCTGTTTGTTTACCGCGTGTGCCAACGAGTGTGTTCTGGTGTTTTTAAGCATTCGATGAAGCAGTGAAATAAAAGAGCGTTGGGACCTTTCACCTTTGATAGCTAAACTCTAAAATAATTGGTTTAACGAGTTTCATCGTGATTGTACTTCTGATTTTGAATAATCATGTGCTCCGGAAAATGGCTACCGCCAAGGGTAAAGAAGTCAATATAGAGAAAATATTGTCTACAAAATTAGCTTGAGAAACTGTCGGTGATGTGCCGCTAAAGCACATGTCGAACAACAAAAAATAATTAAACGAGATTTGAGGGACTAATTGAATCGTGATCGGAGACCAAGATACTATCGCAAATGTAGCCGAATAGGATAAATATCGATATGTATGCAAAGCGCACATTGACTTGCCTGCCAATCCTCAGACTTTCTTTCTTACATGCTACACATTCAACCATAAAATAGAGAGGTTATTAACTTTTAAATTATGTTTTGCACATGCCGATACTTACTTCATCTAGTCATATCTGTCTGTCGGCATGTTTAATCATTCGTTGTTCTGCCAGCAGGCAGGTCAAGATAGAAAATATGGCATATTTTTCCAATCGAATTTTTTGAACACATCGATGTTTTCTATAGCCTGAGATGATCTATGTATACCCAACTGGAATTTAAACTTATTTTAGGGTTGAATAACCAAAACTACCTTCAAAACAGAGGTGTGCACATGACACGAAATTTTCGTGACTCACGCGTGAGTCGTGATGGCAACGTCGTGAGTGTGCGTGAACATGATTAACAAACCAAATGTCATGCGTGAGCGTGTATCGCGAAAATAATTTCTTCGTGAGTGTCGTTAATCACGAATTTCGGAAAAATACGCTCACGAAAATAATCCCGCCCACGGACATAAAACCCTTACGAGTTGAATTCATTTATAATTTTAGTGACACCTGGGATGTTAAGAGTTTAATAACGCTCTCGATTTTAATCATGCTCACGTTTTCAGGCACATCCCTAAGGAAAATTACTCATAAAATTATTCGTGAGTCACGACATTTTCGTGCGTGAGTACAAATTTTCTTTTCGTAAGTGTGCGTGAGCGTGAATCCTTCCTAACAATATCGTACGTGAGTTAGAGGTGTGCACGTGAGTAATAGTTTACTCACGCACACTCACGACTGAAAAATCATACTCATGCACGATATTTTTTGGTAGGACTCACGCTCACGCACACTCATGAAAAGAAAATTTGTACTCACGCACGAAAACGTCGTGACTCACGAAAAATGCCGTGACTCACGAATAATTTTATGATTAATTTACCTTACCGAAGTGTCTGAAAACATGAGCATTATTAAAATCGAGAGTTTTATTAAACTCTTAACATCCCAGGTGTCACTAAAATTGTAATTGAATTTAACTCTTTAAGCGTTTTATATTGGAGAGCAGGAATAGTTTCGTGAGTGTAATTCGTTACTCACACACACTCACGAAGATATTATTTTCGTGACTCACGCTCACGCACGACATTTTAGTTTGTTAATCACGCACACTCACGTGTTGTCATAAGCGTGACTCACGCACGAATCACGAAAATTTTCGTGAGTCATGACAATTTCGTGTCACGTGCACGTGAGTAAGATTTTTCCGTCGTGAGTGCGCTTGAGCGTGAGTAAAATATTACTCACGTGCACATCTCTACTTTAAAATACGTTGAAAAAATTGCATGAATTATTATTCTGTTAACCCAATACTACTTCATACGACATCACCGTGCAGGGCGAGGATACCTATGTACAACTTTTGTTCTTCTATTACATAATTCTTAGCTTCCTGGCGAAGCGAAAGTTGTTTTTAGTCATGTGAAATAAAAACTTGAAGTTATTTTGTTAAACTCAGAAATCTGAGCGTTTATGAAGATGAAGTCAACATTGTTAAATTGGCCAATATAGATTCTATTTTCGATTAACATTAACTCTTAGCATGTGATTTTCCTGATCTTCAAGATAATTCGATAGGAGAAGCAAGTAACTGATTTAAAAAACGATCTGTTTACTATTATTGTCAGAAACCAGGATGTACTGTTTTTTGGGGGTTTTAAGAATTTGGGTTTCTTTGAACGAAAGAAAACCAAACTTGCTGTATATCCTTTTTGTGGTATTTGATGTACTTACTTTTGTCAAGCCATTTATATATACCTTAAAGTGTATTGTTGTAATTTAAACATCTGCAGAAATTAGAATTCCTATGCATGGACGGTCGGTCGAGTTCTCACGGTCTAATGATTTACCTACATTGCAAATGAACTCTGTTGTTATTAAAACCACCCTTAAACTGCAGTACAAAAGAGAACGTCGTTTCGTCACCTTAAGTAAGAATGGAATTGTAAGGTATCGAAAGATCCCAAGTTACCGCGTCACATATGACTGCCGAATAAAGGGGATAACATTTCACAACGATTATATGAAGCAAATGTTAGATGATTTATTACTATTCGAAAAAGAAACCGGATAGGATGAACAACCCAATTATCAACATAAAGACCTTTCAAAAATCTTTCTCTGATCCCCATTCATTTAGATTTGTTCTCACCACATATCTTATACTTGCGCACCATAAAAAAAAACAATTCTTTGCATTTGATAATATTCTTTTTTTTTACCAGTTAAACATACAGAAAAGGAGTATAAAAAATTTTCATTGAGTTTAAAGGGAATGCTTACGAACATAGGTATATATACCAGGTGGTCAGGTTGACATAATTTGATTATACTAATGGTGGCGATATTTTAGATTCTAAAGAAAACTTAAACTAAGATTTAGCCTAAAAATTTAAAATAGATATAAACAGAGAATGGGTGATATCACACACCTCAATTTAGCCTTTACACATTTCTCGCTTTCAACACTTGCTTCTGGGGGCTGGGAATATTCTCTTTGCCTGGGAAGAGTACAGTCTTTTTGGGTGTAGTACGTGGGGTGTGCGAAGAGGTTGTTTTTGGAGTTCGTGGCGTACGTGGGGTATTGACCGTTGTGACTGAGACCTTGCCACCAGATGAACGCACTGGCGTAGTGCACGTACGCGAGGCCTTATTGTTCGGCGTGGTGGGCTTAAGCAGTTCGCTGATTTCATTCGAGCTATCATTTCGGACATTCTTCTCATTTGAATTGAGGAACCATGATGCAATCTTCTCACATTCTGCGCGCAATTCTGAATCATTCAACAGTACCTCGATCTTCTCCAAATCGGTGCTGTTCTTTTTGGCTGGGGTTGCTACTTTCGATGAGCTCTCCTCTACTTTGGATTTGAGTGTGATGTTCTCAAGTTTAAGTTGCTCACATTCTTCACGGACCTTGAGAAGGGTGGTGTCTTTGTTGTCCAATTCGAGCTGGGCAAATTGCAGTACTGTGGCAAATTCGTCGAGAGCTTTCTTCATGTCCTGCATGTAGATTTCTCGCGTCTCGTCCTTACTTTTGAGCTCGTTGTACATATCCAGGTATTTGGCAGCATCACCATCGATGCGCTCCTGGAATGAAGAAGCAATTTTAGTGAATTTAGCCAAAGTTTCTTCTTCAGAAGTTAGAATTTCATTGAACATGGACTCTTTAAGGGATACCTCTTTTTGTAACGACTCCGATGAAGCTTTGAGGGAGGCTAGGGTTGCTTCAGATTCTTGCAATTGAGATTTCACTTGTTCGAGCTCGGCTTGCAACGACAAATAGCTTTGCTCCAAAGCGCCCTTGGCCAACTGGATGGACTCGAGTTCAGCTTTTAGCTGCTCAACATCGGCATCTGATTTCTTCAGGCGTTCCATGAGAATGTTCACGGTTGACCGGGTATTATTCAAAGTTAACTGGTAATTATACTTTTCGGTTATGGTTTTGGCCACATCGTTCTTAAGATCAACAACTTGCTTTTGCAAATTGTCCGTCAATTGGACGTAGTAATCGATGCCGTTACGCAATTGGTCCTCGTATTTTTGAATTTTCTCATCGCGGTCTCGCAACATATCATTGGTACTTTCCAATAAGACCATCACATCTTGTTTCTCCAATTCGATCTTAATAATCTCGTTTTCGGCCATCTTTTGACGCTTCTCAAGTTCAGAACGCCAGTAAGCCTTCTCGCGTTCAATGGCATTTTCCAAATCGGATTCCAATTTCTGAACTTTTTGTTCTGCTTGGGCCTCAGCGTTTCGTACCTTCTCTTCGGCCGAGTTCATAAGACGCTCTCTCTCAACATACTGGGCCTTATCTCGGCATAATTGGCGAATTGTATCGCAATGAGCATCGATTTCGCAACTTTTATCTAGAAGTTCATCCTGCAGAGATTTTATGAGATCGCACTTACTGGCCAGATCATTCTTGAGAGTATTGCGCTCATTTTTAAGACAATCCATTTCATTTTGTATGATCTTATTTTCTTGTGCATAAGAGAGAGCATCTTGCTCGATCTGTTGCTTTAGGTTATTTACGTCGGCCATAAGAGAGCCATTGATATTTTTCAGATTCTCTATGATTTCAAAGTTCTCGCGAGCCTTTTCGGCATCGCCAGCCAAACGGGTCTGTGCCTCTTGTATATCTTGCTCCAATTTGGAGATTTGGGATTGCATTGCCGCTTGTGACTCTAAATGCTTCTTGCCTTCAAGTTCCAAGTGTTCGTTTGTAGATTTTAAAGTCTCACTTAACTTGGTCAATTCCTCAACCTGTGCAGCATGTTTTTCATTAAGCTCTCGTATCTCAGATTCCAACCTGTTTATAGTTTCCACATATCTAGAGTTGTCGACAGTGAGTTGATCGTTTAGTTCTTTAAGAGACTTATTTTCGGTGGTCATTTCGTGGATCATGGTCTCTGTCTTAAGCTGAGCACAAGTATGCTCTTCACGTAATTTCGTTTCGGTGTCCTTAAGTTGATCCACGTGACGTTTGAGAACATCAATTTGGCTCATGTAATTCTCAATAAGTTCATTTTTATGACGAATCTCCTGATGCAGAGCTTCCTTACCCTTCAAACGACTAGCAGACTTCGGTAGCTCTTTAACGGGGGTGGTAGTGGCCGATTGCAAGGGGGTTGAACTGGCTGTTGAGGAGCCCGCATTATTATTGTTACTCAATGCAGCTGCTGCTAAATCGGAATTTTGACGGAAGCGTAAGCGATGTGGCAATGAAGGTGTACGGAATAAGCGTAGACCTTTGGATTTCTTGTCCTCCTTAGGTATGGCAAATTCCTTGGCGTCTTTGGAGCTTGAAGCGAAACGCACTGCCTCCTTGAAGAATTTTTCTATTTGCTCCTTACGCTCTGGATGAGCAGCAGCGGCAGATGTGGTCGTGGTAGGAGTTGGAGTTCCGCTCGATTCTGTACAGTTCACATGTCGAGCGGGAGAGCTGCAGGCAGCAGTATCCACATCATTGAACCGCTTAAGTTTAGCTTTGGAGAAGGACATTTTTTCGATGGTTTCAATAGTTTCAATTTTAAATTAAATCAAGTTTTTAAATTAAATCAAGGATTTTGTTTTAGATTTATTTATTTTCAAAAATGTTGCGATAGTTTCCAATTTCGTTTTTTCTTTCTTTGGAGTAAATGTTTTTAACACTTGTTTTGTATGGGCGGATAACCAGTATAGTTCGATAGTTATAAATAGTTAATAACAATTTCTTGTAAACAATTACAAACATAAACAAAATATTTTTCAAATTTAACAATTTTCTGTGAGCTTGAGATGGTGGGAAACACAACTAACTACAACGATTACACACTATCTACTCTGAAGGATACTTTCTTCTTTGGGCGGAAAAGTTCCTCTACGTTTGACGGATAAAACCTAACTAATGATTGAATATTTTTGAGCAGAGGTAGCTTGCGACTTTGCACATCGCAATACACTATCATGGCAAGATATATGAGATTCACCCTTAAGCAGGGACTAATGGGAAATACCACCACAATCAACCAATACATGTGACATGTACCCCTATGTGCATTAGTTGTGTGCAATAACTAGTCTTGTTTGTTTTGTTTTTGGTGGTGGATTTGGTCGAAAGGATCTCTTATGTGTGTGTGTCTAAGAAAGAAGGAAGTGGAAGAAAATGTACTTACCTTGTTTACCTCACAACGAGGAAGACAACAATGGTGTTTACTTTAAGATATGAGCGCACACATGCGCAGATACTGCCATTGACTCATTTATACCCATGTAGTGGTTGCTTGCATTCCTTCAAACGAAATTATTTTCTACATCACTTCTTCCTGCATGTAGAAGTGCGCGCGCAAACTGATCTTTAATGGAACGTGCTTCTATACATCAGGCAACACATTTGGGAACGTGTAAAGAACTGAACCGTAAATCCCATGCACACCTGGTCGATGAACATACCATGGACGGACGGTAGAAACTAGTTGATTATGAGACAAACAATTTTACTACGCTCGAGAAACAATGTCGAGAGACCACCGGTCGGTCTAAGGAGAGCAATGGAGTTTCCACCCGTTTTACAAGATTTAATGTAAATTCAAAAGAAGTTCGTTTTTAATAAATAGTCCGGGGTTTTGTTTTTTTTTTGATTCGATAATAACAGAATCTAAAAAATATAGAAAATTTTCAATCAAAATTTTAATAGACGTTCAAAAAATATTCAGTTAAAAATGTAAATGCTATTATTATAGTTTTAATCAAATCAAAAACATTAATTGTTTATTTTGCGGTTTTATTTGATACTAGCATTTTCGTAATTGAAGCAGTTTCAATAAAAAATTAATTGCTTCGATTAATTTCGTTATTGAATTCAAAATTTTTTTATCTGCTAAAATCTGCTAATATGTATATGATGAACTAATCAAGCGCTCCACACCAGAAATATTTGGGAAAACAGAAAAAAGTCTGATAAACACGCGTTAGGTTAGGTTGGGAAAAGGATTCAGGTTGCCCTGTCTCATGTAGGCTGATACACCTAAGCAAGTATTCGGCTTGTTGCGTGCTCTGACTTCTGCTTTCCATCATACCCGTCCTTATTCCAGGAACTCTAGTGTCTCTATCGAACTTCCTAATTTGTCCAGTCCCTGTATCCAAGCTGGATCAGGTCCGTACAATGTTACCGTTGTACCACTTTAGCGGCAAATACACCACTTTTTTGATAATTGCCACCTTTTTATTGTGCAACTAAATGTGATACTTTTTACTATTTTGCGTCACTTTTTCATCACACTGTGCCACATTTTAATTATATTCATTTATACTGTAATATATTTTACACATTTCGATCGCAAATAGCGTTAGATATGATTGTATTATTAATAAATAATCGAGTTCATGAGATTTATATTTTCCTTTTTTCACCATAATATTATTAGTGCATTCTTTTACCGCCTACATAAGTTCTATGATCAGTTTTCAAGCTGAAAACCATCTGGATTTATTCAAAAATTAATTTTCGAATAAATTAATTTTGAAGTATAAAATATTTTGCAATCAAAGCCTTGAATCTTTTCCATCTGTAATTTGACAAGACTTGATAAAAATGTAATCGTCTTCATATATATTTTAATTTAGTGTTTTTGTGGAAAGCCCGAACACATTATGCGCCTTAAAGGAAGCATGAACAATTTTCTATAGTAGATTAACCCGGTTTAATCTTCCGAATATTAAATTTCAAAAGTTTTCAACTAAATGATGGCTTTAATTGTTAAATTTCACAATTTCTTCAACGGTATGATTATATCTAGTGAAGGCAGGCTGTCACAGATACCCGATCATGGATTGTTGCGGCATCTGCCGTTTCACCCACCGTCTTCCCTATTATCCTTCGATGGATCGTCCTGTTTCTTGTTTCCGTTCATGCTCCCAACATCTGATTGAGGCTCCATTTAGAGCGCAACGCTCTTCTGCTCAGTGTCCAATATCTTTAGGCTGTGTCAGTCCTCTCTTTGTGACTCTTCCAACTCAGTTTCCTGTTTAAGGTTACTCCTAAGTACTTTATTTTATCAGACACTGATATCGTCTTGCCCAAAAAACTCAGTTTTAGTTCTTCTTCTAATTCTGTCTTCTTCGGGTTAACCTTCATGTTTCTGCACACTAAATTTTTTTTTTCTGATTCAATCACGAAATTAATTGATCCAATTAATTTTTTAATTGAAATAATACTATCACGAAAATTATAGTATCAATCACGACCTTTATGGACCCATAAAAAATACTTGATTAAAGAATTAAAGCAAATTTCAAATTTTTAATTGATTCAATTAAAAATTTAATTTATGTTGATCGCAAAACTAAATTAATTTTTTAATTAAAAAAGGTAACTATTTTCTTTTTTTAATTATTTGTGATGGGCTATTTTCGGTCAATTTGTTTGAAGATGCAAATAAAACAATTTTATTTCATCATTTCCTGGACGTTTCATCGGCTTTTTCCGACTATTTTCAATTACTTTCAGAATTGGCTTAGTGTTTTTAGTTTGATTAACAATTGTTTGAAATAAATTTTAACTAAAAATTAAAAAAAATGGTCAACACTTTTTTTAACTGACATGTCTTCCGAATTTGATTAAAAAATTGTATCAATTAGTGTTTTAATAAAAATTTTAAAATTTTCAATCATTGACTCAATTAACGTAATGTTTCTATTTTGTTTAAAATTTTAATTGTATCAATTAATTTATTAATTAAAAAATTTTAAACTTCAATCAACTTTTTAATTGGAAATATTTTGATGATATTTTTTCTGTGTGGGTCTTGTCCAGTCATATGCCATATCCTTAGGATAAAAACGGGTAAACATATAATTGTTTCTATAAATATTTAAAAAAATTTTTGAGTGTGGAAAAGAACCACGCTAAAAAAAAAATTAGTAAACACAGCAAAAAAATTTGCCAAAACAGCAAAAGGTCTGCTGGATAAGGGAAAGCAGCCATTCTTTTTTGCAATTCCAACGCGATTTTCAACTCGAAAACCGAACATAGTACCGGCCTTAAGCGTTCAAAAAATCGTATTAAA
Source organism: Haematobia irritans (assembly GCF_050003625.1). Taxonomy (NCBI): domain Eukaryota; kingdom Metazoa; phylum Arthropoda; class Insecta; order Diptera; family Muscidae; genus Haematobia; species Haematobia irritans. The sequence goes on from NC_134398.1 coordinate 3,338,962, forward strand.
ATATCGCCTTTCATATTATTCGAGTCATGAATAATGTAGATTTATAGTGACAATTATTTATCGAAAAGGGTCATTTCAATTGGAGCTATACTAAATCTGATCATATTTAGCGACCTCTATGGACCCAAAATATATTGCGGACATATTAGGAGAAAATTGCTGTTTCTATGGGTCCAAACTGTGATATCGATAGATTGGTCTATATGGGGCCTATACCAAAGCATCGATCGATGAAAACTGCATTAGGCGCAGCTCCTGTAGGATCTAAAATATCCTCATGTTTTAAATTGCAAGCAAATCGCATGACCTCAAAAACTCAAATCGGCCGATCAGTCTATGTGGGGCTATTTAAAAACATGACCCGAGATATAAAGGGTGATTCTTTTGAGGTTAGGATTTTCATGCATTAGTATTTGACAGATCACGTGGGATTTCAGACATGGTGTCAAAGAGAAAGATGCTCAGTATGCTTTGACATTTCATCATGAATAGACTTACGATCTGCCACAACGTCGAATTTTCAGTGAATGGGCCCTAGAAAAGTTGGCAGAAAATCCGCTTTTTTATCGACAAATTTTGTTCAGCGATGAGGCTCATTTCTGGTTGAATGGCTACGTAAATAAGCAAAATTGCCGCATTTGGAGTGAAGAGCAACCAGAAGCCGTTCAAGAACTGCCCATGCATCCCGAAAAATGCACTGTTTGGTGTGGTTTGTACGCTGGTGGAATCATTGGACCGTATTTTTTCAAAGATGCTGTTGGACGCAACGTTACGGTGAATGGCGATCGCTATCGTTCGATGCTAACAAACTTTTTGTTGCCAAAAATGGAAGAACTGAACTTGGTTGACATGTGGTTTCAACAAGATGGCGCTACATGCCACACAGCTCGCGATTCTATGGCCATTTTGAGGGAAAACTTCGGAGAACAATTCATCTCAAGAAATGGACCGGTAAGTTGGCCACCAAGATCATGCGATTTGACGCCTTTAGACTATTTTTTGTGGGGCTACGTCAAGTCTAAAGTCTACAGAAATAAGCCAGCAACTATTCCAGCTTTGGAAGACAACATTTCCGAAGAAATTCGGGCTATTCCGGCCGAAGTGCTCGAAAAAGTTGCCCAAAATTGGACTTTCCGAATGGACCACCTAAGACGCAGCCGCGGTCAACATTTAAATGAAATTATCTTCAAAAAGTAAATGTCATGGACCAATCTAACGTTTCAAATAAAGAACCGATGAGATTTTGCAAATTTTATGCGTTTTTTTTAAAAAAAAAGTTATCAAGCTCTTAACAAATCACCCTTTATCAAAGTTGGTATAGCTCTTTGGGACCTTAAAATACCTCTAGGTTTCAAATTTCAAGCAAATCTGATAAAAATTGAGGCTTCCATATCCTCAAAAATCAAATTGGAAGATCGGTCTATATGGGAGCATAAAATACCTCTTCAAACTGGCTTTTAATGAAAAAAGTATAAGAATTGGCTTCTTATTGAAAGCGTAATGTGATGTAAATCTTTTTATGGTAATGTCGAGAGTATATGTAAATTTTTATGACTCATAAAGTGGACATTCAAGGCACATACTTATGTATATAAAATTGACTCTGTTCCACACGTTCGAAAAAGTAGTTTCAACGTTTGCAAAACAGAAACACAGTTTCGTTGATATAAAATTTCGTTTCCGAGAAATTAAGTTTTTTGCTAAAGAGATATCAGACATTAGAGTTTTTCACTGCCATGTTTCTTGTTTTAACAACGTATCACGGAAATATGAAAAATATCGGGCTCTACCAGTCATACGATTTCTTTTTTCTTTGAAGATCGACAAAGACATTTTTGCAGGACAATTTTTGTTCGCACCGGAGCTATTAATCGATTATCTACTCTAATTTAAATAGAGTTTCTTAGTTATTACATGACATTTTTCTTGGGGAGTTTTAAAAAATCACATCCTATTTTATGAAAACCTAGCAATTATCGTTAGTAAGGGAAACGTCGACATATGTACCGGTTTATGTTTTCCCAATTATGGGAAAATCCTCAAGGTGTGCTGTGCGAAATGATTATTCTACTTTGTGGGGTTCACTAGGAAAGAAGGGTATCTCTCCTTAAGGGATATACTGAAATATTGCTCAGCTGCCAAAGAACACAAAAAAATTGTCATAAAAATCCTTCTGAGTTAAAACGCAATTGTCTTCTTTTTACATCAGGCTAAAGCAAAGAATTGGTGGTGGTACTGCGCCAAAGACACAACGACGCAATTCTCCTTATTATCTTAAGAAGTTTGAATAATAGATTGTAATACAAAACAAAAAAAACCCTCCCTCTGAGATTGTGATTTGATCACCGTAACAGAATAAACAATTGCAGCATGGTAGTTGTTCAGCTCCTTATTCGGCCGGTACTCCTTTCTTCGATGAACGATATATGTGTGTGTGTAGGTAAACCTAATGTAAGTGTTGTAGAATACAAATGACGTTTGTATTCACCATTCGTGTGTAAATAAATACTTCAAAATCGGCACACATCCAGTTTTGAGTATATGCTGGCTATCTTGGTGACTTATGTATCTAGATACATCCGTTGTTTATAGTGCGCAATATTTTTTGGAGGTTGCTGCATTATAATGTAGCCGTTATTTTCATTATGTATAAGACAATAATTGACAGTCACCTTTCGGATGCGCATGCGCACCTAGCCCCTATACAAGTTACAATAAAATTGGGCTTTTCTACCATGATATAATGCTGGTATCATTATCGCTGACAGAAATACTAGCATGCCATTAACCTTTTCCATGTTGAATTTAGTATTGTTTTCTAATTTTCGAATACAGTTTCAAAAATACAGCTTTTTGAGTACTGTAAACAAGGAAACAGTGAATGTTAAGTTTCGAAAGTACAAGTGGTATTTAATTGAGGATGACGTCGAACCCCAAGTTAGGTTAGGTTAGATTAGCCAGCCAGCCCGATGTATCAGGCTCACTTAGACTATTCAGTTCATTGCGATACCACAGTGGTGAACTTCTCTTTTATCACAGAGTGCTACCCGATTCCATGTTAAGCTCAATGACAAGGGACCTCCTTTTTATAGCCGAGTCCGAACGGCGTTCCACATTACAGTGAAACCACTTAGAGAAACTTTGAAACACTCAGAAATGTCACCAGCATTACTGAGGTGGGATAATCTACCGCTGAAAAGCTTTTTGGTGTTCGGTCGAAGCAGGAATCGAACCCATGACCGGTGGCTCTGTGGTGCAATTGAGAGTGCTCAAATATAAACGCATTTAATCCATACGAGCTTTCTTGGAAAAGGATATGAAAGAATTGGTTTTAAGTTACTGAAAATATTTTTTTAAAAAAATCTTGCGATATGCGGTTACGAATATCAGAACATGGGTGAATATACAAGCCTAGCTATATAAGTTACATCGCCGGTTAGAGCGAATTTCCATAGCCTTCAATATGGTTCAAGATTACGTCGTCGAAAAAAAATTATGGCGTGGCCAACATCTGAGATATGTCTCGAAGAGTTGGGCACGGGCGTATTAGACCGCATAGAATTTAGACCGATCGACTCAGAATCACCTCCTCAGTCGATCTAGCCCAGAGAATGATGCCGACCCATTTTTGTCGGCGGCGGCTGACACTAATTTTTCGCCTCACGCGGCGGCGGCTTGAAGGCTAAGCCGATATAAATTTGTCTTTTCGGCGGCGGACATTTATCAATTATAAAATCAAGTTGAAGTTATCCGAATGTTAATGTGCTAAGTTTTACAACCAATCTTACAATCACATTTATATTTCATTCAAATTTTCTGAGCTAAATTCTTGCTAAATTTGTATAGCATACTGACGGACTGGGTAGAAAGTTAACCATATTGACAAAAAATATAACAATTATTGATAAATTTTTCTGATTTAAAACAATATTTTTTATTAATTGGCGGCTAATTTTCCGTCGAGATGAGTCGACATATTCGGCGGCGGCTTCGACTCATTATTGTAAGATTAGTTGTACAATTAATTCTATAACAGTTCTGAAGGGTTTTTTACAGTTTGAATAAACAATTGCTTGCTACCGAATGGTAGCTATCAAGTCGCCGAAGAAAAACATTTAGTTATTGTTATAACAGCGTGCTATGTTATCTTCCATTTTTTGTTTTGCACTTTTATACGACGTTCTCACCAAACATGTTTTGGGGTTTGAAATGTTTTCCCTTTATAAGCACTTCAAAACGAGTCGTTTTCGCCATACTATAAAACAAGTTCAAAACACAAGTTTTCCTCCAAAACACGTCAATTTTAGAATGTGAACCCACCTAATTTGGAATATACCCCGAATAACATACCCTATTCAAAATATATGTCAAAATATTAAAATAAGTTTCATAGAAAAAAAGGAATAAAAAAAGGCTTTTAAGAACATGGACATGTGAAAATAACATAAAATTTTTTCCCCTTTGCGCTCGCGGTAATAATTTGGACAAACGTTGCATATATGTGAATTTCGAATAAATGTGAATTTCTAGTTTCCATGGTAACTGTCAAACTAAAACATCTCAACCCGGTGTGAACGGTGAATTGTTTTGGAAAAACGAAAGAGGAAAACGAGTCGGTGGGAACATAGCATTATACATCAGCTTGTATACAGATCAATGAATTCTTCGACTTTGATGGGATGCGTCCAGAGTGATCTGGCGTTGAATCAGGTGTATATGGCTGGTAAAGCTAATATATGACGCGCCAGATACGGTGCTATTCCACTAAGTGTCATTTGTCTGAAATGTCCATTGATGCTGATCGTCCAACACTCTTATATGTAGTCAACAAGGTTTCTTTGTCCGCACTGCAAATGCAGCCGGCAAGCGATTTAAGGAAGTTGTTTCTTCCGCGGAGCTCACAAATTGGAGTGCACGGGCAGACGACTTGAAAAGGCTGTCGAATGTAACCCCGAGAATCTTTGTAGTCGGAATTACATCGCCATCGACTCTGACATTTGGTGGCAGATATCTGAGGATATCTGCTACCAAATCCTCAGCCACACTGTTTATTACATGGATGGCGGAAATGCTCCGCCCATGCCACTGCAATATGTAATAAGCTCCGCGGTAGAAACAAGGTCCTCAAGTTACTTGCCTGCAGTACTTGGGGTGCGGACAAAGAAACCTTGTTAACTACTTATAAGGCAATTGGCCGGTCAGTGGTAAACTATGCAGCTCCAGTGTGGACACCGCAGACCAGTGACAGGCAGTGGAATAACACACAGAACGCTGCCCTTAGAACTGCGACTGGGTGTCTACGTAGCACACCCCTGGATCACCTTTATGTGGAGACAAAGATAATCCCTGTGCGAAGACACAATTACATGTTGTCAAAGCAGTATCTCCTGGGTTGTTATCGCAGTAATCATCCAAACCACCATCTCATGGATACACAACCACCACCCAGGAACGTAAGGGTTGATATACATCATCTAAAGAGCGAGATCCAGCGCTACAAAAAGAGTCCCTTCGAGATCAAGCAGCGTACCAGGCAGGTTTGAACAGGATTCATGCGGATACTGTTCTCGGAGTCCGCCCACCGCCCATAGCACCGGAGGAAAGAGACCTCCCACGACAGTTGGTGGCAAGTTTTAGCCCAATTAAGATCAGTCATGTGCAGCCGCCTCAATTCCTACTTATCATTGATTGATAGCAGCGTAGCTGACGTATGTCCAATTTGGAACCAAGGGCACACGACACGCGTCATCTTTACTCTTGCCCTGCTAAACCAACCCGACTTACCAGTATAATCGTACTTACCACCAGATCACTCTGGACGCACCCCACCTTAGTCGCAGAGTTCCTCGATCTGGCCACAAGCTGAAGTACCAGAGCGTATAACATAAAAATGGATGAAATCACAATAAACTGTTACAACAACAACAACAGCTTGCACACTCTGACGCCCATAAAGTGAATATTGTGGCTGAGGATGTCATCAACAATGTGTAAGGACGACTGGCCCGCATATGACACAATCTTATCGTCGTCAGGAGAGGGAGGAATCGAGTAGATAGAGGTTGAACAATACAGGAGATATCACTCCACTTTTGGAAACTCCCTGTTTCACTCTCCATTTAGTATCAACCGTCGCCGGGCAAAATAGATCGGCTTCATTCTCTGACTTGGACAATAATCATATAAAAAATCAATTGTTTTTGACGTTTCAGTCGAAAGCATTCGTTTCGGTTATGAGAAATTGGTCGTAAACAGAGAATGAAGGCCCCGACTTTATCAGCGGCGCAACTCGTCGGCTTCATTCTCTGTTGACGGCTGAATTTCTGTCGAGGTGAACCGATATAATCGACAGAGAAAGAAGCCGACCCATTTTTTGTCGGCGGCTGGAACTAATTTCTTGTCTTCAGCGGCGTTGGCTAAGCCGATATAAATTTGTCTATTCGGCGGCGGACAATTATCCTTTATATAATCAATTTGGAGTTATCCGAATAGTAATGAAATTAGTTGTACAACCAATCTTACAATTTCATTCAAATTTTCTGAGCTATATTTTTGCTTATATTATAGAAACTTGATATTGATGGATTTTGGGTGGAAAGTTAAACATTTGGACAAAAAATACAACAATTATTAATTTTGAGTCGAGATGAATCGGCAAAAACTGTTCGGCAGCGGCGCGACTGGGCGCCTTCATTCTCTGATAATCAGCGGTATTATATATGTACAACAAATCTTAAAGTGTGCAATGACCAATAAATTTTCAATGGACACACAGTCTTCAAAGTTCTCGGTTGTGAGCACAACATTTTACTTTGACACATGACTTTATGATGGAACGCATTTTATTTCGGTTTCAATGAAATATTTACTCTTGTTTTCGCAGGAAACAAATCACGGTAAATTTGCATTAAATAACTAGAACGGCTGTCTGAAATGGTAAATTTTAAAATATCTCTGACTTGTAAATATTTTCATACAATACACAAAAGAATGCGTTGTCGTTAAATGGATTTTTTTAAATAATAAATTAACCCTTAGTTCGTGTTTTGTGACCTCTTAGATACAATTCTAGTAAAGTGTTTTATATATCATAATTAAATTTTATTATTGTGTAATCTCCTTAACATGGTTGTGCCACATCCTTCACATATATTAAAAATGGTTAAAGCATTTTAGACCAGGACCAATTTTCTAATGTGTATTAGAACAAATTATTCGATAGATTTGTTCCTCGAGCGGAGTTAATGGGCGTTTGGCATGATCTTAACTAGCTCATCGAAGGGTTAATTGTTATTACGGCTATATGTTTTTGTATGTAAACAATAGTTTACGATAAGAATACAAAAAAAAATAATATAAATTTAGAACAGCAAACTTAAGATAAAAATGCCATGTGGCACAGACGCATGAAGAGGGATTGCAATCGTGGTCACTACATCAATAATATGAAATGTCTGGTCAAGTGTGAATCTATATGGCATAGCTTGTATTGATTTTCATTCTTTCATAATGATATGACTGGTAGAAATTACCGGTGTGCCTTTGTCGTGCATACTTAGTGCTTGGTGAAACACTCAGTGGTATGAAACTTTATTACCTTGCAGAAAGTCAAGAAATTCAAGACAAATCCATTGTGTAGGCTTCGATGTGTACTAAGTGGCGTAGTCGCTCCCGTAAAGAAAAAGAGCCACAACACAAAACCTAAAAGCAAACTTTGTCAATGAATCAGTTACTACTCGCTCGCCAAAGCGAATGGTTGTTTTAACTTTTTGTCTTCTTTGCTAACAGTGCTTTACATAAAAAAATCATATTTTATTTTCACATATAGCCATCATGATTGACTACGTTGAATTGCACAAACGTTTGCAGCAAGTTGGGCAGGAACACTTGCTTAAATTCTGGGATGAATTAAATGAGAATGAAAGGGAAGAACTAGAGCGTGATATATCTGAATTAGATCTTAATGAATTGAAACTGTACTTCGACCGTGCCACAACATCATTATCGCAAAATGGTCTTAAACTAGATGACCGTCTACAACCTTTGCCGGAAGACAAATTGTTAAGTATATCCAGGGCTCCTGAACATATTCTGAGCAGCTACCGAGAAGAAGGATTAAAGCAAATTTCTTTGGGTCATGTAGCTGTACTACTTATGGCAGGTGGACAAGGTAAGGAAATACATTTACATCGATTCTAAGTATAATCACCTCTAACGGTAACATGAATACTTCTTGCCTGGGCTGTTGCAATCTCCTAAACAAGAAACCAGTATAATCGTACAATCAAATGTATATAATTTGAGCTTTGTATTTAAATTTACTTTCAAGTCACGCCTCAATAAATACCAATCTTGTTTTGTATGGCATTACACAAAGAACTATGGTACTTGCATACACTGACAATCTAGAGATAAATTCCTTTCTAAAAGCCTTGAACCTTCATGTAGAGTACAGAATTTATGGTCCAGAAAAATGCATTGCCCTCAAGTAGGGAATTCAATTTACTTATGCTTGCAGTAAATATAGATTTTTTGTATTGTTGTAATATACAGAAACACAAACAAATTCCATATTCTGTCCTCTATTTCTTTGCTTTCACTGGCAATTACCAAATTGCTCTCTATGTACTACTGCTCAGTTTCAAAAAGTAAGACAAAATTCATTTGTGTGATATTGATCAGCTTTTAGGTGTCATGTTCCGCGATGATATTGGTATCAAAATATTCAAGAATTTAATATCAATCAAAGATATAGAAATTTTAAAACAACTTTGCTATTAATGGAGATGAATAACACCAGTGTGCCGTGTGTGTGTGCTTTTTAACTGGGCTGCTGCTCTGTACCATCGGCAACAACCAAAACAAGTTTTAAAGGTCAAATGAAAATGAAACTGAAACAACTTTTTTTATAACTGTGCTCCTCAAAATAAAAACATGTTTCTTATCATTGTAGGAACCCGATTAGGTTTTGCCTACCCCAAAGGCATGTACGATGTTGGTTTACAATCGGGAAAAACACTTTTCCGCATCCAAGCTGAGCGTATTATAAAGCTAGAAGAATTGGCTTATGAAACAACCGGGAAAAAAGGTACCATTACATGGTATATAATGACGTCGGAGCATACCATTCAGCCTACTTTTGAGTATCTGGAATCGAACAACTATTTTGGAATGAAAAAGGAAAATGTGATTTTATTCAAACAGGGGTCGTTACCCTGCTTTGAATATGATGGCAAAATAATGCTTGACCAAAAACATCGAATTGCCAGAGCTCCCGATGGTAATGGTGGCATTTATCGAGCCATGAAAAACCAGGGCATTTTGGATGACTTAACCAAAAGAGGAATTCTGTACTTGCACGCTCACAGTGTAGACAATATTTTGATTAAGGTTGCCGATCCCGTATTCATTGGCTATTGTGCTCTGGAAAATGCTGAATGTGCAGCAAAGGTTGTAGAAAAGTCATCCCCGACAGAAGCTGTGGGTGTGGTGGCAATTGTTGACGGAAAATATCAAGTTGTGGAGTACAGTGAAATCTCGTCTAAAACTGCTGAAATGCGTAATGCAGACGGTCGATTGACATTTAATGCTGGAAATATATGCAACCATTTCTTCTCCACTGCCTTTTTGCAGAAAGTTGGTTCGACTTTCGAACAAGAACTGAAATTACATGTAGCCAAAAAGAAAATTCCTTTTGTTGATAATTCCGGAAAAAGGATTACACCTGAGAATCCTAATGGTATTAAAATCGAAAAATTTGTTTTTGATGTATTTGAATTTGCACAGAAATTTGTGGCAATGGAAGTCCCTCGTGATGAGGAATTCAGTGCCTTGAAAAATGCTGATTCAGCAGGCAAAGATTGTCCATCGACCGCCCGCAGTGACTTGTATCGTCTGCATAAGAAATTTATTGAAGCCGCAGGAGGAATAGTACACGGAGAAGAGTGTGAAATATCACCATTTGTTAGCTACGCTGGCGAGAATTTATCATCTTTGGTCGAGGGAAAGTCATTTACAACACCGCTATATTTAAGTAGTGAGCGTGACAATACAGCGCATCTATAAAGCAAAGTGGGAACGTTTATTACCCATCTTAATGAAATGAAATCAACCATCCCAGTTACTTACAATTCCATGAATACTTATATTTTAAATGTTATATAATAAAACTTGTGCAATTTTTGACTTTGTTTATTTTTTATGTTCGTTAGGCCACAATTACTGTAAATTATAAGGGACAAATATGTCCATAAATATATATCATAATTACATATTTGCATATATTTGTACATTATCACTCTTTATAAATTATAAATAAAATTTGTAATCCTACTAAAGGGTGATTTGTTAAGAGCTTGATAACTTTTTTTTAAAAAAAAACGCATAAAATTTGCAAAATCTCATCGGTTCTTTATTTGAAACGTTAGATTGGTCCATGACATTTACTTTTTGAAGATAATTTCATTTAAATGTTGACCGCGGCTGCGTCTTAGGTGGTCCATTCGGAAAGTCCAATTTTGGGCAACTTTTTCGAGCATTTCGGCCGGAATAGCCCGAATTTCTTCGGAAATGTTGTCTTCCAAAGCTGGAATAGTTGCTGGCTTATTTCTGTAGACTTTAGACTTGACGTAGCCCCACAAAAAATAGTCTAAAGGCGTCAAATCGCATGATCTTGGTGGCCAACTTACCGGTCCATTTCTTGAGATGAATTGTTCTCCGAAGTTTTCCCTCAAAATGGCCATAGAATCGCGAGCTGTGTGGCATGTAGCGCCATCTTGTTGAAACCACATGTCAACCAAGTTCAGTTCTTCCATTTTTGGCAACAAAAAGTTTGTTAGCATCGAACGATAGCGATCGCCATTCACCGTAACGTTGCGTCCAACAGCATCTTTGAAAAAATACGGTCCAATGATTCCACCAGCGTACAAACCACACCAAACAGTGCATTTTTCGGGATGCATGGGCAGTTCTTGAACGGCTTCTGGTTGCTCTTCACTCCAAATGCGGCAATTTTGCTTATTTACGTAGCCATTCAACCAGAAATGAGCCTCATCGCTGAACAAAATTTGTCGATAAAAAAGCGGATTTTCTGCCAACTTTTCTAGGGCCCATTCACTGAAAATTCGACGTTGTGGCAGATCGTAAGTCTATTCATGATGAAATGTCAAAGCATACTGAGCATCTTTCTCTTTGACACCATGTCTGAAATCCCACGTGATCTGTCAAATACTAACGCATGAAAATCCTAACCTCAAAAGAATCACCCTTTATATATGAATTTTGTTATTTGGATTTTGTCTTTATAGATAGTGGAACAAATTTACTTTATCAAAGTTAAAAAAAAGGTTGGGGGTTAGAGAAGGCACTTTAATGAGAAAATGTAAGAACTGCCTACTTTTCGAGATATCGACCCCTTAAAATCGGTATTTTCAGGGTTTGTTTTGTTAATTCTGGTAAAAATAGTACATTTTAAAGAGAAAATATTAAGTAAACATTTTGTCGGAAGAGTGTAGTGTTCGAGATGACCCTTGAAAATTGGCAAATAGGTGGCCGGGGTCTGAGACAGAGTCCACGGTGGGCTAACGCGAACCCAGGACCCGGAGGGGTTCATGCTTATGACGTTTTTTTTTTATGTATTCTAAATATATTACATTTAAGACGAAATACAATATAGTTGATAATGGAAACTTTAGAGAAACATTTTGTGTTTAGAATCGAAAAGTCTATACGCTGGCCAAAAATTGGGCCAATCAGAAAACTTTTACTAAAGTATTTTAAGCCGAGTAGGTGGCGAATCTTGTAAGTAATCGCAGAAATAAAAAAATTTGATGAAAAAGCAGATAAAATAAAATAGCAAACTTTGCTATTACCCGATTCTCTCAAAAGTTCCAGATACTCTAGCATAAGTGTGTAAATATAACCATAGCGATAGGCGGTAGGCGAAACATTTTTGCCGCAACGGTAAATAGAATAAGCTTGACGGCGAATAATTCCCTTTTTCACGTTTCCTAGCGTTTTTGTTGTCAATACAGCATGCTTTGACAATATTAAACAATGAAGTTGAATAAAAACATACAATGGCTTGTTATTTGTTGAGTTATTTCAAGAAAAAATAATCTACACGTGTCCAGGCAACAGCAATTCCTAGTGGTGAGTTAAAAAAATTGATAAGCGATGGCAACACTATACCAGTTTTCGCCAAGGAGTTAGAATAAGTTTTAATTTAGCGACACGCCGCTAGCCGTCACGGTATTCCGTCGCGGATTTTGGGCTTCCCATAAGAAATACACGTAAATAAGTGTTCGCCTACCGCCTATCGCTATGGTTATATTTACACACTAAGTTTAGGAAAATGTCTAGCCTTTAAAGGAAAATAGTACAGAAAAGCTAACTTGGGAATTTTTGATTTTCGGGTGTGAATTGATGTGTTATGTAGCTTGGGCACCTGATTCTGCCGGGCATTTCTAGGACAAAATCAATAATAAGACAATAATAAATATTTTTCAGACTCGGAATCAAAGCTTAGCTTAAAAGGTACATTTCTATGGAGGATATAACTACCACTGAAAAATGTTTTGGTGTTTGGTTAGCTAACTTACTAACGGCCAGTTTCATGTAGCTCCGTTAGTGCTACGTTTGCTAACGAACTTTTAAACCAATCTGTCAACTTATCTGCTGAATTTCAGTTAAAATTAACCGGAGGGAAGACATTTACAATTTACTTTCTGTTAACCGGTAGTTAAAGCATAACGGAGCTACATGAAAATGGCCGAAAGCATCTCTTAACCCAATTCCAAATTGTGTTTGAATTGGGAATAACCCTATAAACTGGTTTATAACGATCGAGAGATGTTAGATATCTTCCTACACTACAAAGTTATTTTTTCTGCGAAGCACAGGTTTAGCACAGAGGGACAAAATGCAACACAGGCATTTTCAGCAGTGGCGGCATATTCAGTGGTAGTATTTTCAATTCCTCTATTCGGAATAATTTGGTTTGATTGTTTATGTTAATTGGATAAACTTACCTATTTATGTTGGAGTTAATAAAACAAATGTACTCTGAATCAAATTCATACCGCGCAAACAATTGTCTAGAAATTTCGCCAGTAAGAGACGTCGTCCGTCGGTATTTAGAATATAACATAAAAACACCCATTTAACATTTTCGCCACATCGCCTAGTGGCAACGCTGTACATGACGTGTGCGTAAACGAGACAGTAATATTTCATCGTGTTCTTCTTGACATTTGTATATTTCTTCGTTGTCTTCTGTCATTTTGACATTTCGCTTAAAGCATTTCGGCGATTTGACGTGTCCGACGTGTTCAGTTGTCTCAAGTTGTTATACGGTCCCATTGACGAGAGATCTTTTGGGGGAAACATTTCACTTTCTACAAATCTCGTCTAGTGCATAAAGAAAAATTAAATAAATTTTTACCGAGAATAGTTCAATACCAAACAAAATAAAAACCTAACCATGGGAAGTAAGTAAACAGTGAAAAATTGTGAGAAAATAATTGGATTGATTTAGCAAGTCTATTGAAATTAAAGTGGATGACATTAGTGGGGAGTGTTCTCATTTAATTTTGCTTACGTATACAGGCTCAATGTTGCCTTTGACTATGTTGATCCTAAAACTGCGAACATTTCCCTATCCAATGAAATATAATTATAACTATTAGTTTTACGTTGTAATCTAATTCAAAAAATTCTTTATCCTCCATAGTTAAATTCCTCGAAGTAATAAAACCTTTCTGCAGTATACTGCCAGAAATAGCTAAACCCGAACGCAAGGTAAGTGAACAAGTGGTAAAAATATACAAATAAATAGAAAATAAAGCAAGTTTCATTAATGGAAAGCTTAAGGAGTTGTGATATACCAGCGAAAAGGCTATTTGTAAAGGCCGCCTAATTATTAGATTGATTCCCTTTCATCGTGTGTTCCCGGCCCATTGACTTTAGCAACTTTCTTTTTGTCGCACATTTCAATGAAGAGAACCAGCCACGCAGACAAGTGCTTGTATTAAATATTTTCATCAAAAATCATTATGATGTCGTACTTGGAAATTGTTGATATCGGTTTGTTTTAAATACCAAAAAAAAAACTTTCAATTGGCACTTGTCGGCTTATTTCATTAATTCAATAATCTATATACGATATATTCACAAATAGATTTTCGCTCTCTTCTCTTTTTTTTTATTTGACATTTCCTTCCATTTCATTTGACGTTTTGTGGTTGACGTATACGACGTGGACACTACATGCCGAATGTATGTTCGGTTCGATTCGATACGATACATGCGAAGCTGGCTGCTTTATTTATGTTGTTTCTCTCTATATTGTTGTTGTTTGCCGTTGTCACTGCTTGCATTGTTGCTTACGTAGCAAGTGGCAAGCAAGCGGGTCACACATACGTTTCTAATAAGACAAAATCTAATTCATATGAAAGATGGTTTAGAGTTGGAATTATTATTTATTTTTATTTCATATAGCTCCATTCAAAATGGATATAATTGTGCTTTTAGCGATTCACATGTTTTCAATGATTAGCTCAGTATTAACTCTTACTCCATTTGGGACGTAACGAGACATTGGTAAATCTATGTATGTATATAAATATGTCTAGAGAAGAGCAATACCTCTTCTATGCTGTGTATCACTTTTCCTACTATACAAACAAATATTTAATGCTATATTACAATCTACCATTTCATTGCCTATTATATTCCTAATTTTTAATTTCCAGATCCAATTCAGAGAGAAAGTGTTATGGACTGCCATAACGCTCTTCATCTTTTTGGTATGCTGTCAAATCCCTCTCTTCGGTATTATGAGTTCCGACTCTGCTGATCCCTTCTACTGGATTCGTGTTATATTGGCCTCCAATCGTGGTACCCTTATGGAATTGGGTATCTCTCCCATTGTCACATCTGGTTTGATCATGCAATTGTTGGCCGGTGCCAAAATCATTGAAGTTGGCGATACACCCAAGGATCGCGCTTTGTTTAATGGTGCTCAAAAGCTTTTCGGTATGGTTATTACCATTGGTCAAGCCATCGTTTATGTTATGACTGGCATGTACGGTGATCCATCTGAGATTGGAGCTGGTGTGTGTTTATTGATCATCATCCAGTTGTTCGCTGCTGGTTTGATTGTTTTGCTTTTGGATGAATTGTTGCAGAAAGGCTACGGCTTGGGCTCCGGTATTTCCCTTTTCATTGCCACGAATATTTGCGAAACAATTGTGTGGAAGGCCTTCTCACCAACCACAGTTACAACTGGCCGTGGAACAGAATTTGAAGGTGCTGTAATTGCTCTATTCCACTTGATGGCCACCCGCAATGACAAAGTTCGCGCTCTTCGTGAAGCTTTCTATCGCCAGAACCTGCCCAATTTGATGAACTTGTTGGCCACCGTTCTTGTTTTCGCTGTTGTCATTTACTTCCAAGGCTTCCGTGTTGATTTGCCCATCAAATCTGCCCGTTATCGTGGACAATACAGCAGTTATCCCATTAAGCTTTTCTATACCTCCAACATTCCTATTATCCTCCAATCGGCTCTAGTGTCGAATTTGTATGTTATCTCACAGATGTTGGCTGTTAAATTCCAAGGAAACTTCTTCATCAACTTACTCGGTGTTTGGGCTGATGTTGGCGGCGGCGGCCCAGCTCGTTCATATCCCATTGGTGGTCTCTGTTACTATCTATCGCCACCTGAAAGTGTTGGCCATATCTTAACGGATCCTATTCACGCAATCCTCTACATTGTATTTATGTTGGGATCCTGCGCCTTCTTCTCCAAGACATGGATTGATGTATCTGGAAGCTCTGCCAAGGATGTAAGTTTGTCCACCCAACCTAAATAACGTAAGCGAGATGTATTAACGTCGACTCTTCTTTTGCAGGTTGCTAAACAATTGAAGGAACAACACATGGTTATGCGTGGCCATCGTGAAAATTCTATGATCCATGAATTAAATCGTTATATTCCCACTGCAGCTGCCTTCGGAGGACTCTGCATTGGTGCTCTGTCGGTTTTGGCTGATTTCTTAGGTGCCATCGGCTCCGGCACCGGTATTCTGTTGGCCGTCACAATTATCTATCAATACTTCGAAATCTTCGTCAAGGAACAATCGGAAATGGGCGGTATGGGAACGCTGCTGTTCTAAGCATATCCATATACAGCTTGAAGCAAAGTGTGTGTATATGTTTGTATGTTTAGATTCATAAGAACAATTCGAAACATTTTACGCTTCGGATTTTTATAAACATTTCTCTGTAATAATTAATTTAACAATCGAAAGGTGTAGAGAGGTGACCAAAAGAGGGAAGTGTTTGTTTAGTATTTCTAAATTTTCTTAGAGATTGTAATAACGAGTATGTTTCTTATCACCAAACTAACCCTCTGCATTTCATCGTAACTTAATGTCATCGATGTGATTTATATATATTAGAAATGCAAACCCTATGCTGGAGAGTTGCGTTTTTTTTTTATTTTCGCAACTCTGAATGAAAATGTTTCCTTTGTATATTCCACTAATTTATTTGAGATGTCATTTCATCAAAATCGATTCAATTGTCTCCATCTTTACATAAAAAATATAGCATTGAATTTACATTTGTTTTTGTACTGTTAAGTTTACATTTAAACAAATAAAACCCAAACAGAACTGTTGATACATTTTTGTACAGTGGAAAACAAAACTTGTATTCGTTTTATCTTTTGGTAGCCAATACGGTGTGGGATATAGAACAGAACAAATGTCCATGTGTTCGAATATACAAAGGCAGCATTATTTGGGATCCTTACCCTATGCCTTATGAAAACTTCCTTGTACGAGAAACAAATTCAAAGAGAGACAAATTCCACCTTTTTAGTAATAATTTTTATACAATTGAATATAAGAACATCATCCTTTCCATTAACACAAAAAATATTGTTTCTTATATATTTTGGGGGTTCCCATTTACACTTATTAGTTTAATGTGTTTTAATTTTTTTTTATTATAAACGAGTAATGAATACAACAAATGAGACTTACCGACTTTATCATTGTATTTAATAATATTTCTAAAAATGCAATATGTTTCTAATTTTTAGGACTGTTTCTGATTTGTTTGCTTGCTTATGTTTTCTAATCAGGACACAGAATACACGCGTTTTAGAAATACTATTAAGGACAAAGAGTTTAGTTTATTTACACATATAAAATGATTGTGAAATTATTAAGTTAATGCGAGTAATAAGAAAAAAAATAATAATTCATAAAGAAGGAACTTACAAATTCTAGTAATAAACCAATAAAATTAAATAAAAAAGAGAAAAACATTTATATCAATGTGTTTTAGTTTTTGGAAATGGGAAGATTCCAATTCAAGACAACAAATCATTAATAATTGTTGCTTTTAATTTTGAAATCAAACGAAAAATTGAGAAAACTTTATTGCTAAGTTCAAAACAAACTAATAAAGTGCTAAAGCTTGTGAACTAGAGTATACCATATTAAACCCCTAACAATGTTGAAGAGGATTTTTGATATATGTTTCGCAGTCGGATAATTACTGCAGTTATATCTAAATTTAAACGATCATGCATCGATTCCTTGTACTAACAATAGTAACGAAAGCTTCTTGGTTACATTTTGCATAGGTAATGGTTTTAGGTATGTATCCTAAGTTTAGAATAATATTGTCTATATAGATGTTCTCCAACACTAGGCTAATATTCATTTAAACCAGAGGGGTTATGTCTTCCGATGCTTGCCGGATATTATCACCCATGTTCCGATATCAACTTCAATTCCACTTCCACTATTCACGTCAAATCCACGAACGTGAAAATTTGGTGTTCCTAATTCCACGTTCTTTTTTTAACTTTTCTGTAACCAGCTGTGTTGCACAAATCACCCAAAAATTCACTAAGGCGGAAATCAAAATAAGTGGAATCAATAGACTTATTATAATTTGTTGTTTTTTTTTTTAATTAAAAATTACGCAGATTTAATAGAACTCATGTATT
Organism: Haematobia irritans; assembly: GCF_050003625.1. Lineage (NCBI taxonomy): Eukaryota > Metazoa > Arthropoda > Insecta > Diptera > Muscidae > Haematobia > Haematobia irritans. Next base: position 3,356,984 of record NC_134398.1, read on the forward strand.
AAATATAAAACATTTCAAATTTTTTACGCGAGTACTTTTTTTAACCGGAAATACACCCATCTTGGACATAATTCAACTTTCACCAAGACTTTTGCAAGTGAATTGATTTCACGAAAATTCCGGTAAAGTGGATTGTAGGACACATTCACCTGGAAATGGATTTGGCAACATGGACATATATCTTATTTTTCTTAGCAAATTGCTCTATCTTTCGCAAAATTCCTGTTTTGAATCCATCGTTCATATAGATTTTTGATCAGGATCATATAAAGTGATCTAGGTATGTCCATCTGTGAACCACGAATCCTTCAAAAATATGAACTGCACTAATCTACCCTCTAATAAAGGCACCAATTTTAATACAATTTTTTTTTTTTTTTTTTTTTTTTTTTTTTCATTTTCATTTCATTTATTTCATAGCATTCCGTTTCTGCTTTTTCTTTACATTTATACTTATTTCTAAAGAGTTTAAGAAAAATAATTTCCTTTTCTTCTTAATTATGCTATGTAGTATTTCAACATTTACGACGTGTGTTTAATCACATTAATAAATAGTTAAAGGAAAAAGTATAACAAAACCTTTATAAATGTTTGACTAGATTAGGAGGCTTAGGGCTAATTTAAGTTGACGCAATTTCATTAATATGTTTATATATAGATGCTTTACATCTTACATTAAAATTTGAGTAGATTTCTTCAAGTTTATCTGATACAAGTGGAAACCCTGAAAGGGAATGTAATCTTTGTGTAGAGAAATGCCATGATAGGTTAAAAATCATTTTTAGCAGTTTGTTCTGGACTACTTGAAGTTTATGGATGTGGCGTCTGGCCGAAGATGCCCAGAGAGGAGCACAATAGTAAATTATCGGCAAGAATATTGATTTAATTAACAGTTTCTTATTTTCTCTATTTAATTCCGAGTTTCTGGCAATAAATGGATACATTGTCCTTATAGTCTTGTTTATTTTATGAACTACAGCAGGGATGTGGTCACAAAAATTAAGTTTTTTATCTAGAACGACTCCTAGATATTTAACGTTTACTTCCCATGCTATATTGTGGTTTAAAAACCTTAATGGGGCTTGTGGCAGAAAACATGATTTCCGTTTTCGCGAGAAGTATATTGCTTGCGTTTTGTCAGGATTTACAGAGATGTTCCATTTGTTAAAGTACTGGTATAATTTATTCAGACCATCTTCCAGGTTTTTGGTAATAATAGAGGAGTACAAATTAGAGCTTAAAATGGCTGTGTCATCTGCAAACACAGATATCATACAATTTTTTATGATAGGTATATCGGCAGTAAATATATTGTAAAGCAATGGTGATAAGCAGGAGCCTTGCGGGCAACCACTTGGGATATTATATTCCTCAGATTTTGTTTCGCCAAGGCAAACCCTAAAAGATCTGCCGTTTAAAAAACTTTGAGTTAGTTTGACAATATAAGTAGGAAACCCAAATTTCATCATTTTAAAGATTAGGCCGTTGTGCCAGACGCTGTCGAAGGCCGCTTTAATGTCAAGAAGTACCATACCGGTGGATAGAGAGTTATTGAAATTTTGGTGGACAATCCTTTTTATCTTCATGAGAGGGTGGCAAGTGTTGTGCTCCTTCCTAAACCCAAATTGCTGCTTTGGAAGAATGTTTTGTTCTTCGATAAAATCCGATAATATATTATGCATAACTTTCTCTAAAACTTTGCTCACCGATGAGAGTAAGCTGATTGGCCTGTAAGATTTAGGGTCGAAAGGTGGTTTGTTGGGTTTATGAATAGCAATGGTTTTCGAGCACTTCCATTTATGCGGAAAATAACAAAGTTTAATGCATGAGTTTATTATTCTGTGAAGTAATAATAACCCACTATGAGGTAACATTTTAAGACATTTATTTGTGATGCCATCTGAGCCTGGTGCTTTTTTGCTCTTTAGATTTCTTATAATTTCCGATATCTTAGCTATAGTGATGATTTCATACTCTGGTAGATTAAGATCACTTTCATTGAGTCGAGCCACAGTTGAGTTAACATTACTAACAGTTAAGTCGTCGCTAAGTTCGGAAGATGCGAGATGGTTAGATAGAAAACTTTTTGCAATAATTTCACATTTATCGTCCTGTTTGTAATAGATCAGTCCATTTTGCTTTAGCGGCGGCATTGCTTTTGATTTTTTCTTCACAATCTTTGAAATTTTCCAGAAGGTGGGAGAAGCTTTCTCCAAGGACGAGAGAACGTTGTTCCATTTCCTGTTTCGAAAGAGCGAAAGTTCATCTGTAATTCTATTGTTCAAGTAGTTCATATGGGATCTATCGACTACATCGCGGTAGCGTTTCCATTTTCTTTTGAAAAAGTTTCTGAGCTTTATCAACTGGGTGATATTTTTGGGTATTTCATTTTTAATTGGGTGGGCGTGGATTTTCGGCACACTAGCTAATATCGAGTTATTTACGATATTGTTAAAATCATTTACCATTTCGTCGACTTGGGCTGTACTGAGTACATCTTCATACGATAGTTTAGCGTTTCTGTTTATGTATTTCTTAAAGAGCTTCCAATTTGCTTTTTGAAAATTTAGAAATCCGTTTTCGGAGGTATCAGAAGATAAATTTATTTCCGTATATACTGTCAGGTGGTCAGATGATAGATTATTTAGGACCTTAGCAGAAGTCATAAATTGAGGTAAATCAGTTAAGTAGAAGTCCAGCGTCGAAGGTTGTCTTTTCGGATCGGATGGTATATAAGTACTTTCAGCGGGGAACAGAATATCGAAGTATTTTGTTTGCAGTTTATCAAAGAGCAAATTTCCCCATGTGTTACATCTTTGGCAACCCCAATAGGTATGGCTACAGTTTAAATCACCTCCAATTAAAAAGTTTTTAGATGATGTCAACTTGTGGAGATCTAGTATAAAGTTCTGTTTGAAAGATGAGTCGTTGCGGCTGTTACCCCCAGGAAAATAGCACGCATAAATGTCAAGAGTTTTACCTTCAAGTGGAATTTGAACACCGATGTTTTCAATATGTTTAGTGTTTTTGGGACCCAAGAATTTGTGTCTAATCTTTTTCCTAATGATAATTGAAACGCCACCACCTCGTCTATCCTGGCGATCGTATCGGTAACAGAAAAAGTTAGGATTTTTAATTGAGATGCTAGGATTTAGCCATGTTTCACAGAGAAGGCATATGTCAATTTCCATTAATTCTAAAAATTTGTATAATTCATCTATTTTGTTTCGAATGCCTCTAGCATTCCAAGAAATAATTTTTACTGGATTTGTCAATTTAAAAATTTGAAGGCCAGTCCAGTGATCACTTCAAATTGATCAAACTTTGTTTTACAATTTCTCAACTTGGAGATTAGTTCAAGTGTTAGGTTTTTTAATTCATCAATGGAAAACAAATTTTCTGATGTAGTACTGTGACTGTTTACCCATGAAGTACTGAATTGAGGGACTTTGATTTAATACAATTTTAATATCTTGAAGATGCGACCTTATGATTTGGAATTATTCAAAATCTGGGCTTATATATGTTCTGGTTTATGAATTGGGCAAAAGATTAAATGTTTCAGATGTTTATATGGTATAGATTTTTGATCAGGATCATATAAAGTGATCTAGGAATGTCCATCTGTGAACCACGCATCCTTCAAAAATATGAACTGCATGAACCAATGCAGACCATCTGTGGGTATATCCCATATATAGATATGGGACATACCCCCGATTTTTCTTTTTTTTTACAAATGAAAAAGTTTCACTTTTTATATGAAATGGCTGCATTTTGAAATCTATTTTTTAATAGACACCAATTTCAATACAATTTTAATATCTTGAAGATGCGACCTTATGATTTGGGATTATTCAAAATCTGGGCTTATTTATATGTTCTGGTTTACGAATTCATAAAACGCAAAATTTCAAACCTCTACGATAAATGTTTAAGCATTGTTCTTATGAGTAAGGAATTTATTTGGCAAAAGATTAAATGGTTCAGACATTCATTATTGACAATTCAAAATTTTGAGTGAGCGAATTCTTAATCAGCACATTGAGAATAAATATTTTACGGTTGACATTGGTCCATATTGATTCTGATTTTATTTTTGAGCCCCTACAATTTTCTATTATCGGGTTAGATTTTCCTGAAATTTGTAATAATTTTTAAGAGCCAGAAAATGATACATTTGTATATAAAGATATTCTCCCAATTTTATTTTTTGATTCTTGACTTGATTGGAATAGGGGCACGCCCTACAGGGATGTCATATATCAGATCTATATCTAAAACGGAATTAATTTGGACCCTGCCTTGTTCAGTCTTGGGGCAGTTCTTGGTCCGAGAAGATACGTTTGGATACAAAACGATAACATAAAAAATCAGTAAACTTTTGTAAATGAGAATAGTATCGCAATGTTAGTGCGGATAGAAATAATAGAATGCATATATTTTCCCGGTTTGAACAATATAAAAAATAACAAGTTTATAACATGAACATTTTTGTAAGACCATAGAGCAAATTTGGTCAATTTTATAACAACTGGGTGATACATACATATATAGAAGAACCTGGAGGTATAGGAGTAGTATGTATTAACACTGGACAGTCATCTTTCGCCACAATTACATCGTTTATTTATTTTTAATCTAAAATGTATTTCTATCGATTGGGAAAAGATTACGTTAAGCTATACTGATTAAAAATGAATTGGAGGAAAAAATGTACTAAATTGTTGCTCTTATTTATCTTACGCTTCACTTATAGTTTCTTGAAAGCCATAGCCATCAGTGTACAAACGTCATTACATCATTGAGGTAAAAATAGAATCATTGAAGTAAACATAAAGAAGAAAAAAGATATAAAACAAAAAACTTGATTATGGCTGGGAGCCGCTTATATTTCATGATTTTAGAATTCCTTTAAACATGTTATGTTTTTTTATATCTATCAACTATTGTTAAGTAAAAACTATATAATATTAATGTATTGGCCTTGTAGGCTTTATTTATGAAATAAATAAATAAATAAATCGGACACCATTCATTGATGAGTGAGAAGCCCACTGATTGTGGTATCACAATATTGAGCCTAAAAAACAATAACCGGCTGTCACCATACCTAACCTAAAAGCCAGTATTAAGTTGGCATTATCGCGCAATTGGCCGTTTTTTCACGGTTACTTTTCTTAATTCATTTCACTGAAAATAAACATTTTTAATTTTTGCATTGGGTCCTTCCTCATCAAGTTATAATAAAATTTGCAACAAGAAGATATAATTGCCTTAAATTTTGCTATGTCCAACATGTGTTTATTGGGAATAAATGAGAATTATTAAAAATCATTGTGCAAGCCAACGAAGCTGAATATGTTTGCAATCGAAACACATAAATATTGTACAGCATATACTAAAGTCTGAAGTTTCCCATACATTGAAATTGTGAAAAGCAACGGTTTTGTCGTTCAGTTTGTCTAGCTGTAAACAAATTAACGATTACTCATTGTAACCAAGAGAATAATCGACCAATCTCCATCACTAATTCGGTTGAGCAAAATAATGTAGTGTTGACTTCCCAAATCAGATTCAATAAGAAAAAGTTAAACAAACAGATTTTTATTGCTTGAAACGTCAAGATCTCGTAACTAATCGCGATGTCGGCCACAACGCATATATTAAATAGGAACTGGCCCTATTTAAGAACCCAAACACAGGCTCTGCTCCACAATACATCGCCGGTTATAACTTTTATATGTCTGGTGACATTCTGTGGTTATTTGTTGTCGTTCAGCGAAACAGCAGTATTATTTCTAACCGTCACACCAGGCTATATCCTTCCCAATGCAGAGTTTTGGATTTGGACGGCTTTTACATTTTGTTTCATAGAACTACATTGGTGGGAAGTTCTAGTGGATGTTGTAACAGTTGGACTTTGTGGGAAAATGATAGAGCCCCTGTGGGGTCAAATGGAAATGTTCAAATTCTTTGCCTTGAGTAATTTTGGTGTGTCTATATTGACGACAATCTATTATTTGTTTTACTATATGATTACGAAGAATCCACAAATTTTGTTTGATGTGCATATACATGGCCTAGCTGGTTACGTCGCTGGCATTTGTGTCGCTGTTAGGCAGATTATGCCAGATCACTTGATACTGAAGACTCGCTGGGGAAAGCTGACAAATCGCAATGTTCCCTTGACTGTACTGGTGCTGTCAATTATATTTTGGGCTATAAAGCTGTTGGACGGAACTTATCCTGCAATGTTTGCCTCTGGACTTCTTGTGTCTTGGGTGTATTTGCGCTTTTACCAACATCATCCCAATGGGCGGGGCGATAGTTCAGAGAGTTTTACATTTGCCAGTTTCTTTCCCAACATCATGCAACCAGTCATACATTTACTGGTTAACCCGATTTATAAGTTTTTCTTGCGGGTGGGCGTGGTAAAACCTCCAGCTCCACCAAGAATAGCTTCAGCAGCAAGTTTAACATCGGTTTCGATCTCAATGCCAGGAGTAGATCCCCATGATATCGAAAGGCGCAGGTAGGTCAATGAGATTAAAATCTGTTCAAAAATGTAAAGCTTTTTTCTTGTTTTCAGGCAAATTGCTCTCAAAGCATTAAGTGAACGTTTGAAAACCACTGAGACTACGAAGCATACACAATTGCCAAAATCGTTTCCAACGGTAGCTGGACCCGGAGGTCATGGTCATGGCCATCAGCAGCATAAACATCATCACGGCCATCATGGTCATAGTCATCACCATGGATCTCAACACCACCATATTGCATCTGGTCATAGCCATGGCAGTGGTGGTCACGCAGAGATACAAACCCCACCATTTCTGGCACACTCTACATCTACAGCCTCTCAACCAATAACAACGGCACGATCCGAACCACGAATGATCAGCACAATGAGCCCAATTGCCATTCCTATGCCGGCGCCGCCTCCTAAATTAATACCATCAGATAATTCTACAAATTCCAGCGAATTTCTCGAAAGTAGTGACAAAGCATTACTCATCGATATGGATAATGAAACGCAGTAATATGTTAATATGTTGTAGTATAGGAATAGTAGCGTTATTATCAGCTGAATTAAAACAAGACGACGACGATGCGGCTGCTGCGATATTGCTTGGCAGTAGTATTTTGTTTTTATTATTTTTTTATGAAAACTGTATAAAACCTAGAACTTATTTTCAAGTATATAGTTGGTACAATATCCAAATGTTTCTTATTTTAAAGGAATTCGAGCTATTTACTTCCTCCTCTGCTATGTTGTCCCGTTTCCTTTTGTAATTATGTATGTTTAATAAATATGGAAATGCAACAAATGCTTTAGGACATGATGTGATCTAATATATGCATGTTTAAGTTTGGCATTTCTAGTAAATATTCAAAAATCACAAATGACTTGTTTTTTTTTTTGTCAGATTATGAGTGGAAATTAATGATAGCTGCGGTAGATGTGAAGAGGATTGCCCTTCTACAGTTGCCTCGTCCTCAAAATAAATGATATGATTTTTTACCCAAAATATCTCTTCCGCGACTAGGTGACTGTGTTTAGCTAAAGGTTGTAAGACTCAGATTTAATAATAAATGTCATTGCTTATTAATTTTTTTATATAATCCAATATAAATTACCAAGATCATATTCACTAGCGATGTGTAGTTTGCATTCAAACAACGAAGAAATTAAATAGATTTGCGTCATATCCAATTAATATTCACGTTGCTTTATTAATAATCTATATGTTATTAGTACATAATAACTCATTTCATATTGAAACAAATTTTCTTAAAATTCTTAACGGTACCATTTGTTAGTGTATGCTGTTTCGTTGATGTGGTATGTGAGGCCAATCTCACCTGTAGTATTGATTTTGCTGCCATGTTGTATTCGTTTGTCCAGAGTCCCCTCCAGAAGGGGCTACACCACTTCCTCCGCTGGAACTTCCAAATGAGTTCAACACATTGCTATAATATGAGGCATCAGCCACGGAGTCAGCAGGTTGATGGTGACCTTGTGTTGGAGGAGCCTTTTTCAAGGACTGGTGAATAGCCACCTTACCTTGATGGCATTCTTGAGCATTAGCATTATTTATTCTAGCCAGGTTGGCTTGAGTCAATGAGGAATGAACATTGCTGGGTGGGAGGGTTCCAGGGGGATTAATAGTTCCAATACTACTACTTGATCGTATGGTGGTTCTGGGAGCTTGAATAGTTAAACCTGTGGACGATTCTGACAATTTTCTTTGAGGGCCTAGTTCTATCTTGTTTTCAGGAGGTGGCACCGGTATTGGTGGTGGTGGTGGCGGTGGTTGTGAGATGTGCCGGTGGTTGATATGAGCTTGCAAATCTCTTTGAGATAAATACGTCCTCCTACACCCGGTATTCCCATATCTGCTCCCGCTGTGTGTACACATGAATACAGTTCCCAGACCTGACTGTTCAACTCGTACAACTTTATCGTTACACCGTGGGCACACTTTTACCGGTTCAGTTCTAGCACATTTAAGACAGAATACATGCTTGCAAGGAATCATACGCCCGTAATGCAGTATCGGTTTATCGCATTGATCACAAATGTGTATCATAGGATTCAAAACCTTTTCTCCTATAAGATTTACTTTATGATTCCATTTCAAACGAAGCATTGGCTCGGGAGGCCCTCTGGAGATTGTTGTAAATGTAGGAGCTTCTAATTGTGATATATCCGCTTCCATGTCAACTGAAAACAAATGTTTTGTGATTTATTTGTTATTATTCTTTACTCGATACATACTTGTTTGTGGCACTACACTGTTAGGTTGTTGCGTTTGATTTTGTGAGTCGTTTGTTGCACTGGGGGCAACGGATGAATTTGCTTCTTGTGGAGCAATTACTGCGGCATCTCCTTCGACCTTTTGCAAATCATGCATTACAACATCTTCTGTGGCCTCCAATGATATAGTTGCACTCACTTCTCCGTCTTCTAAACCAGCGGTATTCCCATCAAGTGATTGATCCAATGAATCGTCGTCACTGGTTACAACAACAACTGCCTTTTTACCTCTGCCACGACCTCGACCACGACCACGACCGCGGGCTCTAGCAGCTCCTCTTGAACGACCCCTAGCCCTCTTGCTGCCACCTTCTTCACCATCCATTGCTTGTTAGATGTACTATTTTTCTACAAAATATGTAAGGAGTGGACTAATATTTTTACAGATGCAAGTATCTCTTCCCTTCTTCTTCTTCTTGTCTTAACAAATTTTATGATGCCTCTCTTGGGCTATTCACAATAAATGATAGCTTCATAGTTTAGGCATTCACTTTGAACATATGACACATTCGTTGCCATATTGGAGGATGTTAAGACAACCATGCCCAATAAACACAAACGTTTGAAAAATACTAAAATTCAATAATTTTTCAAACATTTTTTCAAAGGATTAGGGTAATATTCAAGTTGAGAAATTGTTGAGAAAATCGCGTTCTCAACAAAAAACAGACATTACCCTCAACAGTAAAATTCAACACAATAGCAATAATTTCTCCATTGTAATCCTCAAATTGAAATGCATCGCTACTCAATAATTTCTCAAACAGTTTTCAATGTGAGAAAAATAAAAAACTAGCATTGTTGCGAATACTTTCAAACCACAATTTGTATGAAAGTCAATCCTAGTTCTAACTGAAAGTCAATACTAAATTTCTAGGGATTTTGTAAATTTTATTATTTTTTCGTTAACAAATATAATAATCTTAAAAATAACATTAATAATATATGAAAATAATAATATTATACCAATCAAAATGTAATTATCTTATTAAACGTATTAATAAATAAAACTATGAATACAACTTTAAATATCTTAAACATTTTTACATGTATAATTCCATTTCCTCCATAATGTTGGTGTCATTAATATGCTGGCAATTTGAAATAATTACTATCGAGGAACTTGCTGGCTTGTGTGTTAGAATAGATTCCAGCAAGAGGAAATCACAAAATATCAAACTGATGACGGGATGTAAATTGATGTAATGCACATTTTCATCCAGAAGTTCTTGATATAGGAATTGTTGCACTTTGTTTTAATTGGTTGCACTTTGTAAGTTTTCTGAAAACTTTTCTTTGTTGTTTCCTTCATCGGTTTTTCATCGGCCAACATCTTCCAAGAATATACCATTCAATGATTTTAGTTTTCTGCAAAACAATCGAGTTTTGTGATTTCCATTATGTTTTCATTTCACTTTTTATTTTGACTTACCAATTTGTATTTCTTCCAACTGACCACGTACTTCGTGATTTCCTCAAGAACGTTGGTGTTACAAAATTGTTGTTATTAAAATACTGGCAATTTTCAGGAACTTGATGATTAGATAATTGGAATAAATTTCCAGCAATTTCAATTCACAAAATAACAAATTAAACCGATGATGCACATTTTCATCCAGAAGTTCTTGATATAGGAATTGTTGCACTTTGTTTTAGTTGGTTGCACTTTGTAAGTTTTCTGACAACTTTTCTTTGTTGTTTCCTTCATCGGTTTTTCATCGGCCAACATCTTCCAAGAATATACCATTCAATGATTTTAGTTTTCTGCAAAACAATCGAGTTTTGTGATTTCCATTATGTTTTCATTTCACTTTTTATTTTGACTTACCAATTTGTATTTCTTCCAACTGACCAGGTACTTCGTGATTTCCTCAAGAACGTTGGTATTACAAAATTGTTGTTATTAAAATACTGGCAATTTTCAGGAACTTGATGGCCAGATAATTGGAATAAATTTCCAGCAATTTCAATTCACAAAATAACAAATTAAACCGATGATGCGATATAAATTAAACTATCGATGTGATGCGAATTATCATCCAGTAATTGTTGATATGGAAAAGCATAAATACCAAGTTTTTTTGGTTGCACTTTGATTTATGGAAACTTTCTCGATAAGCCACTACCATTTTTCATCGGCCAGCCTCTTAATAGGTCTGTTCGCGTACTTTTCCAGTAAAAAATAACCAGTAAAAACTAGCAAGAGAGTAAGAGTGTATTTTACACTCTTTGCTTAAAATTGCTGAAAAGTACACGAACGGTATCCAGTAACTATTTGCACAATGAAAATTTCACCTGCTAAAACATTGAAAACAAAAAACGAATCTTGTATATTTCACTTCCAATCGTAGTTGCCGAACATGTACATTGTATTGGTTCTTTGTTTATTATCAATAACCAGCTGGCAACGTATGCTATGGTTTGCAAGATTTTACTGGAAAAAAAATCTCTAGCAAAAACTTACAATTTCTCTATCGCATAGCTGTCAAATGTAGTCTCTCTCCGGCTCTCTTTTGCTGTCGTTTTGATGTAAACGAACGACTTCCAGTAAACATTTGTAATAATTATCAAAAATTATCGGGTTCTCGAACGGAGCTAATGTGTCCAAGAATCAGCATCCAAATATTTTAGTTGTCTGCAAAGAGATTTGAGTTTAGTGACTTCCTTCAAGTTTTCATTTCGTGTTTTAGTTTTACTTACCAATTATTATAAGCAATTTTAATTGATTATTAAAAAATTTCCACATTTTTGTATTTCTTCCACGAACTTTGTTGTCCAAAGTAGTATTGAAAACCATGTGGTTTTTTCGTTGCATTTCAGGGTAGTGTTTTGTCAAAGTTTTCTCCAATTATCTTCAACACATTTTCAAAGTTTGCGTCAACATTTTGCCAAATTGGTTGTAATTCGCAAACAATTTGAAGATGAATTGAAGATGAGCTTTTTCAAGTCAAGTTGAATTTATGTTGAAAATGATATTTACCCTCAAACTGAAGAGGTGTTGCATTTGAAAAACGCTCATCCTGTGTTTATTGGGTGCCGAGTACCGATTAGGGCTGTCATTCGGGATCAATTTTTATAAATCCCGAGATTCGGGATTTCAATTCAATTCAATGCAAACATTTATTTAATCAATTAAGCCCTCTTGGAACAAAAATTTACAAATGCAAAAAAAAATCATAATAATACTTAAAACTAATGTGAATACAATATTCTCAATAGCTGATAAACTACACGCACATTTCTTTCCCTAAACATAAAAAATCGCAATACCGCATATGGAGGTATTATCAGTAATGATTCAAAATAATGAATCCGGAATTTTTCTCGGGATCCCAAAATTTTCGGGATTCTTTAAATATTTTGAGTAAAAACAATCTACAGCATCAAAAGATTGTAGTACATTAATCAAATTTGATTTAATTCAATTTTATTAACAAAAAAGTAATAAAAAAAAATAAAACTCAAATTACGACTTACAAAAATATGAATAAAAAAAATTAAAAACCAATTTCATATTACTTTCGCACTCAACAAAAGATTTTAAGGATTTTCTTTTATACTTCATGTTGCCTCTTAAAATATCAAGGCATCCAAAGTTTCACCAGATATACGCGATCTTATCTTATTGCAGATGAAAAATATTTCTCACACTCGACACAGGGTCGTTTATACTGAATGAAGACACCAATTTATTAATAAAAATCCTAAAAAGACACAAATTTAACAAATTCAGGATCACGAAAAAATAATCCAAATCCCGGGATTCAAAATAAAAATCCCGGTATTCCCGAATGACAGTCCAGTGCCGATAGCTCGTTTATGTGCAGTTCATTTGATAACTGCACATAAACGAGCTGTCGGCATTTTGTATAAGCTAGTCGAACTGGAAACTGATCCATATATAATGAAAATACTCACCAGCTTTTTCACCAACCGAAAATTTACAGTTGATATCCAAGGGACTTCTTCAATTTATGGCGACGTCAACAGTGGGGTGCCGCAAGGCAGCGTTCTGGCTCCTTACCTATTCAATATTTTTTTAAATGACTTTCCACATATCCATGCTGGCTACCAAGCAATACTGTACGCGGACGACTGTCTAATTTACGCCCATAGCATATCTCCGGCGGATGTACTTAGCAAAGCAACCAGACACCTCAACATCATAACTGATTATTACCTTAAGGCCGGTACTATGTTCATTCTTGCGAAAAATTTTTATGGGAACCATTATTTCGCACATAGAAAGCGGCGTTTTTTTAGGTAGCTTGGAGCGCTATTTTACAGGGAGCGATATTGGATTAAGTTGGTGGTGTTGCTTGTTTTTACAAAATAACATTTTATTTTTCCTTGGGCAATTGATCTGCTATTCCTTTGATCCTTTGTATAGTTTCGGAACAAAAATATGGTCCGTGTTTGATTTATAAACCCGCACAAATAGTTTTTAATAAATAAATTATTTCTTAATTCACATTGCAAATGGCGCCGTGCTATAAACGTCAATTTTTCAACACGAAAAAACAAAGTATCACAAATGGAAAAAATTTCGCAAATTTTTCGCATTTTTTGGTTTTGTATGGAGTTTCAACGCGAAAACCGAACAGAGTACCGGCCTTTAAATGGGGTATAACAATAAATGCTTCAAAATCCGAAGCAATATGCATTAGAAACGCATCTGGTAAGTGCCCCAAGTTTGTAGTCCCTGAGAGCAAAACACTCAAACTTACACCAAATGATATCGAAATTCCATTCGAGACGGAAATAACACGCATGCACGAAAAACTCTGAGAAAGACAAAACGTGTACTTGGATCATTCTCTTACATTCTGGGAAACAAGCATTTACCACAAAAAGGCCGGTACTCTGTTCGGTTTTCGCGTTGAAACTCCATACAAAACCAAAAAATGCGAAAAATTTGCGAAATTTTTTTCCATTTGTGATACTTTGTTTTTTCGTGTTGAAAAACTGACGTTTATAGCACGGCGCCATTTGCAATGTGAATTAAGAAATAATTTATTTATTAAAAACTATTTGTGCGGGTTTATAAATCAAACACGGACCATATTTTTGTTCCGAAACTACACAAAGGATCAAAGGAATAGCAGATCAATTGCCCAAGGAAAAATAAAATGTTATTTTGTAAAAACAAGCAACAACACCAACTTAATCCAATATCGCTCCCTGTAAAATAGCGCTCCAAGCTACCTAAAAAAACGCCGCTTTCTATGTGCGAAATAATGGTTTCCATAAAAATTTTTCGCAAGAATGAACATAGTACCGGCCTAAAGACAAAACTTCTACTTTATAATGTTGCCATACGACCAATGCTGATATACGGATTTCCAATATGGTTTACTATCTCCCCGACAGTATCCAACGAATTGGAGATACGTGAAAGGAAAATCTTGAGGAAATGCGTCAATAAACATTATCAAAACCGCGAAAAAATTCTCGTAACTGATTTGAATTCATATATGGAATGATTTTATTGATATTTTTCATTCATTTGGACAAATCTTACATATTTGTGGTAAAACTTTTACTTCATAATTAGAACTGCTTACCTTCGTTTTTAAATACAATTTTAATTTTTAAATAAGCAATTTTATCTTCAATAAAAGACATATTTTATTAATTATTGAATATATTTATTAAGAATCAACAGCATCGACTGTCCTTGAAATATTAGTTTATTATTCCACTATTTCCAATTTCCATGTGATATTATCAACTTAAAACGCACGTTTTCTTCTTCTTGTACTTTTCACTTTTAATAAGTTGCTGCCTCATGATTTTGTCCTCCTTTTACAATTTCAATACCCAAAAATATAAAAAATCATAAACCATTTTTGTTACAAAATGTTAGCGTCACTGAATATTACCTAATAATTGAAGATTCCAAAATGACAAATGAAAGGGTTGTTATTTTGTTGGTATTTTCTTTCTTTATACAGCATCACGAACATTCATAGATTTATTTTCAAAAAACGAACATTTTTCTCACTAATTTAAATTAACAAATATTTTATATATTTTATTTGTTATTTATTATATTATTTTACCATATTATTTTTTAACAATCTCTCCGTATACCACAACAACGCGATTTCAACTAAAAAAACATTCCACGCGCAAACATATCGATTACACCCACGCGCAAACACATCGATTACGATGACAGGTATCGATTACAGGTAGATAATAGAAATATAGGAAAATTTCCTATATTCTAACTAGTGTGTTTTCTTAAGTTTTGAAAGGATTCCATACTTCTTAGTACGTATGAACTAAAATTTTTTTCTATGCCAAGTGTTGTGCGTATGTATGAAAAACTTTCTATTATAAAGGAAGTCGCAATTATCATTTTATAAGAAATTTTACTAATTTTGAGGAAACTTAGTTTTAGTTTGTATTTTGTTTATTTTTACGAATGCTTTGTTATCGGTGAATAAAATTTTCTTGTTCAGTAGTAAATTCTTATACCCTGCGAAGAAAACAGTATGAGTAAAATTCCATGCCTTATTCTAGTTAATGAACTATTCCTAACTGCTTACAGTTTAGGATTTTTTTACTGAAACGAGTAAATTTTATTATTTTTCACAAAAATTTACCTTAATGGAAATAAAATGGATAAACTATATTGATGAAAAATTCTTCCTTTAGTTTCGAAGGCACTTTTTTCTGGGTGTAATTTGTATTTTCTAAATGTAACTGTATTAGCATTCGTCGCTAACAAAAATTGTTATCTCGTTTTTAAGTGTTTTCTAGTTGTAGATTACTAATTATTTATTATAATAACGCAGACATCCACGCTCTGTAAGAAACAGTAAAGAGCAGTCAAGAGCAAGCCTTATTTTCATTCATCTAATGTGCAATATACGCACAATCGAAATATTTTTTATGAAGCAAGCTGCTATTTTACATTATAAATCGTGTATTAGAACAAGACAGATATAGTTCTAAGTTTACCACAACTTACCGATAAGTACACATCAACTTTGTAATCGAAATGAATAAGCCTCAATAAAAATATACTTACTTAGGGTAGGTACTATGTTCGGTTTTCGAGTTGAAAACCACTTTATTTTCGCGATTACTTTTCCTTAAATAATCAAAATTATAAATAAAAACAAACTTATTCCTGTAAAGTCTTGCCGAAATCTAGAGGAACAAGAAACCACGCATCAATTGTGTTGATTTGTCTGCTTTATATTGAACTGTTTTAATAAAGTAACCACGAAAATTTCAACGCGAAAAGCGAACATAGTACTTACCTTTACTTGATAAGTTTTTTTTTTGTATAATAATGTCCACAACCAACTTATGTGACATATCCCAGACGGAGAATGAAACCTCTGGGACGCGCCGCCAATTTTAGACACCGCCGTCCAGTTTTTGCGAATCGACGCTGCCGCCGAATATGTCGACTCATTTCGACTCAAATTTAGCCTCCAGTTAATCAAAAATATTGACTTAAATCAGATATCTTTGGTGGATCCCAGACAATATTGCCCCCATCTTTCATCTTAATGCTTAGTACTAAGTTCGTTTCAAGGCATATTAATTAAAGGTAAAGTCACGAGCAAGCGTGTGTACCCCCCCATGATATTAATAATGTCAAACTAAAATGGCAGATCACTCAAGTTTTGTTTGTATGTGTAGTGTTGTTGTGTTTGTGTATGTGTAGTATTGTTGTATTGTTGAATGCATATATAAAACATCAACATTGTTGAATACTAAACGTAAACAAAGCCTTTGACAAGATGAATGTCGATATTAGTCACCTGATTGCATGACTTTACCTCTTTAATATGCCTTGAGTTCGTTTCTGCGAAGAACGAACATCTTCATTTATCTCCGTAAATGGGTCTCAAACCCAGGGATGTTAACTTATTTATGCGAAATAATATGCCTGCATATTTTTCGTGCGAAAAATCCTGGGTTGTATAAACCCTGCCAGCATTTCAATGTTCCATTTCATCCTCATCGCTACCACAGACTCGTAAGTGACACTGCAACAATCGCCAACTGTGATAGTATTTTGCCATCACTATTCGCATGAAAGTATTTTGCCATCACTATTGTTACAAGAGCCATTTTATATTTTGTGAAACACCAAGCGCAACTGGCTTATTATAATTTATTTCAATGAAAACGAAAATAAAGTGCTGAAAACATAGTTATTACGCTTAAAATTGTGAAAAGTAAATTGGTGAACAATTTTTGACTTTCCAAATGGAATAAAGTGATAGCTTTTCAAATATTTTTCCAGACACGCTGCCTCCATTGGGAATAAAAGTACTGGCTGATAGACGCTACAACATTTAACTTACAACTTGTAACTCAACATCAATCTCTTATTAATGCATAAAAATGTGTTAAATGTGATGTGATAGTCGTATAAATGTTATATTTATGAGAATTTATAAATGTTTCATAAAATTAATAAATATCTAAACAACCGTGTTTTACTTGACCACAATGATTCTTTTACAACTATCTTAAAATGCACTTTGTCTGATTGTTTGAAGGGGCTCTTATTGGCGTCCTTCTAAATGTATCCAGAAGGGCTCCTAATAATTGCACTCATGCGATACTTTTTTGTAGTAACTTGGCGTGGTACAACTTCTCAATAGTGACGGCGCTTTTCCGAGGAGTTTTGGATATCGTGTACGACTGTTTTCGACGTAGTGGGGATTCTCAGAAGCGCCCCCAAATTCAAAAAATGTTGGCAGGGAATATGTGTCTGAAAATACTCAAAACAAAGATTTCGCATTTATTCCGCGCTAACGTTTTTTATATGGAGTATAACATTTTTTCGTGCGAAAACGTGATCTTAGTACTATGCTTAATGGACAAATTAATCACAATAAATATTTCGCTATGCATCAATTCTGTCTGTTTCAAAAGGATACACAACTTCTTGAGAGGATACACAATGTAATAATACATTTTTTTTCTACTCAGAATAAAAACTCCATAACTTTGCTAAAAGTGGACTTATAAAGACATGTTGTACATCAATCGAAAGGCCAGAATATAGGCTTTCAATGTGTAAAAAATGTAGGGTATAATTGAAGACTTTTTGAGATATAACGAAAATAACAAAAAATTTGGGTAAAATTATTCTTTTTATTTATATCTCCTAAATTAAACTAAATATTAAAAAAATATTTCTTGCGTATAAAAGTGCATTGAATAAGCTTTCATATGACACCAAAACAAAAGAGATATATCAAGTTTTTATAGACTTTTTGGAGGGCTATATCTCAAACCCCGGGTACTACCCCGGGTCACTTTGTGGGAACAGCTCACCGAATGAGACAACATATATTAATTTTAAGCAATTCGTTGGGGGGCCCATAGACTGCAGTTGAGCCAAAGTTTTCATGCGAAATCAAGATTTTAGTAATTGGCATAGAATTTCTTTCATTTTCTATGTGTAGTTATAATCCGGCTAGAAATCCGTATATCAGATTCGACGAAACACACCACAGTTATTAAGATACAACTCTTCAATTGTACTCCGGTATTTTACAACGCTGTATGTGAATTCACCACAGCTACCTTGTCGCCGTGGTGAATCTGGTTCGGTCTTTCTTTTTCTCGCAACGTCTCATTGCAGGCGTGTAGTGTTTTTTAAAGTTGGTCAGGAAAAATCAATAAACATCCAAAATGGTATGTGAAATTCCATAAAAAACATTTTTGAAACGAATGAAAAACTCAACGAATTATCCAAATATGCAAATATTTTCGAGTGATGTGAAAAATCCTGAGAAATTTTTGAAAAATAATTGTGAAATTCCGATGATGACGATGATGTCAGTACATAGTATAGAGATGAACGTGTGTGACTGTGGTATTACGAAGCCTTCGTTTGCTAACTTCGATGCAACGAAGAGAAAATGAAATGACGTGGAATGGTTTTCTTATCGAAAAAGAAAGCGAAATGTGGCCTTGGAATTCGTCTGGATTTTTGTTCGTTTTTTTTTAGTGTTAAGTGCAAGTAACTAATTTATTTTATCCCCTCTAATGGTTCATAGGTCAACTTCACCGTCGATGAAATCCGTGCTTTGATGGACAAGAAGCGGAATATCCGTAACATGTCCGTCATTGCTCACGTCGATCATGGTAAATCCACCTTGACCGATTCCTTGGTAAGTATTGAAAAAAAAAATATATATATATATATATCGTGCGACGCCACGCCCCTCCTCCAATGGGTAATTCCGTAATTATGTTTTTGTATACCTTGCATAGGTGTCAAAGGCTGGTATTATTGCCGGTGCCAAGGCTGGTGAAACCCGTTTCACCGATACCCGTAAGGATGAACAGGAACGTTGCATTACCATCAAGTCAACGTAAGCAAATCAAAAAAACTTGTCTATTTTGTCGAACATAACCTCAACTTCTTTTTCCTTTGTTTTTGTTTGCCCACAGTGCCATTTCTATGTACTTCGAGGTCGAAGATAAGGATGTGGTTTTCATTACCAATCCCGATTTACGTGAGAAGGACAGTAAGGGTTTCTTGATCAACTTGATCGATTCACCCGGTCACGTTGATTTCTCCTCTGAAGTCACTGCTGCTTTGCGTGTCACTGACGGCGCTTTGGTTGTCGTCGATTGTGTGTCTGGTGTGTGTGTCCAAACCGAAACTGTCTTGCGTCAAGCCATTGCTGAACGTATTAAGCCCATTTTGTTCATGAACAAGATGGACCGTGCTTTGTTGGAATTGCAATTGGAAGCTGAAGAATTGTACCAAACTTTCCAACGTATTGTTGAAAACGTGAACGTCATTATTGCCACCTACAATGACGATGGTGGTCCAATGGGTGAAGTACGTGTCGATCCCTCCAAGGGTTCCGTCGGTTTTGGTTCTGGTTTGCACGGTTGGGCCTTTACCCTTAAACAATTCTCCGAAATGTACGCCGAGAAATTCAAGATTGATGTTGTCAAGCTAATGAACAGGTCAGTAGTCCATGTGAATTAATTTAGGGTTGGGGCATCATGCTTTTAGCACAATTCGTGTTGTTCATAAAGAGAAGAATTTCAAGATTCTTGGTTTTCTTCACTTGAAGACTGAACAGCAAGTGCTCATAAAAGTAGACTAACTGGAAGGAGTGGTCCTCGGTTGTTCTTTGTAACGATAGAGGATAACTCTTTCGAAATATTGGTTTGATAACGCTGATCGGTGACCTCTTTCCTAATGTCACATCCGTTTATGCTGAAGATCCAATATAACATTTTGCTAGCAAAAATAGAAAGTCCTATATCGTGGCGTAAGGTTTTTCACTAGTTCTCCTTATGCTTCTTCTTCCAAATAGACTTTGGGGTGAAAACTTCTTCAATGCCAAGACAAAGAAATGGCAAAAGCAAAAGGAAGCCGACAACAAGCGTTCTTTCTGTATGTACATCTTGGACCCCATCTACAAGGTGTTCGATGCTATTATGAACTACAAGAAGGAAGAAATTCCCACTTTGTTGGAGAAGATTGGAGTTACCTTGAAGCATGAAGATAAGGACAAGGACGGTAAAGCCTTGTTGAAGGTTGTTATGCGTACCTGGTTGCCTGCTGGTGAAGCTCTACTTCAGATGATTGCCATCCATTTGCCATCACCTGTTGTGGCCCAAAAATACCGTATGGAAATGTTGTACGAAGGTCCCCATGATGATGAGGCTGCCGTTGCTGTTAAGAACTGCGATCCCGATGGTCCTTTGATGATGTACATCTCCAAAATGGTACCCACTTCTGACAAGGGTCGTTTCTATGCTTTCGGTCGTGTGTTCTCCGGAAAGGTCGCCACTGGCCAAAAATGCCGTATCATGGGCCCCAACTACATCCCTGGCAAAAAGGAAGATTTGTACGAAAAGGCCATCCAACGTACAATTTTGATGATGGGTCGTTATGTTGAAGCCATCGAAGATGTTCCCTCTGGCAACATTTGCGGTTTGGTTGGTGTTGATCAATTCTTGGTTAAGACCGGTACCATCACCACCTTCAAGGATGCCCACAACATGAAGGTAAGTTGTGTTCTCACGTCATCTTTTTATTTCCACAATTCCAGTGATGATATTTAACACAGACCTGTACAGAAGAATATTCTTGAAAGAAACCCGTTAACTGACCTTTTTCCGTTTCGAAGAATTCTTCAAAAGTGTAAGATTGTATCTCTAATTGCTGTGTGTGCTTTGATTACTCCATTTTAGGTTATGAAATTCTCCGTATCCCCTGTCGTGCGTGTGGCTGTTGAACCTAAAAATCCTGCCGATTTGCCCAAGTTGGTCGAAGGTCTTAAACGTTTGGCCAAATCCGATCCTATGGTACAATGTATCATTGAAGAATCTGGTGAACATATTATTGCCGGCGCCGGTGAATTGCATTTGGAAATTTGCTTGAAGGATTTGGAAGAAGATCACGCTTGCATTCCTTTGAAGAAGTCTGATCCTGTTGTATCTTACCGTGAAACCGTATTCGAAGAATCGAACCAAATGTGCCTCTCCAAGTCACCCAACAAGCACAATCGTTTGTTGATGAAGGCCACTCCCATGCCCGATGGTTTGCCCGAAGATATTGATAACGGTGATGTCAGCTCCAAGGACGATTTCAAAATCCGTGCCCGTTATTTGGCTGAGAAATACGATTATGATGTAACTGAAGCCCGTAAGATCTGGTGTTTCGGTCCCGACGGTACTGGTCCCAACTTCATCTTGGATTGTACCAAATCTGTACAATACTTGAACGAAATCAAGGATTCCGTTGTTGCTGGTTTCCAATGGGCCACCAAGGAAGGTATCTTGGCCGATGAAAATATGCGTGGTGTCCGTTTCAACATTTATGATGTTACTTTGCACGCTGATGCCATCCATCGTGGTGGTGGCCAAATCATTCCAACCACTCGTCGTTGTCTGTACGCTTCAGCCATTACCGCTTCTCCACGTTTGATGGAACCTGTCTACTTGTGTGAAATTCAATGTCCCGAAGTTGCTGTCGGTGGTATCTATGGTGTCTTGAATAGACGTCGTGGTCATGTCTTTGAAGAATCCCAAGTTGTTGGTACCCCAATGTTCGTCGTCAAGGCCTACTTGCCCGTAAATGAATCCTTCGGTTTCACCGCTGATTTGCGTTCCAACACCGGTGGTCAAGCTTTCCCTCAATGTGTGTTCGATCATTGGCAAGTGTTGCCTGGTGACCCATGTGAAATCGGCAGCAAACCCTACCACATTGTCCAAGACACCCGTAAACGTAAGGGTCTTAAGGATGGTCTCCCCGATCTCTCCCAATACCTCGACAAATTATAAGCTCCCTTCACTTGCGTGTCATCGCCCCAACAACACCTACCAGAATTTATTGCTCTTGTTGCTGCTGGCTGTTGCATCCAGGATTCATCAGAACAGCGCACACACAAAGCTTGTATCTTCAAAATAGCACATGCGTATTACATACATACAATAAACACGTTTTAAGAGAAAATGAAATTCTAGAGAAGAAATACAAAAATAATAATAAAATATCGATAATTACCGTACTCTAATGAACAAAAAACAAAAGGAAACTGGTAAATGAATATATTTGTTTTATTATACAGGTACGGAAAGGTTTTTGTTTCTGTAAATCCTATGATAACCCTTTCGAAAGTGTGACCATTTCACTCGAATTCGATTTTCTTTCTTTTGGATTATATCAATAAAAGTTTTCGTATGATATAGGGGAACAAGGATAAAATATTTCTGTCTTGCGAATCAATATGATTCTGGAACTAGCCAATGATTTCTTTCTATCGCAAGAGCACTAAATATTTCAATGTGGAAGTTTGGTGTTGTCATTTGTCACAAATTCTATTTTTTATTCGATTTCACGGGATGTTTTAAATCCGCTTGCCTGCCTCTTAGGCAATTTCATGAAATTTGGAATCTAGTCTATTATGACTATAACCAAAAACTTAAAAGCCCATATTTGTAGCCCCATATAGACCATCTTTTGCAACCGTGTTCTTTCAACCATAAATAAATGTTTTCGCTATTTGTTCTTTTCGTTAATGTGGAGCTATGTTCTTAAGTACTCTCAAAAAAAGTGAGGGGCGTAATCTCATATTTGTATCACCTTTTTAGTGTCTAGTAGACACTGTCTACCACCCAGGGATGGAATCCAGTACTTCCGCGATTAGAGTAAACACTATATAGTGTTTTTAAGTTTTATTGCCAAATACAAAGCCGAAACCCGACTTTGGATTTCCACAATTTGAAAAAAGTGGACCCTTCGGACAAGCACCAAGTTTTTTTTTTAAGTTATTAGATAACTTGACAAACTCTTAAATAAGAAGTGAGACATTCGATCTTTCAGTAGGCTGGAAATTTACCTTCAGTCGCTCGAAATTTCATAAATCCAAATTTTTGGTATTTGTTTTCTAAATTACAAGTGTTTTTTCTGCTTAAAAGTCTTCATCTTGCTTGGAAATCTAAACGAGGCTCAAATTTATTGGAATTGTGGGATATTCAATTCTAAAGGATTCTATGATTTTTAGCTTGGACGCACGACATACATATATTTCCCATTACAAATGTCTGAAAAACCAGAGAGCTCTATACAAACTAAAATATTGATGGATATCTACAGGGCCAGAGTTTTGGATGCCTACCGTAAACGGAAAATATTTACAGTTTTTGGTAATTACAGAACGGTACGACAAGCATTACATAAACGTGGATGGTTGGAGAAATTATCCCCAAATCGTTATGGTAAACTTCAATCATTGCCCGAAGAAGTTTTACTACAACATGTAAAGCAGGGAAACGAATTTGAAACTGTCCTCATAAGTAAACTAATGAATAATTTTCCGGCATTTTTTGTCTGGCAGCCTAAAGCCCAACACGACCTCTATGTAGATGTTCGTCCATATCGTAATCGTATAAGGAGGAGTCCTCTATTGGACTTTACGACAAAAGTTGGTCTCATTGGCTGTGCCGAACAGCAACAATGGTATGAAGAAGAAGGCGTTGCCAAAATGCTATATCCCCGTTTCTATCGATTGTATGATAGCCAGGAGGAGCAACAATTTATAGAAGATTTTCATTTAACCCAGTGCAGAAGTTTTTTACGTTATCTTATACGCAATAAGGATCACCCTGAAATCCTTATACATAATGAGGAGGGCTCTGTATCGTCTAATGTTGTAGAATTTGCCATTGCTCGATTGAAGAGGCAATTAGCTGATGCGGAAAACATAATTTCTCCAGAAGATGAAACGAAACAAGTTACAGAAGATGAGTGGATTGATTTTATGATGCAGAATTCTAAAGTTTTAGAATCAAAACATAAAATCAAATGTTCATATCGGCAAATCTATCAATGGACACGAACTGCTGAGAATCTTTTGTTAAAGATGGACATTTTAAGACCGGATTTCAAATGGGATGGACTTAAAAATTTGTGGATTCTTAAACCCGGCTATCAAAGCCGTGGTTTAGGCATAATAATACGTAATTCATTAGACGAAATATTGCGATGGTCGTCTGCTCATACAAATAGGAAGTACATAATTCAAAAGTATATTGGTAAGCTGAAATAATAACATTGATAATTATTTCCTATATAATCCAATCGGATAATATTTTAGAAAATCCTCTATTGATTTATAAAACCAAATTCGATATACGACAATATATGTTGGTGTTCATACGAGAAATGTCTGTCCAAATATGGCTTTATCGCGAGTGCTATTTACGCTTCAGCTCCCAGGAGTATAGTGTAGATGATTTTCAGGAATCCATTCATTTAACCAATAATTCTGTACAAAAGAAGTATAAGAATGAAATCAATCGTGACTCACGTCTACCCAAGAGTAATATGTGGTCTTTGGATCAATTCAAAGTATATATGAGAACTCAACATATTCCCGAAGATGTTTGGGAAAGAAGAATATCTGATGGATTTCGACAAAATCTTATTGCTGTGGTGCGAACCAGTTTAGATGAGACCAGCATATGCGAGAATTGCTTCGAGCTATATGGTTGTGATTTCATGTTGGACGAGCAATATAATCCGATTTTAATTGAAATAAATTCTACGCCCGATTTATCTCCCTCAACAGAGGTGACAGCATACCTATGTCCGATGGTGATACGTGACTGTATAAAAGTTATAGTGGATGTACCAAACAATAGTAAAGCGTCAACAGGACTCTTTCAAAAAGTGTATGAGGTTAATTACCAATTTCAGGAGGATTTAAATATGAAAAAGGAATTAAATATTACTGGAAGATCTATTACTTTGAATCCCAGAGTAAGAAAATCGTTGACACAGAGAATTTTTAAAAGAACTAAAAGGAATAATGAAGTCAATGTCAACAAGAAAGGCAAACAGGATATACAAAAGGTAAAAGCCATTGGTTGACAACGTGGGATAGGTAGAATTGATATTTTTAAGAGAGTTAACCATTCTATTAAATTGGTGTTGAAATGGTGCATTATGTCCATTTGTCCCTTGGGTCATATGCTTTAAATCTTGAAACTGTGAAACTTCGAAGGGAAAAATCCAATGTAACGGGAATGTGAAGTACACGCGGTCTCATACTACGCAATACCTCAAGCTGTTAATTGATGTTTGGTCAGTGTTAGATCTTCTGCGAAATGGGGATGATAAAATGGATTTCGGGTATTGTCACAGGGGATTCAGTATCAGAGCAATCTTCATTATTTTCCAGAAATTCCAAATCCATTTTTATCAATGTGCTTCAGATTTGTCATAGCCAGGCTACCTGGGACAGTAGCCGTCAAAATTTGGGGCCACTGTTAAATTTGAAATAACGAAAGTCTCGTCTTTGACTTCTAAATTCCATTTGTTGTAATTGGAAATCTGTGTTTCAGAATCGTTGACCACAGCCATTTTGATCCAAGATCAGACACCAAGTCTTTCAACATCAAGGATTACAATTAGAATTTTTTCTGCACATCTTATTAAAGTCCCAATGCATTTTTGTGCATTTTCATAATTAATTTTCTTAATTTTAGCTTCCATCGATTCCGTACCAGAAATCAAAAACAAATATATCGCGTAAAATGGATCAACTTTTGAATACAGCCACAAAGGAAACTTTAGCATTGCGATACACGACTCCTAAATAAGAATTGAGGTAGGTAACATTATATTTATTTTTATTTAAAATATACCATATACGATTTAACAATTTATTTTAATTAATCAACAAAAAATAACAACATTTGCCCCAACTAAACAAATAGGCAAAAACCAACAATATACGCTTCAGGAGGAAGATCTCCCATCTTAATTAATCTTATTCTGTTTGAATGGGACTTGGTTTTGTTGTGCTGAAATTCCTTTTGGTGTTCCAACTTGAGATCCCTCTGCCTATAGCATGTATGGAGGCGGTATTGGTATTGGTTTCACATTTATCCATGATCTTCTCTTTACCAGTCGCCGTGATAATTCGTGATTTTAAACTTAAGACACTTCGTACAGGTACCAGAGGGCTTAGACTTTTAGCGGCTCCCAGTTTTGCAACTCCTGCGGCCGGACTACTACTACTACCACAACCACCACTAAGTTCTTTAATATTATCAGCTGACTTACTAACACTTAATGCTGGTGTATCAAGCAGATTGGGTTTCAATCTGCCAGCACTACGTGAAGAATTGATGGCCTTTTGTTGATTGTAACTTCCAACAAAAAATTTCGATTTTTGTAAATCTTTGGTACCGCAATGTGTATTTAGACGAGGGCCACAGCTGCGATGTCTTTTCAGAGTTGAGTAAACATCGCATATGGGATTTGGAGTAGATGTTTTGACAGTTGAAGCTACGGCAACACCAGCCGCTATATTGGCAAATGATTTACTTTTCGTTTCTATGGTCATTTGGTTATTGCTGAAAGCTTTCCTCCCACTATTCGAAAGGCCTATTAAACTGGGTACACTAGTAGTGCGGGGACTATTAGCTATTTCCGCATTGAGACATTTCTCTATGTACTCGGTGGCATTAAATGCCGGCATGGGTTTATGTCCTGTCTGAGCTGCATTCGCTATTGCAATTGTTGTCCGTTGTTTATAGAGATGACTGGTCTGTAACGATTTCTCCTTGCGTTGATAGCCATAGTTGTGATGATTGTTATTGTTTCGATTTGCAATCTGTTTCCCTCGGACCACGAGATTCAATCCCATATAGGCTGGAGTTGGCGGAATTACTTGACGATAGACCAATTCAAAGTTACCAACATCTGCTTTGAAATCATTACGTCGATCAATAACAACTATAATAAAATAATTTGGAATTATTTTGCAAAAAATATATCGAGTAAAAAAATATAGCAGAGAATCTAAAGATCTAAAGCATAAAAGTGGGTTCTATGTTTGGTTTCTGCGCCGATAAATAAAAAGTTTTCACTGCAACTTTTTTGAATCGATTAATTTGGAATGACGAAATGGAAAAATCAAATTCGAACAAAATTTTACTAAAAATCTACCAAATTAAAAAAAATAGAAAATTTTGTCAAAATTTATATACAAAGTTATGTCAAAATTTTCTTTCTATGGAAAGTTTTGTCAAACTTTTATTTCTGTAGAAAATTTTATTTCTATAAAAAATTTTCTCAAAATGTTATTTCTATAAAAATTTTTCTCAAAATTTTATTTCTATAAAAAATTTTCTCAAAATTTTATTTCTATAAAAAAATTTCGCAAAATTTTATTTCTATAGATAATTTTCTCAAATTTTCATTTCTATAGATAATTTTCTCAAAATTTTATTTCTGTAGAAAATTTTGTAACAATTTTATTTAAAAACAAAAATTTTCTCAAAATTTTATTTCTATAGAAAATTTTCTCAATTTAGAATTTTGTTACAATTTTATAGAAAATTCTGTCAAAATTTTATTTCTATAGAAATTTTTTTCAAAATTTTATTTCCATAGAAAATTTTCTCAAAAATTTTATTTCTATAGAAAATGTTCCTCTTAGTTGGAGACGCAAAATCTACCAATCTACCAAACAGTAAAAAATCTACTTTTATACATAGATTTCTACCAACTCTGGCAACTGTGATTGGCTTACCAAACAATTTTGATATAAACCACATGTTAAAAGTGATATGAAACTATTTTAAATTAAAAAATATTTTAATTCGGATTATAACTACATTAAACATGTAGATTATTTTTAAAGATATTTTTTGTTCTTTCAATATTTAAATTATAAAAGATAAAAAAGGCACATTTTTTGAGGAACAAAGTTTTTGGCATAGATAGTTCTAAATTTGTTTATTAGTACATTTAGTACTTGTTGGGCATTATTTTTTGTTTGATAACAGCATCAAACCGTCTAGATATTGAATGGACTAATTTTTTTTTGTATCTGTACCTATACTCCCCCATTCCTCCATCAACTCAGTACTAAATTTCATCAAAATCGGTTAGTAATAGCGACCGGAATACGGTGAATAACAAATACATGGCCTGACGGACGGACACCAAGGGCTAAACCGACTCAGAATGTGATTCTTAGTCGATTGGCGTATATATTATGGGGTTAGGTTAGGTTAGGTGGCAGCCCGATGTATCAGGCTCACTTAGACTATTTAGTCCATTATGATACCACATTGGTGAACTACTCTCTTATCACTGAGTGCTGCCCGATTCCATGTTAAGCTCAATGACAAGGGACCTCCTTTTTATAGCCGAGTCCGAACGGCGTTCCACATTGCAGTGAAACCACTTAGAGAAGCTTTGAAACCCTCAGAAATGTCACCAGCATTACTGAGGTGAAATAATCCACCGCTGAAAAACTTTTTGGTGTTCGGTCGAAGCAGGAATCGAACCCACGACCTTGTGTATGCAAGGCGGGAATGCTAACCATTGCACCACGGTGGCTCCCTATTATTATGGGGTTTAAAATCAATATTTCTGTTAGGCGCATTTTTTTTTTCAGATACCCCGAGTAATTTGTGGTTTAGGGTGTTGTGCCAATACTTAAGTATGACACTGTATGTATAGTTAAAATATTTAGAAACTTTCTATCATGTAAAAAATCTTCGTATTAAAGAAATTTAACTTTTATGTTATGCTAAAATCCGTAATTTCAAAACTTATTTGGCATTCTAATGAAATTTAGTTTATTGCATTGGAACAAGAAAGCAACTTAATTTCATTAAAGTGAGTTATCATTACCTTTTATAACATCCTCCAGACATTGTGGACACATGCGCGCTGTAACACTGGTTGTTGCTCCCAAATCTGGATTGGAATTTATTTCAATAAGCCAGGGGTAAAAGTTTTCACATATCATAAAATCAGCACCAAATAATTCAAAAGTATTCGGTGTCCTTTCCATATGATCCTGTGATACCAATATAGCTGCCACTATGGCTTTACGCATACCAGGATATATACGTTCCAACCATAGCTCTTGTTTACCAATTTGTCTTAGATACGCTTGAAAGGAATACGAATCCCACATATTCTCGGCAGGCAAACGTTTGTCACGTTTTCCATTGTTTGTGTATTTCTTTTGTATTGCATGATTGGTCAAATGCACCGATTCATGATGATTGGTCAGCGTGTACTCCTGCGAACTAAAGCGTAGATAACATTCCTTGTACATCCATACCATAAGTGGTTGTATGTTCGATATGAGAAACCATTGTCGTATATCGAACTTGGTTTGATGTATAATTAAAGGACGTTCTGCAAAAATTAATATACATAATAAAGAGAACTATATATGTGTAATATAATATTAAGAAAGAGAAAATTTCATAAGAGTGCATGCGTCGTTGGTGAGAGAAATACTGTGTGCTATGTTGCTGATTGTCGTGTATTTGCCAACCTGTTGCTTAATGTCTCGAATTAAGTATTTCATGTTGCATGCACGTGCGGAATTTGCTTTGTAAATACATAGGCATGTTGTAGTATAGATATCATGGTTTGCAGGCATATCACAGTTATATGGGTTGTCTACTTAAAGGTCCCATATATAGAGGCCTTATCGTTACAATTGAATACAACGTTTGTTATTGGCAATAGTTTCTTGGGGTGTATAAGTTAAAAATTAGCTTCAGATGTTTAAATTATTTAACTTTTAAAGTGTTTTTATATTGGGCATGGTGTTTTCTAAAAAAAAAACAAAACTAAATGCTGCCAGCATTTGTAGTAGTCCACATTCATTTATTCATGTCGCCATCAACAGGATATGCAACTCTGTTTTTTTTTGCGTACTTGCAGCACTATAGTTTGTCGGCAGGGCAGAAAATGTCCTTAATTTGCTACAATGTGTGGCATAATTTTCGCATCAGAACTCGAAACTGCTGCCTGTTGTTTACAAAAGAACCTGAAACTATCATATTCCGGGCAAAAAGTGAAATATGTGCACTTTTTTTACAAGGAAGGAAACGCCTAAGATTTTAGTTCTTTTAAGAAAAACACAGAGTTTTACTTTGGCTCAAAGACAATCGCTATTGATGTTGAAAAAAATCGGTTCAGATTTAGATTTAGCTGCCATATATATTTATCACCGATCTGGTCATAATTGACGTATTTATCAACGTATTTTCTTAAAAATTCGTACAAGCAAATCGGTTCAGATATAGATATAGCTCCCATATATATCTTTCGTCCGATTTGCCCTTATATGGCCACAAAAGCCAGAGTTTTGTCCTGATTTGCTTCAAATTTTGCAAAAGAAGTGCTTTTAATAGTATCGTTAAGTGTACCAAATTTGGTTAAAATCAGTTCCGATTTAGATATAGCTCCCACATATATCTTTCGTCCGATTTGGACTTATATGGCCTCAAAAGCCAGAGTTTTGTTCTGATTTGCTTCAAATTTTGCACAAGGAGTACGTTTAATAGTATCGTTAATTGTGCCAAATTTAGTTGAAATCGGTTCAGATTTAGATATAGCTCCCATATATATCATTCGCTCGATTTGGACTAATATAACCACACAGGCAAAAGTTTTACTCTGATTTACGTGAAATTTTGCAGAGGGAGTTGAATTAACATAGTAACTATGCATGTGAAAATCGGTTCAGATTTCGATATAGCTTCCATATATGTGTTTTTCCGATTTAGGCCAATAATGGCCAAAACACCCACATTTTCTTTATAAAATCGCCACTGTTAAGTCGAAAACTTGTAAAAATGACTCAATTTATCCTATTACTCTTATACACATCTATCGATCGATAAATCATAAATACGCTTTTGCGAAGTTGCCTCAAAATTGGTTCAGAGTTAAATGTTTCCCATATTTTTTTAGTAACATTGTGCTTTGATCCAAAACCACAGTTCATTTCGTTTATATCAAGCACTGTTCTTTTCTGACTTTAAGTCTTTAATAAGAAAACGAATGTGTTTTCCAGAATCTTTTGAACATTTTTGGAATATATATAAAAATATATGTAAAAAAACGTTTTGCAGCAGGGATTGAACCCACAGCCCTTTGTATGCAAGGCGGGCATGCTAACCACTGCTCCACAATTGTCAACTAAGGTATGTTTCTGTCAAATAAACTTTTTTTTTACATCGGCTCGTGGGCGCCGAAAACTATGCTTTATAAATATAACTGCTTGACGTTGATGGTTATAGCGATAATTGTCTATTGATGACAATAACAGCTACGTAGCCCAGTGGATAGTGTGTTGACGTACAAACTGTATGGTCCGCGGTCCGATTCTCCGTCGAAACGAAAGCTAAAATTAAAAAAATATGAAATCGAATAATTTCTTCGTCATTATTTGTATTACTGAAAAAGGTGCTAAGAACTAAAATACCTCGAGGAAGTTAGAAAGAGGCGAGGGAAGATGCATTTTTTTAGGTCTTCTTTATGAAATTGCTTTTACATTCTGTAAAAGAATCAACGTTTATCTTAAAAAGTATATATGTATATATTCGTTCAAACAAACTTCCTTACAGCGAAAAGCAAATGGGAGACGATATCTATTTGTCTAAAATTTAGTTTGGGAGGACAGAATTATTGTTTTGCCTGTAGAATGAGGGGTATACTAAACTTTTCATTCCGTTTGTGACACATCGAAATATTGGTTTCAGACCCCATAAAGTAAATATAT
Organism: Haematobia irritans; assembly: GCF_050003625.1. Classification (NCBI taxonomy): domain Eukaryota; kingdom Metazoa; phylum Arthropoda; class Insecta; order Diptera; family Muscidae; genus Haematobia; species Haematobia irritans. Next base: position 3,388,877 of record NC_134398.1, read on the forward strand.
TCTTATTCGTCGATCTAGCGATTTCCATCAGTTCGATCATACATTTGGTAAAATCACGCTATCTTCCGAACCAAACAAGCTATCGGCTTGAAACTTGGCAATAGTAGCTTTTATTGATGTAAGTCGGATGTTATTGCATATGGGCCATGTCGGACCAATTTCAGCTCTCGACCTCATATAAACTGATCCCCAGTTTTCATTTCTTGAGTCTCCTAGAAGAGAAAATTGCAGCCAATCCGATTGAAATTTGGTACGTGATGTCAGCATATGCCTTCTATCGGTCGCTAATTATATATGGCCTTCTAGAGGAGCAAAGTTCATCCGGTCCTTCTGAAATTTTGGCGTACGATGTCAGTATATGGCTTTTTATAACAAAAAAGGCCATAATTATATGCAGTTCCCATGACTTTTTAAGCCTCATAGAAAATCAAAATTCATCCTATCCTACAGAAATTTTATATATGCCCCCAAAATACCATGCAAACATGCGACATTGATCGAAAGGAGAAATTCTTGGATTCCAGCAGTAGTGTGAAGCTTTTAAAAAAACTCGAATATAAAGACGAAAGTTTTCTCTTTTGGGTTATCGGAAACAAGACAACCTCATTATTAGTAATGAAAAATAAAGGCCTTCGCTAAGGCGAAGCTATCCACTTTTCCACCTCCAATTACACTTGTTATCGTTTATTGGTGGTTTTTATGGCTTCGCCTTCGTTTGAATTCTATGACGTATTGGAGCTATTGGTGTTCGTGTGTGTCATGTTCCATGAAGCATGACTGAAACTGGGTCTATCGTTCATTGTTCTCATTTAGTTTTTGCAGAACATTTTCGCTGTTGGCCTATCCTATGATATCGTTTGTGTGCTCCATAAAAGAAGAAGAAAACTTACCCATATACTTTTGCACCACAAAACGACTTTTCGAGGCAATCGGTGGATTAACAATGTTCACAATCTTTTTCAGATTGTTACTTAAGAGTATGCCTCGACCGCGACACTTATTGGCTGGTTTTATAATCCAAAGATTCTGATAGCCATCTATGGAGTATTGAGACCAATAGGGCAATAGACTGTCAATCAGTTGAACTCCCTTGACTATGACATTCTCAACTATACGCTGGGGATCAGCAATGATGCGATATCCTTCGTGGGTCAGTTGATAGTGGTGATTGAGAAATGCATCCCAATCGTGTTCCCAAATATTGGGGTCCTCGTTGTCAATGTCATTATGTAGGCAGGTGTCAATGTATTCGTGGCAACGCTTGAAAGCGAATTCAATGCAGCTGAATGGCACTTTGCCTATGGGTGAGAAAACAGCATCAAAGCCACCGGCTTGATATTTTTCCACTAGCCATCGTATGAATGCTACACAAGCGGTCATTTTAAAATGCTCTATGAATTCGGCTAACTCTTCGGGTGACCATACATTAAAGCAGCGTGGAAAACGACTCTCTACCACACCCTCCTCATAGAAGGCAGCAATGTCCCGCAGAAAGGCATTCAGATTTTCCTTGTTCGTAAAAGGGGCTCGATTGAATTTGTTAATTAACATATTGGGATTTCTTGACTGTTCCACATAATCGGCCTTCTCTTTGTGAGGGGTCCATAACAGATCACATGGCATATGTTCTATATAACGTGACATGATATTACGTTCTACTTTGGCAATAAACTGTCTTTGGGTTTCACCAGTCTTACGTTTGGGCAAAACCTGGGACAGATCGCATACATTGATCTGAGAGGTGGCCACAAACCCGGATCTCCTATGGTATTCCAATTTTTCCACCCACCCTCGAGATTTCAATGCATGGCGAACAGAATGATAATTTCCCCTTATGGTGAAAATTTTATTTTGCTTCACCGCATCCTGAGCATGGCGTCGCAGAATATTGATCTGATCATTGTTGAGGATGGTGTAAATGCATTTGACTCGTTTATAGGGTCCCGTCACCGAAACTTGTTTATCAATTATAACACTTCCATGGGCGGTTACAGCCGAGGGAGTACTATCATTTGGTATTCCGAAGGGAGGTTGTTTATCCTTATTGCTACTGCTAGTCACAGATTTTTTGGTGAGTTTCCTTATGGCATCGGTTACCAGAATCTCTGAATTCTTTTGATTAAAATGGGTTGTCGTTTTTTTACTGGATTTTGAAATGCCTTCCTTTGATTGTTTAGTGCCTGCCACTTCTTCATTGAAAATTGTTTTCAACTTTTCCTTTTTCGAAGATTTGCTCTGTCGTCCGGAGTTATTGGTGGTGGTGGTAGTGGTAGTGGTTCCATCGTCATCCTTTGAAGAAACTTTGCCAACATTTTCATTACTAGCAACTATGTCGACAGTTTCCTTTTCTATTGGCGTAACACTTTCTTCCTCCTCCTTTGGGAAAACGCTTTCAATGATCTCCTTATTATTCGTGACTACCTCAACATTTGTTTTATATTCCAATGGTGTCGCCTCATTGGTTTTCTTTAGCATAGTCGTCAGAAGGAGGTGGGACGGGGGCAAGGAGGGGGTGAAGCAACCAGAGTTTCAACCGAACCGCTTGGTAGTTGCTCCAAGTAACGAACAGGCAAACGTTTTACAGATAACTAATTCGATAAATTTACCAATTCATGTTATATTGCTTAGGTTTTCCGTTTTTTCTTGTGCAGGTGAAATGTATGGTATGCTCTGCATATTGGTTGGTTCTATGTAGAATGGCTTAGAGGGGATGAACGAGCTACTAAGTAAATAATTGCAAAAACATAAGCAAGCACAATGGAAACTAAAACAATTTGAATGAAAACTATCAAGGTTTATACGTACAGAGGATAGTTTGCATACCTTAGAATAAGCGGGATGTTAAAGGACCAGTATTACGGGGGGGTATGCAAGTTCTCTCCAAAAAGATTCATGTAAAAAATGACATATGTATGGTTTTTTTAGCAATTACATCGGGTACTCAAAGACATTTAATTACGTGGGTGGTTCGAATAGTAATTAACATCGGCGTCTGTTGCAAGAGCAATTCATAACTGTGGGCAAAAAATTGTAATTTTTTTTTTTCATAATTGTAAATTTGTTTATTTATTCTGGCAAATCTAGTTAGTACCCCTCAAAGTAATCCCCCAGTAATACGGGGGGTATGCAAGTTCTCTCCAAAAAGATTCATGTAAAAAATGACATATGTATGGTTTTTTATCAATTACATGGGGTAATCAAAGACATTTAATTACGTGGATGGTTCGAATAGTAATTAACATCGGCGTCTGTTGCAAGAGCAATTCACAACTGTGGGCAAAAAATTGTAAAATTTTTTTCATAATTTTAAATTTGTTTATTTATTCTGGCAAATCTAGTGAGTCCCCCTCAAAGTAATCCCCCAGGCTATAATTTACCTATGACATGTTGATCATGAGTTGTTAAAGTGTTCTAGACAGTCTTTGCCTAGTTTGTAAGTTATGTTTCATATGGGAACTCGTTTGTTAAATAATTTCACTCGTAATACTTCAGAAAGGCCAGCCCACTATGCTAAACTCTAATGAATATTTTGATGAGAAATTTGGCATAGATGTAATTGAAAAGGATTTATTTATCATTATTTATTTATCATCATATACACAGAAAAAGTATTTGTTGTCTTCAATCGCGAAATTAATTTATTCAATTAATTTTTAATTGAAATGTCTTCAATCACAGAAATGATAATATTAATCACCAAAGTCAATTAAAAAATTAATTGTTCCAATTAAAAAATCAATTTATATTAATTTTTTTCAATTAAAACATTTGGTGAGGCAATTAAATTTTTAATTGAATATTTTTATAAAAATCAATTAAAATTTTAATTGGAAAAAGTTTGTTCATTTTTTTCTGTATAGTTTAAAGTAAATTAATTCACTCATATTTGAGTTTTATGGAAATTCAAAGAGTCAAGAAATATCGTTAGATGGTATAGATTTTTATTTATTTATAACTAATACTAATTTTATAGTAAAACAAAATTAGTATACTAAATAGGAAAAGTATTGGCAACTGCGGCCATCAGCAAAGCTGCAAAAGTATGTCCGCCCTCCCAACCCAGATGGTATAAACTCAGATTCCCTTTTTTTTGGTGTGGAACTCATCAGATTTTCTCATTTATTTCAAAGTGAAATTTCTAGAGGTTAATACGGCAAGGGATCAGACAAAATCGAGACTTTCACAGTACAGATACTGAGGGAAATGAGTAATCTATAAACATACAAGAAGATATAGATACTATGAATGACTTATGCACCCTATTATTCCAATTGTCGTGTTCGTTTTCGCCTCCGATTTTTAACATCTGTCGCTTTTCCATTGCCTCACCACTAATTTGGTATTCTCTTTTTATATCTGAAAAATTCTGAATTGGGAAAATATTAAGTGTAATGCTGGAAAAATGTGGAAACTTATATAAGGATAGTAAAAGCTTCCAAAATTAAAAACTTACAAAAACCACCAAGGAGTATTCAAATTTCGTGAAGGAAATTGTTTTAATGTAGAAAAAAAAATTAAATATAAATTTTAATATAATTTTCAAAAATATTCAATTAAAAATTTTATTGATTCAACAATTTTTTTAATTAAAACAAAAATCAATCACAAGAATTAGTGATAGCAATTAATTTTTAATTGACATTGGTGATTGATACTATTATTTTTCTGATTGAAGACACTTCACTGCCCGATGCAATCTCAATATGTAACAGAAACCTCAATATGTTCGCAGTTGATAAAAGTTTAATAACTTAGTTAACTCCAGGGGAAGAGGATTACAAGTTGCATTTATACGGAAAACTGGTTAAGATTTATTGTTGAAACACAAACTGAAATATTGATGCTAAATAGAATAAAACATTGGCCTTGAAGGTTTTGTATTACAAAATAAATTGAATTGAAAATCAACTCGTTTACTTTATTTGTACAGTTTTCTATGGCGCAAATGCGATCAACGTAATACTATATATACGAATCTTTGCCAATTAACCCTCATATTCATAAAAGTTAACATGAACTTTAAACCTACTATTACCATACAAATTCGTTCGATAAACTGTCAGTAAATTATGGGCATTAGTATTTATAAGGACATTATTTATGTTTTTATTTTTCGATCACTAACGTTTAAAAAACTTCTTTAGAAATTGTTCACTAAATTCGTCGCTGCCCTATGCAATGGTTACAAAAAAGTCTCTATGAATACCGATCTTTATCAATAATAATCTATGGAAGAATATATCGACAAATAGAATACCAATTAGTGCCGACAGACGAAAGCGTAAAGCGACGGCGACAATGACTACAGAAATAAAGGTGATGATATTTACCCGAGAAAAGCTTCCTCTATGCTCCCTTTGTCGGAGGTAATGACGAGGTAACCCAAAAAGTTATCTTAAGAAGAATTTGAATCTGCGTGAAAATGTGCCCACCGCAAATATTGCTCTTCTCTTCATTATAAATATTGATAAGCTCACAATCAGTGGCAGAATAGTTAACCTACATATTCATTACACCCCCATATCCTAAACATTTCCATGTGTATTTATAGAACTTGTAATGCTGTTACTATGTTTAACATAGTTGAGTTGGAGGAAAAAAAAACTAAAGTTTTGATTATCATCTGTTTGGTAATAGTAGACCAAGGAAGCCAGCAAGAACTATTTTTAAGACTTATACACGCGATTCCACATTTCTTTCCTCTTTGAGCATTAACAATATGGATGACATGTATCAGTGCAAGGTTTTAAGCGAAATTGTTGCATGCTTCTAGACAACATAACAGTAATAACAGAAGCGAAAAAAAACTGTAAACTAATTCATTTAATTCCCTTTATTTGTCAACTATTATAGTGAATGTGTGAAAATTTCATTATATGTATGTATGTATGTACATAATGTATTTAAAAGAAAAGCGAACTCCAAATCAACCTTGATGAGTTTAATGTTGTCTTTGGGAGTTACTAACCAACATTGTTCAGTTATAGTTGCACGAAAGCTAAATGAGTTTGTTTATACAAAAACAAAAAATGAAAGTTCGCACAACAACCTTGAAGCTCTTTTTTGAAGAATCCATCCATAACATTGCCTTAGTGGAACACCTAGACGTATGAGTGACTGTATTTAAGTCTAAGTTCAAAAATAACTCATACGCATTGGTGTCATATATCACATACTGAGTTGCATGTTTATGGAGAGACACTTGTTAGAGGAGAGAAAGAGAGACTGACATACATATGGTAGATAAACGACTGTTTTGCGTGCATTTACTAACACACGCAACAATTATTTGCTGTTACGTTTTTAGTGTCGATAATCAAATTCATATGCGAATTTATGTAAATTAACGCGTTTTTTTTTGTAAAACTTTTAATACTAAAATATCCATTTCATAATTTCCAAAATTTATATCATTCATTAATAATTGATATTTTTCAAATATATCAAAATGACGTCAAGTGATGACTGTAATGTGGCAAACATTCACATGTACACTGATTGGGAACAAATTGTAGAATTCATGCAGAGACAGACTATGCAACTGCAAACAATGTACAAAATATTCGAGGAAAAAACAAACACATCACACGTATGTAAGTAAGAAATAAACAATAATGTTTACATCGTTTAAAATGATAAATATTTGTAAATTTTGAAAACTCTCTACGCAAATGATAGATTTTGTGAATGCAATCAAATTCTAGCATTTCCTTAATTAGTTAACTATCCTAATTGGGAAACATTTATCTTGTATGGATTTAAAAATGTGAAAACATATTGATGAAGGTGTATTTGTAGGTACATATTCTAGGTAACCTAACCTAATCATAATTCCAACACAACTTTCAAGAGTTTTTGTAATATTTTCAGTTTAATACCTTCCAATGAATGTACAGCGTACACACAAAAAATATTTTTGTCTTCAATCACGAAATTAATTGATCCAATTATTTTTTAAATTGAAATGTCTTCAATCACCGAGATGATAGTATCAATTAAAAAAAATTAATTGATGCAATTAAAAAATGAATTGATACTATTAATTTTTGGGATTGATTTTTAAATAATTTGTGGAATCCATACATTTTTTAATTGAATATTTTTTAAAACTAAATTAAGACTTTAAGGTGGGTATTAAGTTCGAGTTTAGCCGCTAAAATCGTCATTTTTTCACGATTACTTTTCTTTAATAATCCATTTTAAGGAATACAACCTTTGTGAAAATTTGCTTTGTGATATTCCCCTTCAAGTTATAATGAAATCTGCAATGTATAATTTTATGACTTTTATGACTTTTACTGCTTTAGTCTTCACTTTAGTGAAAATTAGCGGCTAAACTCGAACTTAATACTCACCTTTAATTGGAAAATTTTTCGTGAATTTTTTTTTCTGTGTATAACTATGACAATGTTTATTTTTATGGCAAATAAATAAAATGTACGTATTTGAATACTATAAAAAATAAGGAGCACTTTACATATATACAAAACTTTAATTTTATTTAAGGATTTGAAAGCTTGACGACGACTTTAAGCCACAATTTCAAAAAAAAAAAATAAAATCATTCGAAAAAATTATTAATATTTACTATTTTTAAATACTGGGGAAGATATAGAGAAGGACTATGATCATCTCAAACATGTTACAAGAGCAAAATGTAACATGTTTTTCGCAACCATGTTTTTTTCTCGAAAATTATGTATCTGATTTCAATGAGCATGTTTGGCGAGAAAACAAAATGTTTAAAATGTTCCATGTTCCCTGTCCAACACTAAAATGTTGTTTTTTTAATTGGTTCGAGGTGATCATATTCCTTCCCTGCGTTTACGAAGTTGATACGATTTCAAAGCGACTTGATGTTAGCTTTAGCCAAAATATATGATATCCTACACTAGCACTTGAGAATTGGTGGCAAATTTTATTGTATGGTAGAAGAATACTTTGTTTAAAGGCATTTGTTTTAATTGAATATAAGTAATAGCGTGATAAGTACTTAGCCTACCAACAGGTGGTCAAATATTTTGGGAAAGTTAAAATTTATTTTTCAAAATAGATTTCTTTTGATTCATTACATTTGGCCCAATAATATTCCAACCTGTCTGAAAAATAAATTTTCTTAAGATCTCCAAAGTAGACTTCCGGCGGACCTGTTATAATCCAACGCGTTGGAAAAATACCATTTCCCGAGATCTCCAAAATAGACTTCCGGCGTTGACCGACATACGTATTCGATTGATATTGGGAACCAGTCTCTGTTTTTATGTTTGGAAGCAAAATTAAGTCGCACGGGGCCAATTAGGCACTTCGTAGCCCAATACGATAGGGAAGATGCGAGAGGTGTGAGCAGGTTCGCTAGTATGGTGAAATAGCCCTTATTTCCACTCGTGGTGTGTTCTACACATTTCTACACAATTCAGTATCAAATTGACCCAATAATATGGCAAAGTAGCACCATACGATTTAGTTAGTCCTTGAGTGTTTTTGCTACCCGTTTAACAAATCGTTTTCAAAAACCACCTACGCTAAAACAGTATACGTTAGGTTAAGTGACAGCCCGATGTATCAGGCTCACTTAGACTATTCAGTCCATTGTGATACCACATTGGTGAACTTCTCTCTTATCACTGAGTGCTGCCCGATTCCATGTTAAGCTCAATGACAAGGGACCTCCTTTCTATAGCCGAGTCCGAACGGCGTTCCACATTGCAGAGAACATTTAAATCTTCATTTAAAGATTTTAATATTCCGAACTAAAGACATGACTTCTTTAAAATAAAGATAAAGCAAAATGGTTTCATAAAATAAAATAAAAAAAAAAATAGAAATCGATTTTATCGAATTTTTCATTGAGGCATACTTTAAAAATTTTTAACAATACCAAATACGAACTTTTAGGTAAACGGAATTTTGCCATAAATTAGTTTTACTAAAAGCAAACGAACTCGAATTTATGCTAAGTATAACGATTGTCCTAAGTAGCTTTAGTAAAGAAATCTCTTTGAAGCGAATGAACAACTATTTACTGAGTATGCAATCCCATTGTGTCAAGTAAGGCTCCCTATTATGCAGACACATTTGTTTATAACAGAGAAAAAGAGAGCCCAACAACACACATACAGCAATGAATAAACATACTCTCTTTTCTCCAAAATGAGAATACCGGCTAACAGAACTTTCACTTGTCACCGAGTCTATGCGAAGAAATACGAAAAATGCGTTGTTATTGCCTATCTGCCTGCCTGCCTTATTATCTGTTAGACTCTAGGAGAGAACACAAACAGCTCTTAGGCGAATTTCCAAATTTTTTGCACAATTGTTGTTGTTATTGATGTTGTGCTGTTCTTTTTGCCAATTTTGTTGTCAGTATAAAATGAATTCGCTTAGGCCATAGCCAATACATTTTGAATCCACAACTCTTTAAGACAACATCACGGAGAAAGAAAACATTTGGAAACGCAAAAAAATCCATTCTAAAATAAGTATTTCTCCTGTGTAGAACGAATGATTAGCGCCTCGGAGACCGTTATGCGGATTTTTTGAATTTAAATTGAAACCATAAAAACACAACAACAAGGCATAACTTGCCAATAAAAAAAACACCCATAAAAAAGAAAATAAACAAAAGTGTCGAAAAAAAGTTGGTTGAAAAATAAAATATTTTCATAAAATCAAATTTGCAAGTGTGATTATTAAAAAAAAAGGAAAACAATAAATTTTTGTCCAAATCGCCAAGCAATCAAAAGAGGTGCCAAAAACATAAAAAGTGCCAAAGTAATTTTATAAATTTGAAAACGTGTTTTATTTAAACAAACATCAAAGTGGGGCTGTTAACTATAAAAAGGAATCTCTCATTTGGAATATCGGATATTCCAGAATTTGGCTCAAAAACTGAAGAAAGCAAAATGGGAACAATTGGTAAGTTTAAAAACAATACAAAATAGTATTAAAAATAAATAAAAATAGATAAAAACGAAATATGAATGTGTATGTAGTTTCTCCGTGTGGCTTTATGATTTGTACATAATTGTGCCAACTATTTTGAAAGCCTTAATGGTTTTGGCGTCGTCATTACAATGGGTCGTCTACCTCCCATGGGGATATGGCCTGTTTTCTTGGTATCGATGATTATACAGAGCAGTGTCTTCGACTTCCAATTCGTTTTTCGTTTTAATTTTGTTTTTGTGTTTGTAAATCCTGCAAGTATGACGTCAATGAATTTTCATATCCATCTTCCCTATCCCTAGCTCTTTGTCCCCATCAGAGTTTTGAATAATGAGAACATTGTTCTTTTCGCTGTATGTTTCGCCCGAGAATTTTGCTATTTTTGGTCTCATCATGCTAGGACATTTTGTTGTTGAACGCATTAGGCCAATGTATGCAAGAAAACAACACACGCAGCTGGTATGGGAGAAGGAGGAACATGATTTTGTATCTTGAGTTCATTGAATGTTGAAGATTTGTTGTGCGTTTTTGTATCTTGGCATTTTGGCATGGAGGTTCCAAAATTAGATTTGAACTTTGTTTAGATATATACCATAGATACATCTATGTGTATGATGATGTATTAAGGGGAGTTATTTTTGGTTTCTTGTCTCCATTGTGGTATTAGCATTGTTGGTTAATTGAAGAAACGTGTTTGAAATTTGCACATCATTTTCACAGTGTTATGTCGAAAATATTAAAATTTCTTATAATTTTCTAGATCATAATAAGAAATGTTATTACAATGGGGGAATGATATAGGTATAAGCCCGATTGCCAAGAGGAATGTTGGATAGAAAAGTTGTTCAGAATTAGATATTGATACATATTCGTATTTCCAATAAATTGTTATTTACTTGATCATCATAAAGGGTGATTTGTTAAGAGCTTGATAACTTTTTTTTTAAAAAAAAAAACGCATAAAATTTGCAAAATCTCATCGGTTCTTTATTTGAAACGTTAGATTGGTCCATGACATTTACTTTTTGAAGATAATTTCATTTAAATGTTGACCGCGGCTGCGTCTTAGGTGGTCCATTCGGAAAGTCCAATTTTGGGCAACTTTTTCGAGCATTTCGGCCGGAATAGCCTGAATTTCTTCGGAAATGTTGTCTTCCAAAGCTGGAATAGTTGCTGGCTTATTTCTGTAGACTTTAGACTTGACGTAGCCCCACAAAAAATAGTCTAAAGGCGTCAAATCGCATGATCTTGGTGGCCAACTTACCGGTCCATTTCTTGAGATGAATTGTTCTCCGAAGTTTTCCCTCAAAATGGCCATAGAATCGCGAGCTGTGTGGCATGTAGCGCCATCTTGTTGAAACCACATGTCAACCAAGTTCAGTTCTTCCATTTTTGGCAACAAAAAGTTTGTTAGCATTCACCGTAACGTTGCGTCCAACAGCATCTTTGAAAAAATACGGTCCAATGATTCCACCAGCGTACAAACCACACCAAACAGTGCATTTTTCGGGATGCATGGGCAGTTCTTGAACGGCTTCTGGTTGCTCTTCACTCCAAATGCGGCAATTTTGCTTATTTACGTAGCCATTCAACCAGAAATGAGCCTCATCGCTGAACAAAATTTGTCGATAAAAAAGCGGATTTTCTGTCAACTTTTCTAGGGCCCATTCACTGAAAATTCGACGTTGTGGCTCGTTAGTAAGTCTATTCATGATGAAATGTCAAAGCATACTGAGCATCTTTCTCTTTGACACCATGTCTGAAATCGCACGTGATCTGTCAAATACTAATGCATGAAAATCCTAACCTCAAAAGAATCACCCTTTATTTGTAATTTTCGTGTTAGACTACATTCGACATGCATCACGAAGAGATACGTGTATTTCTAAAACCCATAGAATGGAATATGGGAGTTCACTATTCAGTTAGGAATTCTAAGTCGTCCTACACCGAAAAAAAGTGAACTGTTTTATAGGAAGAATGAACTACCTCGCACGAAAATTGAACTAAATTTTACTCCACATGTTGAGATTTCAACAAAGCGTTGTTAAAACCAAGAAATTTTAATGCTCTGTTGTACTTTTTAACTGCAGTTCACGAAATTACACCATTTCATAGATGAACAAATTAACTAAAAGTAAAGAAGAAAATCATTGGCGCCAAATAATGACCATTTTAACCATACAGTAGTTCATTCTTACTATTTTTGGGAATCGTACGAAAATCTTCTTTCGCTTTAGTTCATATGGAACTTATGTGTACGGTCATTGAACTTTATACTCACGTTTAGTTCATAAAATTTTTGAGACATACTTAAAAAAAGTAAGATTTCATTAAGCTGTGGAAATGTTCAAATTAATTTTGTTACTTTGGATCGACGTTTATTGGAAAAGGGTTTATAATTGCAATGGTTTTTAATTGAATTACTTGGAGTTGACTACGTATTCAGAGTTTAGCTTGATGAAAAAAATGGAGTTGCAATCGGTGTCGAGCAAATTGGTCTTTGGATATAACCCATAACCATTCAGAAAAATGTGACCAATATTTTTAAATTGATATATTTTATGAATTTGAAAAAATAACCAATTAAGAATAATTTTTTTATTTAATCAAAACCAATGATATAAATGTATCAACTTAAAGTTTATATCTCAATTAGCATGTGATGCCAACTGTACACACAAAATATGTATCAACAAAATTTTTCCAATTACAATTTTAATTGAATTCTAAAAAAATCTCAAGTAAAAATTTAATTAATTCAACAAAATTTTTAATTCAAACAAAAATCAATCAAAGAAATTTTTAATTGGATCAATTATTTTTTGTTTAATTAACGTTTGTGATTGATACTATTATTTCCGTAATTGTTGAAATGTCTATAAAAATTAATTGGATCAATTAATTTCGTGATTGAAGACAAAAAATATTAAAAAAATTGCTTTTTCTCCGCACTTTATATATAGCAGAAGTAAAAGACAATGTAATTCGCACTCGATTTTATAAAACGAATACCAATTTAGGAGTGTAAATAAACCAATTTAATATTAAACTAATAAATTTGTGAACCAAGCCATTCTAATAATACAATAGGACTTGGAAAAGCCAAAGATAATATACCTCAATGTCATAGTAGAAGTTACGTTAAAAGTATTTTCTACGATCAAACATTATTGCTGACAATATGCGAAAAATGGGTCTATCCCTAAATTATTGCAAAATCTCTGATTTTCTTTAATGGATTTTTCGAAATCTATTCTTTAAGCCGCACGTACTCTTTCATTCTACTGTAACGTTAAAAACAACTGAATTTTTAACACTATTTCGCATGAGGTGAATGAAGTATCCTTTTAGAAAAATTTGCAACTGCTGGTTGATAATGGGTTAATGGAATACACAACATACACTTAATATGAAACCAAATGCTTCGCATACATTGTGGCAATATTTGGCAAAAACGAAATATAGCCTCAAAGAAACAATTAAAGCTGTCTGACTTTTTACTGACCATAATGAAATTTAAACTAGTCCCATAAAAATGAACACATCATCCTATCAATAGCCTCCATCCATTGCTGTTCATGTTTATATGAAGATAAATCAAAGATGCATCGTCACCAATGTGTGGCATATGCACTTGAACGTTTAGATACTTTAAAAAGTGTGCACATTTAGAAATCATTTAAATTCTTGTATGGCTTTGTTGTTGGCGAAAAATAATACAAAAAAATCAATGAAAATGGAAATAGATGCAGTTTTAATATTCAATTCAATAAAATTGTCAATAATAATTATATGTTTTTGGACCACCAGAATATGAACCGAAACGTATTTCAAAGAAAATAATTTATTTTGTTGTCAAATTTCATTTTAAAAGGTTTCAATTAAAAAGATTTTGTTTTTATGAAATCGAAGGGTGGAGGAAAATTGTGGTTAGATATATTTGTTAGCAGAGGCGTGCTTTACCGCAGTTTTAACAAAAATACCAAAGATTAATTTGTGTTTCTTTCTGACACTCCTTAAAGTTTACATCAGGGGTTTGAAATTATGGTATGGTGAATTTAAAAACGTCCGTCCATCCGACTGTCTCTCCATTTGTAGAATGTCCACACATAATTTTGAAATATTTAATTTTTCTCTGATAGAAGAATGCATATTTCATATCTGTTGGTTTGGTCCTAGTGACAGGAAAATTTTAAATATTTAATTTTTATCACATAACATACCATTCCAATCAGAGTTGATAAATTTGGCATTTTGTACATGTTTCGGATCAAGATCCATTTTTTCTCATGTATCTACAAGCTCTTTGATTCTTTTTCCCACTCAAATTATTTTTATTTAAATTTTTACTACTAAATGGAAATTTTGCACTGAAAAAAATATTCACTTAATATGAAAGATAATACATCTTAAATTTTATGAAACGCAATTTACCCTTTATTAAGGACAAATTTCTTTAAATAAAGTAATTTTAATTAAACCAAAGTTCATAATGTTTGCTTAATTTTTTTTTTTTGGAAAATTGCATCCCACCGTTAAGTCGCATGACTGTAAAGTACACAAATATTCTTTAAATTAAAGAAAACACTATTGGAAATAAATAATTTTTAAAATATTTGAGACATTATAAATGCGATCTGTATACTAATTTTTATCGATAGTTCCTAAAAAATGTATTTATTTTAGAGAATCCACATATTTGTCTCGGAGTCAATACCAAAATCTTTAAGGGACGCCCAAAAACTTTGAATTCAAACAAACTTTTTTCAGTGTGTTTACATTTGCCAGGACAAGTCCTATGATGGAAGTATTTTTCAACAATATCGAAAGGCAAATAACATAAATATAAATAAATAAATTTAAAATAAATTAAATTTAAATTAATAGTAAATTAAATTAATACTAAAATTAAAGCAAAAATTAAATTAAATGTTAGATTATGATTAAAGTGAAAATTAAATGTAAAATTAATATTAATAAAGGGTGATCAAGGGAAAACGCGTGTAAATCGATGAAATCGTTTATTTAAAAAATCAAATTAAATTTCTTTTGCAAGTTCAATTAGTATAAAATTCAGGAAAAATATTCAGTTAGGCTTTCGCTTTTCCAAATCCGAATTGCCGGGCCTCACGCTTGACACCTGCCATCAGATTTTGTACAGCCACCTTGTCCACCTTCTTCGCCGCATAAAGCCAGTTTGCCTTGAACTGCTGCTCGTTCTTAGCAGTTTTTTTTGGTCTTCTTTAGGTTCCGCTTGACAATAGCCCAGTATTTCTCAATTGGGCGGAGCTCTGGCGTGTTGGGAGGGTTCTTGTCCTTGGGAACCACCTGCACGTTGTTGGCGGCGCACCACTCCATGGCCTTTTTACCGTAATGGCAAGATGCCAAATCCGGCAAAAACAGTACGGAACAACCGTGTTTCTTCAGGAAAGGCAGCAGACATTTATTCAAACACTCTTTCTCGTAAATTTCTTGGTTGGCAGTCCCGGAACCTATGAAAATGCTGCTTTTCAAGCCACAGGTACAGATAGCTTGCCAAACCAGATATTTCTTTGCGAACTTTGACAGTTTTATGTGCTTGAAAATATCTGCTACCTTTCCCCTTCCTTTTGCCGTATAAAACTCCTGTCCCGGAAGCTGCTTGTAGTCGGCTTTGACGTAGGTTTCGTCGTCCATTACCACGCAGTCAAACTTCGTCAGCATCGTCGTGTACAGCCTCCGGGATCGCGCTTTGGCCGTCGTATTTTGTTTATCATCGCGATTTGGAGTCACTACCTTCTTGTAAGTCGATAGTCCGGCTCGTTTTTTGGCTCGATGCACGGTTGTAGACGATACACCCAGCTTATTTGCGGCATCTCGGAGAGAGAGGTTAGGGTTTCGCTTGAAACTACCGGCAACTCTCTTTGTCGTCTCAGCGGCTTCCAGTTTTCGATTTCCCCCCGATCCAGACTTCCTGGCTGTCGACAAACGTTCCCCAAACACATTAATTACATTTGTAACGGTTGATTTGGCAACTTTTAGCGATTTTGCCAGCTTTGCGTGCGAGTAGCTCGGATTTTCGCGATTCGCGAGCAAAATTTTGATACGCTGCTCTTCGTGCTTGGACGGCATTTTGACAACTGAAGAGTGAATTCCAAAATCAAAATAGGAGCAACATTCTACACACACACACACCTTCAAAATGAGGGGTGTTCAGGTTTTTTAAATGCAAAATTGAAAGAAATACGTCAAGTTTATATTGACCAAATTTTGACCGTATCACCCTTTAATAATAATATTATCTGCATGCATATTAAAAAAATATTAATGAAAATTAAATTTTTGAATTAATAATAATTAAATTATATTATTTAATTACTATAACGCCCATTTTCATGAAGCTCCGTTAGTGCTCCGTTAACTAACGAACTTTTAAACCGTATTATGGGCATAGCTGCCATCTTGCGTATATATTCCATATGCCAGTTATGCTTTGGTCACACTAGGCAAATATTTGACAGAATTCAAAAAAGAAACCGTCGCCACAGCCAAACCAGCTAACATTTTGAGTTCATATTGGATATATAACATCATGGTAGGAGTATTTTCCAAAAACGGTATTCAGATATTTGGAAAATGGTTCTGGAAAAATGTTTGACGCTCATTTTGGTCAAATATTTGCTTAGTGTGACCATAGCCTTAGAAATTTAACTGCTGAAAATTTTTCAGTTAAAGTTAACCGGAAAAAAGATTTTTCCATTTATCTTTCTGTTAACTGGCAGTTAAAGCCTAACGGAACTACATGAAAATGGCCGTAAATCAAAATAAATGTTTCGATCTTGCAATCAATAAAATAGTGTTTAAACATTTGAGACCTATTTATACATTATTTATAAAATAGTATAACAATAGTAAATATACAACAAATTAATATTCCTTTAACATTTTTTTTTTGCTGGCCGTTAAAAAATAGTTTGTTTTTTGAATCTAGCATTTATTTCCCACCCAGAATTGTGGGATTTTATTTTGCCAAGGACCCTTTAGGTTTTGCGGCTTATATTTACATCTGTCAATATTACATATTACCCAACCAATCATGCCTCACATCATAAAAATTGGAACAGAGCCATTTTCCATGATCGAGGTTGTTCCCCTTTATCATCCACCCCTTCCCAAAATTACCACTTGCTAATATTTGTTTTTCTCTGCACATTGATTTTTAGACATTTGTAAAATTGCTATTCAAATGTACGTGACATTTTCGTTGGAAAAAAAATTTAAATATCCTACATTATATTTTGTTGAATTTTTGTAAAAATAAATACTAAAAAGAAATTTAAATAGAAAAAAAAAAATAAAAATATTTACATATAGAACAGTATGTAATGAGAATCTAACTCAAAAGCTGATGGGTCAACAAGGCCTCGTTATGTGGAATAACTAAAGATTTGTTCTCGTTCTTGTGGTCATTGGATGTGGAGGTGGTGTTTTGTGGAGGTGATGGCTGCTTGCTTGGATGGATGATTGGTATGACGTACTATTTGCCATTGACACATAATAAAAGCGAAACAAAAACAAAGACAAAATAAAAAAATGACAGCGACAACAACCACCACTACAATCATCATCAGCACAAAGCTCCTTCAAGAGTGCACTTACACAAGCATCAGGGAATAAGACAAATGTAATGAGGCTAAAGTGGAAAAATCTTTACAAGAAATAATACGAACATAAATGTAGGGAATACAATTGAGAAGAAAGAACAAAAATATAAGGAGGTTACGAATTTGAGAATTTATTTAATATACAAACTTTCATCGTGAAATCATATTTACATCAGTATTGTTAGACATTATTTTTTTGGATTTTTAAAATTTTGCAAATTCTCTTTACATTCATATTTCCCGTAAAAGACATTCCTACATAAGGGGAAATATCTTTAACACCAAGTGAATATCTTAACATCACACTTATTGATGCTATAAAAATGATGAGGAGAATGACAATGATCATCATTTTAAGTAACAATGACCGCACATACATATGTCGGAACAAATTAAATGAAAGCAGACAGAAAACAAAAGAACCTGGTATATTCACACCCATTAATGTCCGCATGTCGTTTTTGTTGTTGTTGTTGCTATTGTTTAGTGACCTCTCCCCTTCATCCTCTGCAGTTACACATCCAAATGAGAATATCTATATAATTTTTTTTTTTATTTTATTATCACTGTTACTTGTCTTGAATAAGTCTACTCTGTGCCCATAATGAGAACGAAAGGATGCTGGCCGGGAGACAGTGATTACACAGATTATGACTGTGAAAAATTACCTCTTGATGGATTTACGAAATGAATGAATTGTTAATTGCAATTGACTTGAGGTGGGGTATTAAAAAGCTACATGATTGTAAATTAATGGTATATAAAAGGAATAATTTTCCAAAGCGTATGTAGAAGGAGAAGGGAGGCGTAAGAGTGAAAAAGTATTGTCATTTTTATTTTTATAACAAGTAAGAGAAAGGTCTTAAAATACCTTAACACACTTCACTACGAAATATTAAAAATCGGGTCAACGGAAAGGTGTTATAGCAATGTATAAAGTTTATATTACTTTTTGAAGACTATTTGGTGCTTAACACGCGTATAGGATCAACTCAAAATGATTCAGTTCTAGCTAGGCGAAGATGATGATATATGCAAAGAAGTTTCAACTCTCAGGAATGTTCATAAAATTATTAACGATTTAAAAAAAAACTAGAGAATATAGTTATTTCAATTGGAAACTCCAAGACAAAATTACTTTGAACTACTCGATGGTGCCGTAAACGTGACGGTCGGTACTCGCTCATATTTAACCTTTCACAAATTTCTGCAGAAACTGGAAGGAAGGAAAACTACTTAAGTCTGTTTAGAGAGAATTTTATAAAATCAGTTTTTGGCTTATTAGAGCCAATTTCCATATTAATTAAAAATTTTCAAAATTGTAGCTATTCGCAAAGAAAAAAAACGTTTTTCTTTTCTTAGAGTTTTTTTGAATTTCTTCGAAAAATTTATACTTTTATCACCAAAATAATTCGTTTGTTACAAAATTTTTATTTTTTCAATAAAAAAAAATTATTTTTGAACCAACAACACAGTCCATTTCGTTTATATCAGGCACTCTTCTTTTCTTTAATAAGACACATTTTACAGTTTAATAGTAAACATTTAATAAAGTAGTATGTAATGTTGAACACTTTTTCGGAATCTTCCGAACATATCTGGAATATATGCAAAAAAAACCTTTTTGGTGTTCGTCGAAGCAGGGATCGAACCCAGGACCCTTGGTATGCAAGGCGGACGTAGCAATCACTGCTCCACGTTGCCCAACTAAATATTTTTTTCTGTTAAATAAAGATTGTTTAATCGGCTCGTGGGCGCCGCAAGCTATGCTATATAAATATAACTTATATGGATAGTTGTCTATTGATGACAATAACAGCTACATAGCTCAGTGGATAGTGTGTTGGCTTACAAATTGCATGGTCCGCGATTCGATACTTCGTCCAGGCGAAGGGTAAAATGTTAAAAATTTATAAAATCGAATAATTTCTTCTACATTGCTTGTATTACAGAAAAATTTGCTGAGAACTAAAAAACCTCGTGGAAGTGAGAAAAATGTGAGGGAAAATGCAATTAGCCAGAAAAGATTATATTTTTTGAGTTAGTCTTTATGATATTGTTTTTACATCCTGGAAAAGAAGATTGTGATAAACGTTACAAAAAGTACATACTTTTCTTCCAAATAAACTTCCTTAAAGCAAAAAAGCAAATGAGAAACGAACTTTGTTTGTCTAAAATTTCGTTTGGGAGGAAAGAATTATTTTTTACGTGTAGTCATTCGCTGATGCAACTATAGCTTGGATGGATATTATGGACCACGAAAACCAAGAATAGTTTGAAGTTGCGAATGAGAGATGTAAATCAGTAGAGTTTTGAATAAATGCAATATAAAGCATTTTTTGCATACCTTTTATCGGGGAGCCTAACTAAATTAAATTAAGAAATATTCACAATTTATTTTTTTTCAAAATTAGGTTTTCTGCACTAGGTTTACGAGTTTTGCGTCTAATACGTAAACGTATGTCGCAAAAGACACAGTTTGCGACAGGCTATCCCTGATCTTAACCGATTAGATTAATTTTTAGCACACTAGGTAATATTAAAAAAAAAAAACGATATATCTTAGTCAGTTTGGCGTTTTTATTTTTAATTAATTAGTTAAGCCTAAAATATTTTTTTTACTTCAAAGGCAAACGACTATAACGAAAGGAGCCAAATTTCAAAATGAATTTTATGAAAAAAAAAAAAATCTTCAAAATTTTTAGCATTTTTGGTTTGTTTTCTTTTTTAAATTTTTCTGATATAACGTACATTTTATATCCTAAAAATTAAATTGGTTAACATTCCAGCAAAAAATCTCATTACCAAATGCTCTTGGAGGCAACTTAGTTCAAAATTGGTAAGCAATTATAAATTAAATAGAAATTTTGTTTACTTTTGCAAGGACATGTGGATGAGATATGAGCACACAACGCAGTTTCCGAGAAATAGCAAATATTTATGCTAATTGGCAACACTTATACAAATCGGATGTATGGTAATCGATACGGTTCGATACTCAAGCAAATACTAATGCTGGAGGTATGAAAGAAATGCTCTTGGAGTTTCAGCAGTTTTTCCCCTTTACTACTAACCAAGTTTTTGCTGGGATGTATTGTCTAAATTAGAAGCTATTGTGCCAATGTATAGCAGCTATAATGTTATGAGATAGGATGGTAAATTTATTCATTTTCGCAATAGGTATACTCTGAAAAAAAAAACTTGCCCTGTTCCAATGAGTTCGTCTTTACATTAGTGATTGATTCCAAGTCAAAGAAGCGGAGGATTGCACTGAGGATACACGTATAGTGGCCGTTCGTTACTTTGGACTCATTTAGAATTTCTCTCTTATCAATGAGTGCTGCCCGATTCTATGTTTAGATTAAAGACAAGGCACCTCCTATTTATAGCCGAGCTAGGACATTTTTAACCATTTTAAAGACGAATTTCCGATTTCTAAGGACAAAGCGCTTTCCTCGCCTATTTATAGCCGAGTTGGGACATTTTTAACCATTTTAAAGACGTATTTCCGATTTCTAA